>NC_066581.1:473647944-473966694 GCF_024323335.1 Lathyrus oleraceus | reverse complement strand
TAAAGGATGACTGAAGCACTCAAGCAATGTCATGGAAAACTAAGACTGGATGTGTAAAAGATGATGGTGTAATGTCATTTTATTTTAGTAGGGTAGATACAAAATGTCGGTAATGTTAGAATAATTATTAAAATAATTAACTATAGATTTAATGAATGAATTAAATAGCTTTAGAGAGAAAGTTAGTTCAATATTCTTTTATATTTATTGGATTAGTTCATCACAATGTATATGAATGGTTGAAGACTATATATACAAGTCATAGAATTTGTTACAAGCCATAGAATTAGTTACTCAAATTAACTTTCTTAACTATTTTACAACCATCCTAATCGACTTTCAAAATGTAGTTACACTACTTTTAGTTCCCTCCAATATCCTTCACAAATTCATGGTTGGTGAGATGAAACAATTTTGAGTTTGATTTGAAACTCTTGAAATAAACGAGTTAGCAAGGACTTTGCGAGAGCACCTGTTATTTGTGGTGACCAAGAAGCATGTTGAATTTGAAGTTTTTTTCACGAACAAAATAAATTCCAAGATCTATGTGTTTGATTCTATAATGGAGTATATGATTATGAGACAACGTGATCGCGCTTAAGCTGTCACATAACAAAATTGGTGCAAGATAGTTGATGCTTAAACTGTCACATAGCAAAATTGGTGCAAGATAGTTGATGCTGAGTTTTGATAAGAGAGATTCTAGCCATAACAATTCAGAACTTTGATGAGAAAAACCTTTATACTCTAGTTCGGTGCTCGATCGTGTCACCAGAGAATATTTCTTTGAGCTCCGAGAAATCAGGTTGAGACCAAAGTAAACACAAAACCACAAAACTCTAATATTGATCTTCTTGTTGGATGATTAGAATAAGTCAAATGCAGTGTAATTGGCTTTTGAAGTGTTTTTGGAGAATAGCTTATTTGAGAAGCTATTTTGGAAGGCTTCTTGTTTGCTGCAGAAATAGCAATTTTCTGAAGCCAAAACAGAAAAATAGTTTTGTTTTATTAGGCAGTTTTGGATGTTTTGTTTAGTCTGTTTGTTTAGTGGTTTGTACACTGTAAATAGACCTCAATTGTAATATTTGTGGTTAATGCCTTCAGATAATGCCATTCAATATTCTCATCTCAATTTTTCTTATTTCTCTATTTTCATCATCTTCCTCAATTAATCTTTTTACCACCAAAATAACAACTTCCACCATTGATTCACCTTGAACAAGTTTGATCTTGTTCCAACATTTGATATCAAAGCTTGGTTTTGTTGTTCAAAATCAAGAGGCAAGGGTCTACAAGTTGAGGAAAGCACTCTATGGTTTGAAACAAGCTCCAAGAGCTTGGAACAAACGCATAGATGGTTTTCTTAATGTCATTGGTTTCAAAAAGTGTGTGTCCGAGCATGGTGTTTATGTGAAATCGGATGCAAGCGAAGGAGTAATCATACTTTGTCTATATGTGGACGATTTGTTGATTATTGGAAGTTGTGAAAAGTACATTTCAAGCTTCAAAGAAGAGCTTATGAAGGAGTTTGAAATGAGTGACCTTGGGTATGTGAAGAACTTCTTAGGCATAGAGTTCCAAAAGATAAAGTTGGGGTTGCTCATGCATTAAAGTAGGTATGCTTTAGAGATCTTAAAGAGGTGTGATATGGAGCATTGTAATGCTGCCATAACTCCAGCCAAGGCACGACCACAACTATCCAAAAGCGAGGAAGAGCAAGATGTGGATCTGACTCAATACCGGAGATTGATTGGATCATTGCGTTACTTGTGCAATACGCGGCCAGATTTAGCATTTAGTGTCGGTATTGCTAGTAGGTTCATGGAGAGGCCAAAGGTATCACAATTGGCAGCGGTTAAGAGGATCCTTCGTTATGTGAAAGGTACTCTTGGTTGTGGAATTTTGTTTCCGACAAGTGACACGGGCAGAAGGTGCAATTTACTTGGATACACCGACTCCAATTGGTGCGAAGATAAAGATGATCGAAAGTCTACGACTGGTTATGTCTTTATGTTCGGCGGAGCACCAATCTCTTGGTGTTCTAAAAAGGAGATGGTGGTTGCTCTCTCTTCTTGCAAGGCGGAGTACATTGCAGCGTCATTGTGTGCATGCCAAGCTGTGTGGCTTGTGAACTTACTGTGTGAGCTGGACAGCAGCACAAGAGAAGCTGTTTTGTTGTTGGTGGACAACGTTTCAGCCATCAATCTTGCTAAGAATCCCATAGCACATGGGAGGAGCAAGCACATTGAGATGAGATTTCATTACTTAAGAGATTTAGTGAGTTCTGGACACTTACGTTTGAGCTACTGCAGAAGTGAAGAACAAGTCGCGGACTTGTTGACGAAAGCGGTTACGAATGATGTTTTCAAGCGACTTGTTGTGAGGTTGGGCATGAAGAACATTGAGCATTTGACTTAAGGTGGTGTGTTGGATGATTAGAATAAGTCAAATGCAGTGTAATTGGCTTTTGAAGTGTTTTTGGAGAATAGTTTATTTGAGAAGCTATTTTGGAAGACTTCTTGTTTGCTGCAGAAATAGCAATTTCCTGAAGGCAAAACAGAAAAACAATTTTGTTTTATTAGGCCGTTTTGGATGTTTTGTTTAGTCTGTTTGTTTAGTGGTTTGTACATTATAAATAGACCTCAATTGTAATATTTGTGGTTAATACCTTCAGATAATGCCATTCAATATTCTCATCTCAATTTTTCTTATTTCTCTATTTTCACCATCTTCCTCAATTAACATTTCTACCATCAAAATAACAACTTCCACCATTGATTCACCTCGAACAAGTTTGATCTTGTTCCAACTCTTCTGGTATCACGATCATTTGCCTAATTTGAATCACTACATGTGTTCTAAGGAAAATTTCTAAAGAGGGTTAATTGGTGAGAGGATTAAACCATTACTAAATGTACCACTTAGATACTTAGGAATTTGTTTAACCATACTTCAATGAGATTCAAGAGGATTTCCATAAATCGACAAACTCTTTTGACATGATAACTGCAATTTTTTTAGTATAATATTATATCATGGCATTTACAACCTATAGAATTTGCACATTTTCTATAAAAATGATGTCCAATTCGTACTAGGTTTGACATCACAACGATAAAATAGTCAATAAAAATCAAATAAACATGAGTTCCATTGTATTTTCGCTAAGGATTGCAATACATATAATTTAATATTTGAAAATTAAGGACTAATGTATATAATTAGAGTCAACGGAAGGTGAAAAACACTTTGAATTGTATATCGTTTACTCTAGCCAATAGAAGAAATACTTGTATGAAAGCACACATAAATTCATATTTTTAGAAACATTCAATAACAAGAGAGAAAATTTTTAAGTTATTTAAAATCTAATTTCTTTTTTAAATTATGGGGTGGTTGTAATATGAAAGAGAAAGAATATTTTATTTTATTTTTTAATTAATAAGAAAATTGTGAGTGACTTATGTATAACTACGTATTATGATTGTTTCTATCTAAAAAAATTTAGTCAATAGATCTCCATATTTTAAAGTATTCTCTTACCCTTTTAGTAGCTTTAATATTTTCAAGATCAAGAGTTCTATTCAAATAAATTCTCCAAAACAGCAAATCACCCACAAATACTTGTGATCCAATGAAAAAATCTGTCAGACATCGCAAGAAGAAAGTAAGTGGGGCCTCATATAGGTCAAACTCCAAATTTTGAATATAATGTATCAATGAGGTTTGTCCAACTTCATTAACTTTGTTGAAGTTTTTAAACATAAAAGACTAACTTGATACGGAAAAAGAATAAGTTAAATAATCATGTTGCAGAATTACCAAACAGAATATATACATAGAACATATTATATAATATGGAAAAATTATTTTGATGGTTGTAATCACATAGTTATGTTGTTGTAATCGCATAATTATGTTGTTTATGTGTTGAATTTGTTAGTAATGGTATTTTATTTGTTGTAGTTTGTTGTGTTGTTGTTTATGTGTTGAATTTGTTAGTAATGGTATTTTATTTGTTGTAGTTTGTTGTGTTGTTGTTTATGTGTTGCTTGTGTGTTGTATGTGTTATATTTGTTTGTGATGGTATTTCCTCACAAAGTTATCATATGAAATAAATGTTGTTTTTAATATAAAGCAAAAGAGTTACAATTAAAATTATCTTGTTGTACTTGTTCCAACACTAGGACAATTAGTACGATTATGATCGGACTGACGACATGAACTACATAATCTAACCATTTTGTTCGCCGTATCCATTTCGGTTCGAATACGGGTGCAGTTTGGATAACCCTTTTTCTTTCTTCACATTACTTCATTGTGCAAAAGAATTTTCATTTGATATGCATGTCAGTAATACTCTTTTACTACCACTGAAAAGCTAATTTTGTAAACATTGGAGAGGCTTATGACTTTGTAAACGTCGGATAGTAAATAGGATGGATCCCGTCGAACCTTTGATCATGCCGTTATGACATGGGAGCAGGGCATACGAAAGGCTTGAAACTTCCTTCAGTCGCACCAACCTTTATCTAGTTCCACTCTATAGTGTCCCCTCGACATGCCTTCATTGTGATCCATGAACTCAGCAACACTGTATCAACCTTTAGTACGGTCAAACACCGTGACCACATGTGTGTTAGCTTTGGCAGCTTCCTCTCTAATGAATTATATTGAAGCATCACTGAACAACTTCCCATATTGTAACACTGAACTCCATTTGGAACGTCTGGTCTCAAACAACGCCCCTAGCCTGAAATAGGTTGCTTGCACTAAAACGGTTATAGGTAGGTTTCATATGCCTTTGAAGACAGAGTTCATTGATTCCACAAGATTTGTTGTCATGTGGCCTCAACGTTGACCGTTGTCGCATGCCCTAGTTCAATTCTCCAATGGAATATTGTCGATCCACCGTACTGCATCTGCGTTTGACAATCTGATGTCTTCGTGATAGTGTTTGAAAGAAGGTTCTGTTAATGTATACCATGCGTTGACAACCTTCTTCCGCAATGTTTTGTCTTTGATCTCCCGCATAAAATTTTGACAATCTGATGTCTTCGCAATATGTCTAATGCAGTAGACATGCATCGACGGAGGATCCTGCCAGCCATTATCAATGTTTTTGTAGGCACTTACTATTAAAGGGTGACGGTCTGAGATCAAACATAAGTTAGGCTAAGGAGCAACGCGCAATCGGAGATCTTTTAGGAAAAAACTTCATTCCTCAATAGTCTCCCCTTCAACAAGGGCAAAGGCGATTGGAAAAGTGTTGTTGTTGCCATCTTGTGCCACTGTCATCAGTGGAGTTCCTTTATATTTACCGTACAGCCATGTACCATCAATTTGTATAATAGGTTTACAGAAAGAAAAACATTTGATGCATGATTGATACGCCCAGAAGAGTCAGTGGAATATTCCATTACCAATAGCACAAGTCTCGTCTGGGGTATACGCCAACAATGTTTCCAAATTGACAATAGTCCCTGGAGAATAATGTTTAAGAGCCACCAAGTATTTTGGAAGTTGTTTGTAAGACTCCTCCCAATTGCCATACATTTTTTCAACTACCTTTGTCTTAGTTATCCAAGCCTTCCTGTATGATGGAGTATAGTTGTATTGTGTTACAATATGCGAGATTATTTTACTCACCTTTAACGAAGGATTGTCGCTAATGATTGACAAAATTTCATCGCATATTAACTGAGAGCTGAGTTTGCAATGGTCTTTCATTGGGTTCGTGATTAAGCATGTGTGAACTGGACCCATGGAACCAATCTCCCAAGAATCACTCCTCTTCCGATAAGAAGCTGGCAACCGGAACAGGCAGAGCTCATTTCGACGATAAATCTTATACCTCGTTGCATTAGTTCGATCAACCCTATAATCAGCTGATAATTCCATGTGATACTTTTTAATGGCTCTGACATAGCCTTCTTTTATTAGAAATGTGTCTCCTTCTTTCAATGATCCTTGAATTTGTATATAAGGATTGTAAAATATATTTGATGAAGGTTCATCTGCACCCAAATTCAAGCTTGCATGTGTTGAGGTGGACAATATACATGACTAACTGGTAATGGCTCATCTTCTTCTTCATCATTCACCATTGAATCAACCAATAACTCGACTTCTTCTTCTTCCTCGTCAATAACATTGACTTCAGCTTGTTCATCGTCATCAGTTTCACAAAACACTTGTGACGGATCAACGAGCTGAGACACTTGATGTTGTTGTGTTAATATATATATATATATATATATATATATATATATATATATATATATATATATATATATATATATATATATATATATATATATATATATATATATATATATATATCATTGTATCCAGATTGTTCATGGCTGACAAACATATGATGAACACCGTCATCATCTCGAATCTTCAACTGATAACACTTTACTTGGTTGTCTGCAAACCATACCAGATTTTTATAGATGATTTGTCCCACCTGACTACACTGTAATTTCTTTTCTATTCTTTGTTTCAAATGTGAAAAATTTGATCGTCAATTTATTATAAACCGAGTTAGTTCTGTGTTGCAAAAATAAAAACCGAATCAGTGATGCTCAAATATTTCACCATCGGTATGGGCATTGATCATGTAATGTGGTGATGAAGACATTTTTTTATTTGTAAGTTTAGTGTTTGATGGTGAATGCATTGATCATATATTAGCATCCAGTTAAATAGGATAGATGGTGCATGCAGCAAAGGCAAGTCACCTTCTTTTCGGTGAGTGTACCGTCACACTTGAGGACGTCTACATGTTGTTAGGTCTATGTATCGATGGTAAGGCCGTAAATGGCAGAGTTAACCAAGATAACTCTATATGCGATGAATTGTTGGGTGCCCTTTTGTGTGAAGACACAACTACGGGAGAGACTTCTGGTCAAGTTAGGGGTCAAGGTATTAATTTAAAACATGTTAAACAATATTATGCAAGTATAACATTAAACGAAGAATCTACCGAGTATGAAAAGATAATTAAATCTCGGTGTTATATTATGATTCTATTTGATAATTTTTTATTTCCTGAAAGTACTGGTAATACGGTAAATATTATGTATTTGCCGTTGCCACGAAACATAAATAAGGTAAGCATATATAGTTGTTGGGGTTAATCTGTTTTGTCCCATCTATATAGTTCATTGTGTAAAAAAGCCAAAAAAAATACTTGTACGTTTTATTCATGCGCCTATTTGCTACAAGCATGAGGTTGGTCAAGAATGTCGTCACTCGCCCCGGTCAACGAGAAGCCATTCATATTCCCCTTTGCAACAAAGTAAGTTTAAAATTCTACCATATAATTTATTAGACTTTATACTACAACTAACTGTAAATAATATTTTTTCAAATCTTTTCGATCTAGGTGTTCAGTTAAAGGGATGAACTACAACAGGTGTCTGAAACACGTTGTAGTAGTTTATCGCAATCTATTAGACCTCATTGGACCAGACGATGTAATACTACTACACAACTCTACATTTGATTTTAAAACAACTATCCAGTTACATATCATCTAATCATGTCATATTCTTGTACAGTTTATATGGTGGCCATATTTGGGTCTTGATCATCAGGTTAACCATGATGATAATGCACTTTGGACAACAAAAACACCAATTATCCTGTTCACTACTGTGGAGATGCACCAGACTGACCGTGTAAAACTGCAGTTTGACATGCAACAACAAATTCCAGAACCTCCGATGTGTTTGGGAGATTGGCATCAACACAAAGTCGATGGCCAATGGGATTATTTCGACTGGAGAGACTTCGCAAAAGAGATGTGTCGTCATTTGAGGAATCGACAGTAACACATCTTAAACGAACCAGTCATACATGGTGCTAGACCAACTCAACATTATATGACATGGTGTAGGTCGGTTACAATGCCACAATTTGTGTCTGAGCCAAGGTATTTGATTGATCCACGCCAACGAGCTTCGTCATCATACGTCCAACAACAAATCCTCGTCCAAGAAAAATGTCAACCCACCCAAACCTAACGAACAACCTCACACCATCACCCTACCATATACACCCAACCACCTAACCTCGCAACCAATTCATGTCATACACCCAAACTCAAAACCAAGAATCAAACCCTAACCACTAACAACCATACGCAACCACCACAACAGTCTATAGCCCAGATGATTCATACGATTCAACGTAATGCCATCGTAGCCCCCCCCCCCCCACCAATGAACACCCAAACATCTCATCGCCACAACACTCAACCATTGTTTGACTTTAGTTCACCACAAGAACCATTACTTCGTTCCCAAAACGATTCAATGTCCCAATTCGGGCAACCATATTGTCCACAATTTACCCAACCACGACGATCCAACTACGACAACATGGGCACTGAAGTCAATTACCGAAGCGTTGTTGGCGACAACGTCCCCAGCTATTGGGGACAAATGATGACAAATCTATCAAATATCGTTGGACCTTCCACCGGACCTTCACACCAGCCACCATTGCATCATGTCAACACTCAAACACCTCAAAAAATCGTGGGAGACCTCGAAGACAAGCTAACACGCCTGAATGTGGAACACATGGGCGTTTCAATCAGGCGGGTCATTGATTTTCTTGTCAATTCTATGTATTTTTACTTTATAATATAATATAATTTTTAATTTAAATATTTAATTTAATTAATTATAATTATAAAATTTAAAATTAAAAAAAAATGGAAGGTGCATGCGCACATACATTGGCGCATACATTGATGTAATGTATGCATACGCCAATGCATATGGCATCAAGGCATGCATGCCTCATATGCATGGATACCTAATCCCATTAGCATTGGAAGCATGCGCCATATGCATTGACGCCTCTTTTAAATGATAATTGGATGTGTTAGTTCAGTAGATAGGATAATACATTAGATTAAGCAAATAACTAGATGAAAAGTAAATACAAAATGGAATTGTATGGATAAGAAACAATTGACTTAAAAAAAAAAGTAATATCAAAAAGAAGAGACTACTCACAATTTGGAATATCAAATATTTAATATATTATAGGAAAATTAAGTGCATTAGTGTATCACTAAAAATATCATATAACTAAATGTTAACAAATCCTTTCAAATTATCATAAAACAAAACCTTGTGGTTTATCATTAGTTTTCACTTTCATTCTATCATGTATTTTTTATTTAAAAACACTAAATCAACAAGACATTTCTAAATCATTCTTAGTATCACTTTCCTATAAAATTAAGAAGAAGAAAAAATTACCTAGAGGAGATAATGAAGGACGACGCACAATTAAAAGTGGTGGGATCATAACGCAATAAGATGTTCAACAATGTGACGTCTGTTGCTATGAGGGCTTCTGCGACAAAGTGAGGGCTAATGCTGCATGGAAAACAGGATTTAAAACGAGTACAAGAGAGATTAACATTATGGAAGAATCATAAAAGGCTTCATGAAATGCAAACTTTTACTGCAACTATGTGGTAAGTTAATTTTCTATTAAGTATCAAAAGTATTTCATTCATGTTTATAGCCATGATAATCTCAATGCTTAAATTTGTATGTGATACATGAAGAAATTTGCTTTTATGTCTGTTTAAGGTATTATTTCGATATATGGTCCACAAAGACATTATTGTACTCATGACATATTTTCCTTTCTACTAGAGTTTGACAATAAATCGAAAAACTTAAACATAGTTTGAAATACGATTCGAAAATTAAATTGTTGAACTAGCTTCATTAACCAAAAATCAATTGAATATGAGTAAAATGTTAACTAAACGAGTTGAATTTGAACTATATATTATTTGACTCTTTAACTTCATAAGTCAACTGAATTATATATGAGAAAAGTTATTTTAATTCTAAGAGATCTTAGCTTTCTATTTTTTTTTAATTTAACGGTTTTAATTGATCATTTATATTCTCAAATGAACAAAATATTTCTAAAACAATTATACAAATAAAATCTATTGTCACATATATATAAAAAATTATATAAAATGTTTAAAGATTAAATTTTTTATTTAATAAAATTCTTACATCAAATAAAAATATCAAGGATTTGTGAGAAAAAGTTAAATTTCAATCTTATAATTTTTATTTTATTTAAATAGTTTTCTTTTAAAGAAAATATTAATTTAAAATGTCAAATGTATATCAAAAAAGCAGACTTCACAAAAATAATTTATAAGTTCGTGAAGCAGACGAGTTGAATCGAGTTGTTCGCGAACTTAATATGAGTCAAACTTGAGTTTAAAAAAAATTAAATCGAACTCGAGTCGAGTTTTGAATTGAACTAATTATAATTGATTTGAGCCAATCTGAGACGAGTTCGACTCAACTAGACTCATTTTCGGCCCTACTTTCTTTACAACATAAGCATTTGTACTTTATAATTTACGATTCTTGAACATATGTCAACATATCATAAAATATATTTGGATTGTGAACTTGGAGAAATATTTAACACTTAGATCATTCATCCTATAAATTATTTCATTATCCCTACCCAAAGAACAAATAATTGCAAATTGTTGTTCCTTTAATTAGATGCTTTAGGTAAAACAACATCAGCAACAAGATGTAAAATATGAAGAGGCATCATGTGAGATAAGATGTTCCAACATGAGGTGCAACATTTGGTCTCAGTTTGTTAGTTAGATTTCATGAGTAAATCTGAGCGTGATTATGTTTGTTTCTAAGGAGATTTGTCATTTATGAGTTGTATCTTTTAACAATATGTTTTAAGGAAGATAGGCTAAAAATATTGGTCAATAACAAATCAAACTAAATGAGATCAAATCTCTAGGTGGACATTAATGAATAACAAATCAAATATGCATAAAAATTAACTATACGTCAAAATCAAATATGTTTGTTTTCAAAGCAGATGCCCATGCCCACGAGATAATTTGCTATATACAGAAACACATTCATAACAAAGAAACATGTGCAATAATTGAACATCTAGTGTGATATGGTTTGCTATTTAAGTCTTTGTGCCATTTATTTATTGTACACCTCTATAGCGCTCAATTTTCATATCGAATGCATAGAGATTGATTTGTTAGCTGAGTTGCAATTCAACATTCTTTAAACCTGTTGTATGCATTGATCACTAGGGTAGTGATTAAAAGAAAGTGAGATGAGTTCTCATATTTAGGGGGAGTCCTAAATAGAAAGATACAAGTAGTATTAGAAAGAAAGACGTTGAACAAGAATTGTTCATCTAAGTCTATTTATACTAATACAATTGTAGTGGATTTCCTTATTGGGTTGAATGCTCCCCAGACGTAGGTGACGTTCCATCGAACTGGGTTAACAATCCATTGTGTTCTTTATTACACTGTTATACACATTGTCATAGACATTGTGTTTAACATCTGTCCTGCAAAGAATGAAATTTCAATTGGCATCAGAGGAGGTGTAACACCCCGATAATAATATGATAATTATTTAAATTAAGTTAATAATATATTTATTAATTTAATTAGATAATTGGATTATTATTATTATTATTGTTGGAACTATTGAATTATTATTATTATTGGGATAATAATATAAATTGGAAAATATATAAGTGTGAAGTAAGGAAAAGAATCCCATTTGGTAAAAAGAGTTTTACGTGAAACAGAGAAGCGGCTGAAAAGTGGAAAGTGGAGAAAAGGGCAGAGAGGAAGAGCAAGGGCAAAGGTTGGAGAAGAGAAAAGCTTGGAGCTCAAAGATTTGCCGGATTAATCAGGTAAGGGGGGTTTATCGTCGTTTAATGGGTATTATGGGTTAACATGTAATGGGTAGTGATAAGCCATTGATTTGACCCTAATTGGGATGTTGAATGCTGAAAAATTGTGATAGATAAGTTGTGTTAAAACTGAAATTGACTCTGTAATTGGATGAGTCTTGATTTCCCGGAAGTGTAGCTTTTTACGGAAGTGAAATCGGAGGTCCGGGGGTCCTCCAACGGCGGAAAATGCGGAGAGTTCTGCATTCTGCTTCGCGTTAGCGCAGGAACAGCTTTCTGTCTTGCGTTAACCGGTTAACCCAGGGTGTTAACCGGTTAACACTGTTAGGAATTGTGAAGTATTGCTGTTTTGCTTGCGTTAACCGGTTAACCCAGGGCGTTAACCGGTTAACACTGTTGTGAGTTCTGAGAAATTGCTGTTCTGTCTGCGTTAACCGGTTAACCCAGGGCGTTAACCGGTTAACACTGTTGAGTTTTGCCAGAAAGCGTGTTCTGTGTTGCGTTAACCGGTTAACCCAGGGCGTTAACCGGTTAACACTGTTGAAAAGTGGAAAAATTGGTATTTAAATGTTGTGTACTTATTTGATGGTTGGCCTATATTGGCGTATGGGGTAATAGGGATCATGTCCCGTTGTTTTGAGCAGTATAGGTATTAGTAGAGTGTGCTAATACTGTGATTAATTATTTGACATGATATGATGTTTTGATACATGTGTTGATGATGTATGATGGTATGCATAATGCTGTGAATGTATATGTTACGTATGCAATTGTGAATGGACTGTTTATGGCTTAGAGTGTGAGCATATGTCCATTGTGGATTATTGTTGATGATTTTGCATTGCTAGGTGAATTAGCATGCATATTGTGGCCTTTATGGTGGTAGCTAATTCCCATGGTGAGGAATTAGTGAGTTAGTCATTATGGACTGTTGTTGATGTTTGCATGCTAGGTGAATTAGCGTGCATAGCATGGCCCTTGGGGTGGTAGCTAATTCCCATGGTGAGGAATTAGTGAGTGAGTCACTAGGTCTCAAATGAGTGGGACTAGTGGGCTTGGTAGCCGTATCTGGATTTGATCGGTGAGGTTGAACTATATGTTCACGAATAGTCGGTACCGCATGTGTGGAGTCTCATTGCATAATGTATGTATGGCGTATAATATGAATGGATGTATTCCAGTATTATACGTGTGTTGTGTGAAATGTGTGTTTGTTGAGTATGATTGAGTTGATATTGCCGTTGCTGAATGTGTAATCTGATTTGGGTGATGAAATGTGTTAGATTACTTAACATGACATGATATTTTATAATGCTTATTATATCGATTGAGGAACTCACCCTTACAACTATTTTTCAGGTAACGAGCAATGAGTTGAGTAGAAGCTAACGCTTGGAGTCTAGTGTAGTCTCCTTAGTGGGTCATGCTCTGATAGATGTAACATCGGGAGGGAACATTTTAATTGTGTTATTGATGATTGTTGAACCAGTTTACATGTAGTATGTTGCATGTTTTGAATGATCGATTTGATCTCTATCCGCTGCGTATTGTGCAATACTTTATGTTTTGAGTTAAATAATGAGCATGACTAAATATTATGGTGAATGGTGTGAAATAATTGTGTGACACCCTTAATTGCATAGTTACTCTGATTGACATATTGTTATTTTAATTAAATATTTGGGGTATTTTAGAAGGGTGTTACATTAGTGGTATCAGAGCATAGTCGGTCGAGTCGAGTCGTAATTATTCTGTTTCCCTGTACGGGATAGGTGTTGTGTAACCCTATCAGTACTTATTGTTTTAGCTTGTTAGGTTTTCAGAATAGAGATGGCTGGAAGAGGTAGAGACGATGCTGCGATTGCTGAGGCTCTGGGTATGCTAGCTGGAGTACTTGGAGGAAATCCGAATGTTGTGGGAATGGGAGCTGCTCGTCAACTGAGTGAGTTCCAGAAGAACAATCCTCCAATGTTCAAGGGAGCATACGATCCAGATGGTGCTCAGAAGTGGTTGAAGGAGATAGAGAGGATCTTCCGAGTGACTGAGTGTGCCGATAACCAGAAGGTCAGGTTCAGTACGCATATGCTGTCAGAGGAAGCTGATGATTGGTGGGTTGCTACCCGCACTGAGTTAGAAACTGCTGGGAATGCTGAGATCACTTGGGCTGTGTTCAGAGAGAGATTCCTGAGGAGGTACTTTCCAGAAGATGTCAGAGGAAAGAAAGAGATAGAGTTCTTGGAATTGAAGCAGGGTAACAAGTCTGTTACTGAGTATGCTGCTAAGTTCACCGAGCTGTCGAAGTATTACACTCCCTATAATGAGGCTGCTGGAGAATTTTCGAAATGTGTGAAGTTTGAGAACGGGTTGCGTCCCGAGATCAAGCAGGCTATTGGATATCAGCGGATCAGAGTGTTTTCTAACTTGGTTGACTGTTGCAGGATTTTTGAACAGGATACTAAGGCCAGAGTAGAGAGCTATCAGCAAAGGGTTGATAGAAAAGGCAAGAATCAGAATGATCGTGGAAAACCGTATGCAGCTGGCAAAGGTTTTCAGAAGCAGAGTGGGATGAAGAGGCCTAGTGGGGGAGACTCTAGTGCCCTTGCTAAGTGTTATAGATGTGGTCGGGCTGGACATCGTGTCCATGAGTGTACCAGTGCTGAGATGAAGTGTTTCAAGTGTGGCAAAGGTGGTCATTTGGCTACAGAGTGCCGGCTGAAGACTGTAACTTGTTTCAACTGTGGAGAGGTGGGTCATATCAGTCCACAGTGTCCTAAGCCAAAGAAGGAGAACCAGTCGGGAGGCAAGGTCTTTGCTTTATCGGGTTCTGAGACTTCTGCAGATGATCGTTTGATCCGAGGTACGTGTTATATTAATGGCTTTCCTCTTGTAGCTATTATTGACACAGGTGCGACTCATTCCTTTATATCTTTGGATTGTGCTGTGAAACTTAAGTTAGAGATATCTGAGATGTATGGTAGTATGGTGATTGATACTCCTGCGAAGGGTTCAGTGACTACTACTTCAGTTTGCTTAAATTGTCCTTTGAGTATTTTTGGTAGAGACTTTAGGATGGACCTAGTGTGTCTTCCATTAGCGCAGATTGATGTTATCCTGGGTATGAATTGGTTGGTGTTTAATCGAGTTTCTATCAATTGTTTTGATAAGACTGTGATCTTTTCTGAGAGTGAGGAAGGAAAAAGTTTGTTTCTATCAGCGAGGCAGGTGAATGAGGCAGTAATAGATGGGGCAGAGCTGTTTATGCTGTTAGCGACCTTGGAGGCTAAAGATAAACTGGTGATTGGCGATCTAGCTGTGGTGTGTGATTTTCCTGATGTGTTTCCAGAAGAAGTGAATTAATTACCGCCAGAGCGTGAAGTTGAGTTCTCGATTGATTTGGTACCTGGTACTAGACCGATATCGATGGCTCCGTACCGTATGTCTGCTGTTGAGTTAACTGAATTGAAGAGTCAGTTGGAAGATCTGTTGGATAAGAAATTTATTCGTCCGAGTGTGTCACCGTGGGGTGCACCAGTGTTATTGGTTAAGAAGAAAGAAGGTACTACGAGGTTGTGTGTGGACTACAGGCAACTGAATAAAGTGACGATCAAGAATCGGTATCCTTTGCCGAGGATTGATGATTTGATGGATCAGTTGGTTGGTGCGAGTGTGTTCAGCAAAATAGATTTGAGGTCGGGATATCATCAGATACGTGTGAAAACTGAGGATATTCAGAAGACTGCTTTCAGAACAAGGTATGGACATTATGAGTATTCTGTAATGCCTTTGGTGTGACTAATGCGCCTGGAGTATTTATGGAGTATATGAATAGGATTTTCCATCCGTACCTAGATAAGTTTGTTGTGGTGTTTATTGATGACATTTTGGTGTATTCGAAATCTGAAGAAGAGCATGCTGAACATTTGAGAGTGGTTTTAGGAGTTCTACGAGAAAAGAAGTTATTTGCTAAACTCTCTAAATGTGAATTTTGGTTAGAAGAGGTTAGTTTTCTTGGTCATGTGATTTCAAGAGGTGGTGTTGCTGTTGATCCTTCTAAGATAGAAGCGGTATCTAAGTGGGAAGCTCCGAAGTCTGTTGCTGAGATTCGAAGTTTTCTTGGACTTGCAGGTTATTATAGGAAATTCATTGAGGGATTTTCCAAGTTGGCGTTACCGTTGACGATGTTGACTAGAAAGGGGCAAGCGTTTGTTTGGGACTCAAAGTGTGAAGAAGGTTTCCAAGAGTTAAAGAGAAGGTTGACTATTGCTCCTATTCTGATATTACCGAGTCCGTCGGAACCATTTGAAGTTTACTGTGATGCTTCATTGTTGGGTTTGGGTGGTGTGTTGATGCAGAATAAGCAAGTTATAGCTTATGCTTCGAGACAACTGAGGGTTCATGAGAGGAACTATCCGACGCACGATTTAGAGTTGGCAGCTGTGGTTTTTGTTCTGAAGTTATGGAGGCATTACTTGTACGGGTCAAGATTTGAGGTTTTCAGTGACCATAAGAGTTTAAAGTATTTGTTTGATCAGAAAGAGCTGAATATGAGACAGAGGAGATGGTTGGAGTTTCTGAAGGATTATGACTTTGGTTTGAATTACCATCCGGGTAAAGCAAACGTAGTGGCTGATGCATTGAGTCGGAAATCATTACATATGTCTATGTTAATGGTTAAGGAATTGGATTTGATTGAACAGTTTAGAGACTTGAGTTTGGTGTGTGAGAGTACTCACAAGAGTGTTAAATTGGGAATGTTGAAGTTAACGAGTGGTATTCTGGATGAGATTAGAGAGAGTCAGAAATCCGATGTGCTTTTGGTTGATAAGTTGACTCTAGTGAATCAAGGTCAAGGTGGTGAATTCAGAGTTGATGAGAATGGTGTTTTGAAATTTGGTAATCGGGTGTGTATTCCGGATGTTACCGAACTTAAGAAGAGTATTCTGGAGGAAGGACATCGTAGTGGCTTGAGTATTCATCCCGGAGCTACGAAGATGTATCATGATTTGAAGAAGTTATTTTGGTGGCCGGGAATGAAAAGAGAAATCGCGAGTTTTGTTTATTCTTGTTTGACTTGTCAGAAGTCGAAGATTGAGCATCAGAAGCCGTCTGGGCTAATGCAACCGTTGGCTATTCTAGAGTGGAAGTGGGATAGTATCAGTATGGATTTTGTTTCTGGCTTACCGAGGACAAGTAAGAATTTTGAAGCTATTTGGGTGATTGTGGATAGATTGACGAAGTCGGCTCATTTCATTCCGATCAGAATGAATTATCCGTTAGAGAGATTAGCTGAGTTGTATATTGAGAAGATTGTAAGTTTGCATGGTATTCCGTCGAGTATTGTTTCGGACAGAGATCCTAGATTTACATCGAAGTTCTGGGAAGGTTTGCAGAGGGCTTTGGGAACTAAGCTGAGATTGAGTTCTGCATATCATCCGCAGACTGATGGTCAGACTGAGAGGACGATTCAGTCACTAGAGGATCTTTTGAGGGCTTGTGTTTTGGAAAAGGGAGGCGCTTGGGATTGTTATTTACCTTTGATTGAGTTTACCTACAACAATAGTTTTCATTCGAGCATTGGTATGGCACCGTTTGAAGCTTTGTATGGTAGGAGATGTCGGACACCTTTATGTTGGTATGAGTCCGATGAGAGTGCTGTGGTTGGACCAGAGATTGTTCAACAAACTACTGAAAAGATTAAGATGATTCAGGAGAAGATGAGAATTGCTCAGAGTCGTCAGAAGAGTTATCATGATAAGAGGAGGAAGTCACTTGAATTCCAAGAGGGAGATCATGTGTTTCTTCGTGTTACTCCGATAACTGGGGTTGGTCGAGCTTTGAAGTCGAAGAAGTTGACACCTCGATTTATTGGTCCTTATCAGATTTTGGAGAGGATAGGGGAAGTAGCCTATCGTATCGCGTTACCGCCGTCACTTGCGAATTTGCATGAGGTTTTTCATGTGTCTCAGTTGAGGAGGTACATTCATGATCCGTCGCATGTAGTCCAAGTAGATGATGTACAGGTGAGAGATAACTTGACTGTTGAAACATCACCTATGAGGATCGAGGATCGAGAGTTGAAGCAGTTGCGGGGTAAAGAGATTGCCTTGGTGAAGGTAGCTTGGGGAGGACCAGCAGGTGGCAATGTGACTTGGGAACTTGAGAGTCAGATGAAGGAGTCTTATCCGGAGTTATTCGCTTGAGGTATGTTTTCGAGGACGAAAACTCTTTCAGTGGGGGAGAGTTGTAACACCCCGATAATAATATGATAATTATTTAAATTAAGTTAATAATATATTTATTAATTTAATTAGATAATTGGATTATTATTATTATTATTGTTGGAACTATTGAATTATTATTATTATTGGGATAATAATATAAATTGGAAAATATATAAGTGTGAAGTAAGGAAAAGAATCCCATTTGGTAAAAAGAGTTTTACGTGAAACAGAGAAGCGGCTGAAAAGTGGAAAGTGGAGAAAAGGGCAGAGAGGAAGAGCAAGGGCAAAGGTTGGAGAAGAGAAAAGCTTGGAGCTCAAAGATTTGCCGGATTAATCAGGTAAGGGGGTTTATCGTCGTTTAATGGGTATTATGGGTTAACATGTAATGGGTAGTGATAAGCCATTGATTTGACCCTAATTGGGATGTTGAATGCTGAAAAATTGTGATAGATAAGTTGTGTTAAAACTGAAATTGACTCTGTAATTGGATGAGTCTTGATTTCCCGGAAGTGTAGCTTTTTACGGAAGTGAAATCGGAGGTCCGGGGGTCCTCCAACGGCGGAAAATGCGGAGAGTTCTGCATTCTGCTTCGCGTTAGCGCAGGAACAGCTTTCTGTCTTGCGTTAACCGGTTAACCCAGGGTGTTAACCGGTTAACACTGTTAGGAATTGTGAAGTATTGCTGTTTTGCTTGCGTTAACCGGTTAACCCAGGGCGTTAACCGGTTAACACTGTTGTGAGTTCTGAGAAATTGCTGTTCTGTCTGCGTTAACCGGTTAACCCAGGGCGTTAACCGGTTAACACTGTTGAGTTTTGCCAGAAAGCGTGTTCTGTGTTGCGTTAACCGGTTAACCCAGGGCGTTAACCGGTTAACACTGTTGAAAAGTGGAAAAATTGGTATTTAAATGTTGTGTACTTATTTGATGGTTGGCCTATATTGGCGTATGGGGTAATAGGGATCATGTCCCGTTGTTTTGAGCAGTATAGGTATTAGTAGAGTGTGCTAATACTGTGATTAATTATTTGACATGATATGATGTTTTGATACATGTGTTGATGATGTATGATGGTATGCATAATGCTGTGAATGTATATGTTACGTATGCAATTGTGAATGGACTGTTTATGGCTTAGAGTGTGAGCATATGTCCATTGTGGATTATTGTTGATGATTTTGCATTGCTAGGTGAATTAGCATGCATATTGTGGCCTTTATGGTGGTAGCTAATTCCCATGGTGAGGAATTAGTGAGTTAGTCATTATGGACTGTTGTTGATGTTTGCATGCTAGGTGAATTAGCGTGCATAGCATGGCCCTTGGGGTGGTAGCTAATTCCCATGGTGAGGAATTAGTGAGTGAGTCACTAGGTCTCAAATGAGTGGGACTAGTGGGCTTGGTAGCCGTATCTGGATTTGATCGGTGAGGTTGAACTATATGTTCACGAATAGTCGGTACCGCATGTGTGGAGTCTCATTGCATAATGTATGTATGGCGTATAATATGAATGGATGTATTCCAGTATTATACGTGTGTTGTGTGAAATGTGTGTTTGTTGAGTATGATTGAGTTGATATTGCCGTTGCTGAATGTGTAATCTGATTTGGGTGATGAAATGTGTTAGATTACTTAACATGACATGATATTTTATAATGCTTATTATATCGATTGAGGAACTCACCCTTACAACTATTTTTCAGGTAACGAGCAATGAGTTGAGTAGAAGCTAACGCTTGGAGTCTAGTGTAGTCTCCTTAGTGGGTCATGCTCTGATAGATGTAACATCGGGAGGGAACATTTTAATTGTGTTATTGATGATTGTTGAACCAGTTTACATGTAGTATGTTGCATGTTTTGAATGATCGATTTGATCTCTATCCGCTGCGTATTGTGCAATACTTTATGTTTTGAGTTAAATAATGAGCATGACTAAATATTATGGTGAATGGTGTGAAATAATTGTGTGACACCCTTAATTGCATAGTTACTCTGATTGACATATTGTTATTTTAATTAAATATTTGGGGTATTTTAGAAGGGTGTTACAGGAGGTACCATGTTCTGTTTGAGTGAGCTCCAGGGAAGGTATACTCTATTCAAATGGACAATACCAAGGAAAGAGGACCAATCAATATACCACCTGTCATGGATGACACCAACTATGATTATTAAAAAACTAAAATGATTTATTTCCTTAAATCCGTGGATAACAAAACTTGGAACGCTATAATAAAAGGTTAGAAACACCCTGTGTCTACATCTCAAGATGGAAAAAATATCTTAAATCCAGAAGCTGAGTACTCTATTTCTGAAGATGAATAAGCTTTTGTAAACTCCAAAGCCTTGAATGTTATTTTCAATGGCATGGACAAGAACATGTTTAGATTAAGAAACACATGTACTGATCACAAAGAGGCTTGAGAGACCCTCAAAATTACTCATGAAGGCACATCCAAATTTCATATGTCAAGGTTGCAACTTCTCATAACCAAATTTGAGAATCTTAGATTGAAAGAAGATGAATCCATCTCCGACTTCAACGTTCGCCTTCGTGACATAGCTAATACTTCTTTTTTCTTAAGAGAGAAGATGTATGAAGAAAAGATGGTTAGAAAAATCGTCAGATCCCTACCTAGGAAGTTAGATATGAAGGTTACATGTATTCAAGAAACCCAAGACTTTAGAAAAATCAAAGTTGATGAACTCATTAGTTCTCTACAAACGTTTGAGATGGTTATCAATGATATATCTAAAATGAAGAATAAAAGTATAACCTTTGTATTCAACACTGAATAAAATGAAGATCAATGTGAGAAGAACAATGAAGAAATCCTCTTAGATACTATAGCTCTCCTTGGGAGAAAGTTTAACTAAGACTTGAAGATATTCTACATAAGATCGAGGAAAAATGTCAAAGGCAAAGTGTCAGACAACTTCAAGAACATTGGTCCCCAGGGAAAGAGCAAAGATGAGGACAAAACCAATAAAGGAAAGGGAATGCAATGTCGTGAATATGAAGGTTTTGGTCACATCAAAGCTGGGTGTCCCACATTTTTAAAGAAACGGAAAAAAGGAATGTCAACTACTTGATCAGATAAAGATTATGAAGATGAAAGTGAAGAAGAAACTAACTAATAATGTGCTGAAATTCACTGGAAAATATGTACTTGATGGTTAGTCTAGTGATGAAGACATCTATGATGAAGACTTAGCTGGAAAAATACAAACTTTTGTACCTCAAGTGGGAGGAAGAATGCATGGTAGGAGAAAAACAGAAGAAAAAACTATAAGTGGTCTCCTTTAGAAAAAAATATAAACTTGTATCAACCATCACTGGTTTGAAAGAGGAAGTCACCCTGTTAAATTTCAAACTAGAAAATATGACAAAATATGTTCGTATGTTGAAAAATGGTTCAAATATGCTAGATAAAGTCCTAGAAGTTGGGAAGATGTCAAGGAATGTTAAGGGAATAGGATTTGACTACAACTTCATGAGAAAAGAAACAAAAATTTCCACTAAGAAGTTTGTCCCCTCTGAGAAGAAAACTGAGTTTATAATGATCGACCATATGGATAAACAACCTACTCAACATATGTACCCACAATACAGAGGAAATAATAACTTTTCTTGGAATGTCATCATTATCGAAGATATGGTCATATAAGGCCTTATTGTTATAGACTGTATAGATATCTTCAGCCCTATAGTCAACCACAACTCAACAGAAAAAGAGGCAAGAATATTCAAGCAAGGAAAGTGTGGAAACCCAAAGAAATAACCATAAGTCTCATATCTCATACATCTCTTATAGTTTCCTAAAGAGAAGATTGATAATTTGATAGTGGATGCTCCAAACACATGACTGGAGAGAAGAAATATCTATAAGGGTCAAAACCATACTTTAATAGTTATGCTACTTTTTGGGACAGAGAGCTAAAGGAAAAAATCAAGGGTATATGCAATTTATTATGTCCAGGTTTCCCATGCCTTGATGATGTGTTGCTGGTAGAAGGAATAATTTCTAACTTGATTAGTATCAGTTAACTATGTGATCATGGTCTAATGTGAACTTCAACAAATTAGAATGCACTATTACCAGCAAAAATCAAGAAGTGTTAGTGAAAGGTTCAAGGTCCAAAGGAAACTTCTATATGTGGATATATCAAAACAAGAATCAACCCTTAACTTGCTTGATATACAAGGTAGATGAGACCAAGCTATGGCACCGAAAACTTGGTCAGGTCAACCTCAAGAGAATTAAGAAGATCATATCTGAAGAAGATATTAAGTGATTCATTAATCATAGCTTTCCAAATCATGTGCACAAGTTAAAGAAAACTCTCTACATATTAAAGAAAGCTCCAAGAGCTTGGTATGAAATATTAGATGAATTCCTGATCAATAATGGATATAAGAGAGGTGGAATATGTGAAACTCTTTTTTGAAAAATAATAATAGAAAGCTCATTAAATCCTAGATCTATGTTAATGGAATTGTCTTTGATGGAATGTCAGACAATATGGTGGAACATTTTGTTCATCAAATACAATCTGAATTTGAGATGAGTCTTATAGGGGAACTCACCTACTTTCTTTGTCTTCAAGTAAAGCAAATGGAAGAGAACATCTTTATATCTCAAAGCAAATATGCAAGAAGTATAGTGAAGAAGTTTGGGATTGATAAGGCAAGACATAAGAGATTTCCTGTTGTAACACACATGCAATTATCCAGCAATGATAATGGTGTTGATGTTGATTAAAGTCTATAGAGAAGCATGATTGATAGTCTTCTATATCTCACAGCAAGCAGACCCGACATCACATTTTTTGTAGGTGTTTTTGCTACATAACAAGCTAAACCCAAGGCTAGTCATCTCACTAAAGTGAAGAGAATCGTGATAAACATAAATGGAACTTGTGACTATGGTATTCTCTATTCTCATGATAATAACACTATTATAGTAAGCTATTGTGATGTTTATTGGGTTAGGAGTGTCGGTGATAAAAAAACACATATGGTGGATGCTTCTTAGAAACAACTTAATCTCTTAGTTCAGCAAGAAGCAGGATTGTATCTCTCTTTCAACTGTAGAAGTTGAGTACATTGCTGCATGGAGAAGTTACACCCAATTGCTATGGATGAAACTGATGTGGAAGGAGTACAATGTCGAACAAGATGTCATGACCTTATACTGCAACAATTTAAGTGCTATTAATATTTCAAAGAATCTTGTTCAACACAGTCGAACCAAGCACATTAACATTCGTCATCATTTCATGAGGGAACTTGTGGAAGATAAAATTGTAAGCCTCAAGCATATAACACCTGAAAAGCATCTAGGAGGCATTTTCACTAAATCCTTAGATGCTGTTAAGTTTGGAAAGCTCAGGGGCTCTCTTGGTATTTTTATATGTGAGAATTTCTAGAAATTAATGCAGAGGAAATATGCAGGAATAAAGAGATATTTTCTCTCTCTTATGATTATTGATGCACGTGAAATAAGGACGATTATTACTATTTCAAGTTTCCTCATAACCTCTAATTTTAAAATCAAGAACAATATACATTTCTCTCTCTCTCTCTCTCTCTCCCTCTCTCTCTCTCTCTCTCTCTCTCTCTCTCTCTCTCTCTATATATATATATATATATATATATATATATATATATATATATATATATATATATATATATTATTCTTACAAAAGTGTTCATTCGATTTTCTCTCAAGATCTTCAATCTCTTACGAATATGAGTTAAACATCTGAAGAAGATAATACTACTGAACCTGTTACAAATGCTAATGGGGTCAGAATGCTTGGAGTAAAGTCAAGGAAGAAAGCTACAACAAAGAAATCTAGGGTTTCTAAGTCAAGAAGAAAGTTTAGAGAACAAGATGTTGTACCACTTTAGATGATTCTCCCAGTTGATGTCTCAAAGGAAAGAGCAAAGAAGACTGACTTGGAGTAGAATGAAACAAAGAATACCAGTAAGTCAGTTAAAATCATCATTGACTTGCATGAACCATCTATTGAAACATCTGGTGAACCATTTGTGACTGGGATGGAGAAAACTCTAAAAAGGAAGTTTATGACCAAGAAAAGAAAGGCGAAAGGGTCAGCTGATGAAAAGAAGTCTTGGGAGAGAAAGCCTATACAATCAAGTGATTATGACTTAGATTTTGACGAAGACTGGTTAAGTTGGATATTGTCACGTGGATGGTATGGACATTGAAATTTGATGTTTTGTTTAATTCTAGTTGTTTCAGTTATATTTTGTTTGGCCCTTATATATGGGCATAGAATATTCTTTGTGTTGTTGGTTCTGTTATGGATCAATAACTTTATGTGTATGCTACTACCTTGATGCGTTTCTGTATTATGAAAATTCATATTGGTATTCGTTTCATTGCCAATGCTTTTTTTGTATTTCTCTGATTTTCATTTTCAAAACTTTGCCAAATTGGGGCAAAAGGCAGGAGTAATGTTTGGTGTGAGGTCTTACATGTGTGCATATCTATTTGGTGTGAGCTCTTGTTTGATGTTTTGATCTGAGCTCTATTTGTTTCCATCACCTTCATTTTGCATGATCTTTGATATATGTACCTGTTCTTGTGTATGCTCTAGTGTGGTGTGTATGCTCTGATATGGTGTGTTACTTTTGTGCTCGTTAGTTTTTTTGTGTGAAGATTTATTCCTGTAAATCTTGTTGTTTTAAACAAAATTTATCAAAGGGGGGGATTGTTGTTCCTTCGATTGGATGCTTTAGGTAAAACAACATTGACAACAAGGTGTAAAATGTGAAGATGCGTCATGTGGGACAAGACATTGTATCATGATGGCAACAGTCTATTAGCTAGATTTCATGAGTAAATTTGAGCGTGATTGTGTGTGTTTCCAATGAGATTTGTCATTTATAAGTTGTATGTTTTAGAAGTATGTTTTTAAGGAAGATTGGCTAAGAAGATAGTCCAAGATCAAATCAAATCAAATGAGAACAAATCTCTTGGTGCACATTAATTAATAGCAAATCAAATATGCATCAAAATCAAATTTGTTCATTTTCAAATAAGATGTCCATGCCCATCAGACGATTTGCTATGTAATGAGACTCATTCCTAATAAAGAAACGCACATAAGAATTAAAGATCTAGTGTGTTAGGGTTTGGTTATTTGAATCTTTGTATCTGTTGTTTATTGTACACCTCTATAGAGCCCAATTTTCATATCAAAGGCATAAAGGTTGATTTGTTAGTTGAGTTATAATTCAACATTCTTTAAACCCGTTGAATGCATTGATCACTAGGGTAATAATTAAGAAAATATGAGAGGGATTCTCATATTTATAGGGATTCTTAACTAGAAATACATTGATAGTATTAGCAAGATAGACATTGAACAAGATTTGTTCATCTAAAACTATTCATACTAATACTATTCAGAGTGAATTTCCTTTCTTGGATTGGAAGCCCCCCAGATGCATGTGACGTTGCACCGAACTGGGTTAACAATCCTTTGTGTTCTTTATTACTTTATGATTTATTTATTAATTTTTGTTAATCTGTTTTAAGAACGTTATACATATTGTCTCAGACATTGTGTCTAACATTTATTCTGCGAAGAACAAAACTTCACAACATAACTAAAGAAATTAAAAAAAAAGTGATAAAATGTATGTTGTGAAATTTAGAAAAGAATAATAAAAACACAATATTCAACCACATGGAAATTTTCTCAATAGCTCATTCAACTCCTTGACTTATATCTAGACTTGACATAGTTTAATCAAGATATTTGTAACAAAAATCACACTAAACAATCCAAACCAAATAAACTATATCAAATGATAAAATGAGAAATAAAAATTCTATGAAAATAAACAAAACAAATAGTGCCATGTTTATTCTTCCATGTTAAATTATAGATGGGGCTAGTACTATTTGATAGTGAAGTAAGTGATTCAACATTCAAGCCTAGCATGATATTGTGTGAGATTAAACATTTTAAGTGGAAACCAAATGGATATAGATTTCAAATCTAGTTAAAAATATTGGATGATTGATTAGTCGATTACAAAATATTTAAGGAACACCAAAATCTTATCTACCATTTCACACAACTGATTAAGCATAAAATGAAGGAATGCGACTAAAAACTAGATAGAAGAAAAGGTAAAATATTTAAATAAAGGGTAAAGCTAACTTGTGCCCCAAGGGCATATGTTAAGAAACCCACAAATAGAAAATTTGTTTTGAAAAAATAAATAAAATTATTAATTATAAGTTTGTAATAAATTCAATACACAATTTCCAAGAATTTATTTCTATATTTATCTCTTAACTTGTGCCCTTGGGGCACAAGTTAGCATTACCCTTAAATAAAATATAATTGATAATGATGGTTAACACTATCGTAATATCACATTAATGGTGACAGCTCCCAAAAACACCATAATGCATTGTTACTAATGGCGGTTATAAAAAACAACTTAATAAAATCGTCATAATTTCCATGTTTTTTTAGTGTATTTTCAACTTTTTCAGAATCATGAAATATGACATCTGCCATGGAGTTCCTAAAAATGAGCTTAGTTGAGTTACATGTTAAAGATACATTACTAGAGATGATGTTGATAGCACTCCTCCAACCGATGCCTTGTAGAATTTTTGGAACACAAATGGTGCTGATGATATTTGCTATGCAGGACTAGATGACAATCTTGACTTGAGGTGTCCAACTCTTTTCACATGTCAACCAGAGCTTCTCCATTGAGGAAAAAAGGAGGGGCATGTTAAGTGGTAATGAATGGGAGTTTATTCTTTCCAAGCCTTGCTTCTTAAAACCTGATCCCAATGTTCTAAAGATCTGACCAATTCCCAGCAAAGCTTGAGATTGGTGGTAGTGTTGAGGGTGTCAAGAAATCTAATTCCAAGACCTCCTTAAGATAAGGGCAAGCATATCTTCTTCCGTGAAACTATAACCAGCTTTCTATGAGTTATGTCCCATGACCATATAAATTTCCTTGTCTATTTTCCAAATCTTTGAGCAGAGCAGAAGGAAAAGCATAGATGGGCATTGTGTGAATCAACAGGCTTTGCACCACTGATTTGACTAGCTGGACTCTTCATGCTATTAAAAGAAGTGAGGATTTCCAAGTAGACAGCTTGATCTTGATCCTATCTGCAATGGGCTGGAGATGAATTGTCTTAGGTTTTCTCTAAAAATTAGAGCTCCCGGATAATTGAAAGGAAAAGGTCCAATGTTGAACCCTAAGAAATTGACAATTTGTAGAAGCTTAGCATTAGGAATTCACCTGCAAAAACATTCAATTTTAAAAACCATTAACTCAAATAAATAAAAAAGGTGAGGTAAAATAAAAGAAATGTTCAAGTTCTCTTAGTATTTTTATTACCTTCTATCACGTAGTGATGGAATTATGATGGATGATGATGAGGAAAAAGTTTTCTTCTATCACGTAGTGATGGAATTTCCTATTGTGTTCCCCGAAGACATCACTTATCTATTCCTCCTGAAAGAGAAGTGGAGTTTTTTATAGACCTAGTTCGCGGAACCAGATTTGTTTCCATTGAACCATATCGGATGTCTCCAATAAAACTGAAAGAGTTGAAGGCCCAGTTGGAAAAGTTATTAGAGAAAATCTTCATTCGTTAGAGTGTGTCTCCAAGGGGGTGCTCCGGTGTTGTTAGTGAAAAAGAAGGATCACGGGATGCAGTTATGCATTGAGTATCATTATCTCAACAAAGTCACCACCATTAAGAACAAGTATTCATTACCTCTGATTGGCGACCTTCTAGATCAGTTTGTTAAATGCAATTAAATTCTGTTATTACCTTTCCAAAACTAACAAAATTTATTTGTTGAGTCACTTTAGTTGTATTTTTGAGTTGTATCATTTTATTCTCTCAATGTATAAATACCCTTGTAATATTTCCAATTCCAATTAATTCCAAAATTACTATTCATCCAATATTACTCTTTTCTCTCTAATTCTCTCTCAACTTCATCTTCCCCAATTTCTTATCTTCCACCATTGTCAAACCTTCAATTTGAGTTTTATGTTCTAACATTTGGCATCAAGAGCCTTGGTTATTGATCCTAATCGGCTGCAATAATGGCAACCGTTTCCAATGATCGAATTCCCACCAATCTCCCGATTCTTGATTCGAAGAACTATGATAAATGGGCGAAACAAATGAGGGTCTTGTTTGGTTATCAAGAGGTGCTTGAGATCGTTGTCAATGGAGTTACACAATTAGGGGAAGAGGCTACCGACATTCAAATAGCTACACACAAAGAAGAGAAGAAGAAGGATTACAAAGCCCTATTCTTGATTCATTCATGTGTTGATAACGACAATTTCGAGAAGGTCAGCGATTGTGAATCGGCGAAGCAAGCATGGGAAGTCTTGGAGAAAGCATATGTCGGTGTCGTCAAAGCGAAGGTTATAAGGTTACAAACTTACAAGCGATAATTTGAGTTAACACAAATGGAAGACAAAGAAATGATCAACAACTACATTACGCGCATTACCTGGTTAGTTTATCAAATCAAATCTTGTGGGGAAACGATTCTTGAGCAGAATGTTGTATCGAAAGTATTGCGTTCGTTAACGTCGCATTTCAACAACATAGTTGTGGCTATTGAAGAATCAAAGGATCTAACAACTTTGAGCAAGGATGAATTGCAAAGTTCGTTAGAGGCACATGAACAAATGATGGATGAGAGAGGCACCGACAAAGTCAAAGCGGAGATTGCTTTGCAAGCGCGTTTCAATGAAAAGAATAAGAGGTCGAAAGGAAAATATGCAGCGAGAGGTAAATCAAATTTTCAGAATTTTGGTTCAAACGATTCGAAAAATTCAAAGCATTTGACAAGTGAAAAGGGTGAAAGTAGATCCAAGGATAGTGGTCATAGCAATGGTTTTAAGAAGCGTGATGTGAGTAAGGTGCAATGCTACAAGTGTAGAAAGTTTGGACACTTTTCAAATTCGTGTCATGGTAAATCAAATGAGAATCACAATAATGAAGCCAAGGTTGCTAGGGAAGAGGTAGATGATGAGGACACACTTCTAGTAATGATCACGGAGGAGAGTTATGGCATTACGGATGTTCCGGACAGCAACTACAGTAATGACAGTTTACGGGACAACATCTGTACTGTTCTAGAAAATAGCGAGAAAACGTATTCGGATCGAAGTGCATTGGTTACCGTTCGTGATGGAGTCCAAGGGAGAGATGAGTGGTACTTGGATTCCGGTTGTTCAACACATATGACGGGTCGAAAAGATTGGTTTGTACAAATCAATCAAGCGGCAAAAAGTAAAGTCAAATTTGCCGACGACACCACTTTAAGCGCCGAAGGGGTAGGAGATGTTTTGATCGGAAAAAGGAATGATGGACATTCAAGGATCAAAGATGTCTTGTATATACCGGGAATTAAGTGTAATCTTTTAAGCATTGGCCAATTAGTTGAAAGAGGATACAATGGAGGACAAGATTTTACGCGTTTTGGATTCAAATGGTGTGTTGATTCTAAAAGCGCTGATGGCTGCCAATAGAACCTTTAAGGTTGAGTTAAAGGTTATGGAACATCGTTGTCTAGCTACCGCAGCAAGTAGAGATGAGTGGTTATGGCATTACCGTCTTGGTCACCTTAATTTTAGGGATCTAAGAAAGTTGCAACAAAGTGAAATGGTAACGAGGCTGCCACACATTAGTATTCCAACTGAATTGTGTGAGGAATGTGTGAAGGCTAAACAACACAAGAATGTGTTTAGCAAAGATGCAGGTCGAAGAACCAAAGGCTTACTTGAGGTGGTATGTTCCGACGTTTGTGAACCGATGCAAGTAGATACTTATGGTGGCAATCGATATTTTGTTACATTCATTGACAATTTTAGTAGGAAGCTTTGGACATATCTTATCAAGAGAAAAGATGAGGTATTTGGAGTTTTCAAGAATTTCAAATCCATGGTGGAGCGCCAAAGCGGTCGGAAGCTCAAAATTCTCAAAACGGATGGTGGAGGTGAGTATACCTCTAGTGAGTTTGGGAAGTTTTGTGATCTTGAGGGAATTTTACGTGAGGTGGTGCCTCCGTATACGCCTCAACAAAATGGGGTTTCCGAGAGGAAAAATCATACAATAATGAACATGGTGCGTAGTATGCTTTGTGGGGAAAATTTGCCTAAGGAATTGTGGGGTGAGGCCGTGTCTACAGCCACCTACTTGTTGAATAGATGTACCACTAAGAAGTTGGAGAAACTCACACCAGAAGAGGCTTGGAGTGGCTTCAAACCGAATTTGAATCATTGCGCGTTTTTGGATCGATTGCATATCGTCATGTACCGGACCAACTTCGGAAGAAATTGGATGATAAAGATGAGAAAATGATATTTGTAGGATATCACTCTACTGGAGGGTACAAATTATTCAATCGAAAAAATCAGAAGATCGTCATAACCCGAGATGTGACTTTTGATGAAGTTAAAAGTGCAGAAAATGCAACAGTAACCGATTACCCTAATAGCAGTAATCGATTACTCACAGAAAAACAGCAGCAACAGTTTTTTGAAATCACTGATCCAGAGGATTTCAACACCGCTGTATCAACACCTACAGTACCGCGAAATGATGTTGTTAATAATGGTAGACCAGTGAGGCAAAGAGCCTTGCCTCATAGACTTCAAGATTACGAAAGATTCCAAGATAACAAAGTGAATAACGATGGTGACTTTGTTCATTTCGCGCTTATGGCCGAATCCGAACAGGTAAATGAGGAAGAAGCCTTAAGTGATCCTAAGTGGATATGTGCAATGAAAGAGAAGCTGGAATCTATTGAGAAAAATGGTACTTGGAGTTGGTCGATTTACCACTTGGAAAGAAACCGATAGGTGTGCGATGGGTCTATAAGGTTAAAGCAAATCCCAAAGGTGAAGTAATCAAGCACAAAGCTCGATTAGTGGCGAAGGGATTCTTGCAACGAGAAGGTATAGATTATGAGGAGGTATTCCCACCGGTGGCTAGATTAGAGACTATTCATTTGGTTGTTGGTATTGCGCATAGCAACAATTGGATGGTTTACCAAGTGGATGTCAAATTTGCGTTTTTGAATGGTCCTCTTGTTGAGGAAGTCTATGTGGGGAAACCACCTGGTTTCGTGATAAAAAATCAAGAGATGAAGTATTACAAGCTACACAAGGCGTTGTTTGGTTTGAAACAAGCTCCAAGAGCTTGGAACAAACGTATTGGCGACTTTCTTATTGATATTGGTTTCAAACGATGTGTATCCGAACATGGAGTTTATGTGAGATCGGATACGAATGATGGTGTTATTATACTTTGCTTGTATGTTGATGATCTCTTGATTATGGGCAGCCATGACAAGAGTGTTTCAAGGTTCAAAAGTGAGCTCATGAGAGAGTTTGAGATGACGGACCTTGGTGTCATGAATTACTTCCTTGGCATAGAGTTTCACAAGTCAAAAATGGGGTTGCTTATGCACCAAAGGAGGTATGCTCTAGATATTTCAAAAAAGTGTGATATGGAGCATTGTAATGGTTCTATTACACCTTGTGAGGCTAGAGTGCAGCTGTCCAAAAGTGATAAGGAGGATGATGTCAATCCAACGCTTTACCGGAGCTTGATTGGATCGTTACGGTATTTGTGCAATACGCGGCCGGATTTGGCTTTTAGTGTCGGTATTGCGAGTAGATTCATGGAGAGACTTAAGATGTCTCACTTGGCGGCGGTCAAGAGGATCCTTAGATATGTGAAAGGTACTCTTGGCTGCGGAATTCTATTTCCCGCATCTAACACGGGGCGTAAGTGCAATTTACTTGGCTACACCGATTCTAATTGGTGCAGAGATAAAGGTGACCGAAAATCGACGGCGGGGTACATCTTTATGTTTGGTAGTACACCAATCTCTTGGTGTTCAAAAAAGGAACCGGTTGTAGCACTCTCTTCTTGTGAGGCCGAGTACATTGCGGCGTTGTTAGGTGCATGCCAAGCTATGTGGCTTATGAATCTATTGAAGGAATTGGGATATGGTGATGATGCTGCCACCATACTGTTTGTAGACAATGTTTCTGCAATAAATCTTGTGAAGAATCCAATTGCACACGGAAGGAGCAAGCATATTGAGATGCGGTTTCATTATTTTGAGAGAATTGGTCGGTGATGGAAAGCTTAGATTGAGCTATTGCTGAAGCGAAGACCAAGTCACGGATTTGTTGACAAAGGGTGTGATAAATGATATGTTCAAGAGGCTGAAAAAGTGCTTGAGCATGATGGACTTGGAGCAACTAAAGTGAGGTGGTGTGGTAAATGCAATTAAATTCGGTTATTACCTTTCCAAAACTAACAGAATTTATTTGTTGAGTCACTTTAGTTGTATTTTTGAGTTGTATCATTTTATTCTCTCAATGTATAAATACTCTTGTAATATTTCCAATTCCAATTAATGCCAAAATTACTATTCATCCAATATTACTCTTTTCTCTCTAATTCTCTCTCAACTTCATCTTCCCCAATTTCTTATCTTCCACCATTGTCAAACCTTCAATTTGAGTTTTATGTTCTAACACAGTTGACAGGAGACATGGTGTTCTCCAAGATTTATTGATTTGCATTCATGATACCACCAGATTAGAGTAAAGTATTCTAACACACTGAATACCACCTTTAGGACTCGCGACTTGGTATGGACACTATGAGTTCCTTTTAATGCCTTTCGTAGTAACTAATGCCCCATAAGTTTTCAACTGTATCTTGATTGATGATATCTTGATTTACTCTCAAACTCTGCAAGAGAATGTAGAGAACTTTAGGATTATACTCTCAGTTTTGCGGGAGAAGATACTCTTTGCAAATTTAAGCAAGTGTGAATTTTGGATGTCGGAGGTGAAATTCTTGGGGCATGTGATATCTTAAAGGGGAATGGAAGTAGACCCCTTGAAGGTTAAGGCAGTACTGTATTGGGAAAGGCCGGAGATTGCATCAGAAGTAAGGACTTTGTTGGGATTTGCTAGTTACTGTAGTGGGGTATTCGTTACCATTAGAGATATTGACTAAATCCAAGGTAAATCATACAAGTCGAGTCGCCACCGCACTTCTATTTATCCAAAGGAATGGTTAGAAAGCTAACAAAAACCTAAAAGTTTTATCGAATCAAAAACCAGTAAAAATGTCAGAGATCTGGGTAAGGGGGTTGGTTATGCAATGGGAAGGTGTTAGGCACCCGAAGCATCCTAGGTACTCCTAGGGAGCCCTTTTCACATTTGTTGCAAAGGTTGTTGTTTTTTTTTTGTGAAAATTTATTTGTGCAAACATGATTGAAGGGACGAGAAAAGCGTGTATGTTTATCTAATGTACTACTTACTAAAAGAAGGGTCAAAAGAAAATGACTTGCACGGATGTCGCATCCACTGCATACGTATCTCATCTGAATCTGAGAATCAGAGTCTTCGTAGCTCGGCTACCTATGGGTTAAAGAGGAGTGTGCTCGGTAAGACATCGCATCTTATGCCTACGTATCTCATCTGGAATGAGAATCAGAGCAAGTCGTAGTTCGGCTAACTACGGGTTAAGTTTTGGGATGAACGACGTTACTACACAATCTACCGGATGCTCGACCTTTGGAGACTTACTCTCCTGTAGTAGAAGGAGTAAACGTGTTCTTAGGAGAAGAAAAATCAATGAGTTGTTGGTGTTTTAGGGATGCTCATGCAAAAGGGCAGTCCTGGACGAAGGAACCGCGCTACCTTAGTTGACATGCAGACGAGAGACTATACGAAGTTTAACAAACCTGTGGAGAGACGATCACACCATACAAAACAAACATGCATAAAGTAAAAGGCCATCAAAGGGGCTCAAACATACATGGGTAGGGCTTTAGTCAAGAGGGGTCATATCAACCTCGACAAACAAGCCATGGAAGGATAATCAAACGGGCTCTTAACCTCTGACATTGAACGTCAGGGTGAGCAGATTAACAGGGTAATGAGGATAAGACCTCATAGGTCTTAACCCTGGACAGGGTGAGCTCATGACAAAAAGTGGGGATTCAGAAAGGTGGAACCCTCTCCACTGACCGACCGGACAAAAGATCTTGGGCTTTTGTTCTGAAGCATCGACACGTAGTGTGAGCATAAAGAACGACACACTGAATAACGGGGGATTGATTACTAATCCCTTTTATCCGTCAATTGCCTCTTCATGGAGGTCTTTAGCACAAAAGTTACACACAAGAACATTGCCTCCTATCGAGGTCTTCCAGCTAAGAAAGCAGTAAAATGCTAAAAGATATAAAAGGGATTAAGATCTACCACACGGATAAAGATCCGGAGTAACATCAACTCAAGAAACAAGAAAATCCAGAGATCTCTCAAGCTAGCACCATCAAAGAAAGTGGGTCAGTACATGTAATCAGAATAAACCTCCAGGGTATAAAGTGGAATACCAAGCAAGCCATCTCTGCAAGAGTCACGTGAGTCCTCACAAAAACTCAACAAAAAGGTAAGAGTAACAGGATAGAATCGGGAGAAAACAATGCCGAACACAAAACAGATTAGAGCAAACAGAAAAAACAAATGTTGTCGCGATCGCTGCTGCATCGCCTAGCGAAAGCTTAGCGAAGCTTCGCCGCGTGCTCGCCTAGCGAAGGTGCTAGCGAGCGCCTGCAGGTTTTGGGTTCTTCATGGATAACAGGACGATCTCAGAAACCCCAAACCCTATGGCATCCATATCAGAAACGAAACGGTTAAACATTCAAGGTATTGTTTACACATTCATGCATATCTAAACCCGGGGGCAAAACTGAACGATACCTCATACATTCAGAGCATTCAAATTGAAAGTAATGGGAATAAGGGCAAACCTGATTAGAGAGACCGATAAAAATCGAATGGCACGGCTGGGTTTGCAAGGCAATGTTAGGGTTTGCGTGAGGCGGAGGTGAAAAAGTGTGTGAGTCAGGGTGAACTTCTCAGAGCTGCCTGGAGGTTGCTGCAGATTAGTTCGCCTCTCTCCTTCTTTCCCTTTTTCTACTCTTTCTGTCCAGGTCCTTTGTTTCACTGAAGCTCTAGTATTTATAGCCTGATATTGGTGACTTGGTGGGCTTCAAATGAGGGCAACTCAAGCCCATGACTTTCTGTTATTTTCTGAAATGCGCGCTCTTCGCCTAGCGAAGGATCTGCTCGCCTAGCGAGCATGACAGTTCTCCTCGCTAAGCGAACCACTCTGCTCGCCTAGCGAGCATGACAGCTCAGAGACAAACTTTTACTCTTTCCAAATTAGCATTTTGAATGATGAATAGATCCCATTGGAACATGTTGGAAGTAAACCACGTCATTCCCATGTATTGATTGATCCCCCGAATAGAATCCACAAAGTGTCTTGGATGATACTCAAGCTTCAAACAAAAGATGTTAGTGACACATTTTTGTGCTTTTGGTTAGTAAACAAAAATAAGAGATACAATGATATATAATTCAAGCATGCTTGGTGATCTCAAACCAATCACAAGGAGTCCCACCCAAAGGCAAAGGGAACCAAGATTCTCATGATCCTTGAGGCTATGCAAATGTAATGTTATGATGCCATGGGGGATCTTAGGGCCAAAATTGGGGTCTTACAGATGCCCCTATTTAAGGTCATTCTAGCCGGAGAAGTGAAGGTTGAAATCTTCATCTCGACGGGGTAGAATGGGCTTAAATAATAACAAAGAGACGAATTTTGGTCCCTAAGAGACCTCATGATGCAAATGTAGGTATGAAAAATGGTAACACTCTGTGGAGATATATGTCTACAAAAGCAAAGAAATCAGAAACCACTGATAATCCATATGAGCAATTCATTCCATGGGACCAAGACCCTGGGGACTCTCCTGGGGATAGAAAAGGATAAAAATGCGCGAGCAGGTCACGACTCAAAGCTTGGGGAACATAATTCCAAAGGGAATAAATCCATTGGAAAGACTCGAGCTGACTCGAAGATGCAGGTACTGGGGAATATGCCAATACAGCAAAAACTATCCACAATAGATACTTCGGAGAAAAAATCTGGACGAAGACAATCTACCAAGGGACCTCGCTGGGGATGTCCACAAGGACACTCCTGGGGAAGCAGCGGGACGAGGTATTACCGGTTTACTGGGTAATAAGCTCAATTAGACATGGGATCTGAACACCGACGAAAGGGCGAGAGATACCACATGCTCGGGAAGAATGAATATCTAAGACCGATATAAGGGTGAGAGATATCAAAACTTCAAAACGTCTGAGGAAAACCTAAAAGGTATACTTCAACTCAGGGATTCTGACTCCACAGGGGACAAAAAGTCATAATAGGGAGCATAGAGGAAGGAACACCAGGGATACCGGTTACTGGGCATATAATAGGTGACCAACCAAGACGTGAATTGGGGAATATTCCCAAGACACTCATCATCCACAAGAGGGCTAAAAAGCAAACTCGATTATAGGATGGATATTCGACTCCGTAAAGAGGATACGACTCTTACTCGACTGGGGAAGAACAAAGCTTCGACCAAAGAGTGCATGAGATACATCATGTATTACCGTCAGAACGTAGATAATATACTCGCATGGGCGATTATCCACAACCGGTTACTGGGTTAATAAAGGATAAATCGACCGAAAAGAAAAGGCATCGGGATACCGAAACTAGGCATATAATGATGACCAATTCAGGAGAGAAACAATCGTCACCAACAACAACAGGGTAGATGAGAGATGACCCGCTGGGGATAAATTGCGTAATCAGGGCAATTATCCAAGCAGATGAGGGGATATCATCACCGAATATTGGATGAAGATAACTGTCACCAATTAAAGATGAGCAAAAAATAGTTACTCTGCAAAAAGGGAAGAAATAGGGTTTACACCTACCGGTATGAGGGTGGAGAACCACAGACTCCTCCGGGGGTAATAATTACTAATTATTGAGCAATTATTCATTTACCACGGGGAAACAGGAAAAGAGTCTCCAGAGACCGATCTAGAATCAAACTAGATAGGCACACCAAATCAAGACTTGTCCCGATGAGGATATAACTCAATGGGGAAAACCATCCCAATATATGTGTTGGGAAGGAACAAAAACAATCAACATCCACAAGGATATAACCCGGTGGGGAATATGGAAGAAAGGATAGACGCTTTCTGCCTATGGAGCTGACTCTATATGGAGAGATCAGACACACACATCTGCTTGGGGAAATATATCACCAAATGGCAGGAGACAACAAACAACGATATATGTCAAAAATGCAACATGAATATCTGAGTGTTATTATTATGCATGTATATGCGTGGTTTATGTATGATGTATGCTGACAAACAGACATATCTAACACAACCAGGTCCAAGAATCAACCACCCGGTACTACATCTCAAGAGAGAAAGCCAAGTCCCCTAAGGGCGACTGTCCTTGCAGGGGATGAACATCAGTCGTTCTAGTTGGGGACGAGAGTTATCACAGACAAGGTCCACCACACCAACAACTCTACTGGGGAATTTATCCGAGGAGATAAAGGATTTATCAGGATCAACCACCAAATACCGCTCTTGCCCAAAGAGATCCAAGCTGCTGAGGAAGAAAGATTGCTACTCTGCTGAAGGGAAGAGAGGTGACTCTCAACAAGCAATCCACTTGGTAGGATAAGCCACAAAAGGTTCCGGAGAGAGGAGATACAGTCATGCCAGGGATACGGACAAAAATCTTACCTTGTTGGGGATCGTACCATCCTTGGGAGAGCACTGAGGATCTCCTAAGTATCCTTTCGTCATTGTGAATGTTCACTTTGTTTAAAAACAAATTATGAAAAATTTGATTGTTTAAAACAATGATATTTTCTTAATCAAAACATACAAAACATTTGTTGAATAGAAACAGATAAGAGTGCCAATAATTGGATAAAAGGCTCAAATTTATTTGATAGAATGGTAGTTTGTGAATGGCAAGACTCCATAGATCTTTACAAATTTGAAATTGGTGATACATATTGGAAAAGGGCTACATTGAACATAATGACCATTTCTCCACCAATTCTGAATCCGATGTATTTGAAGCTTTGGTTGATAATGAGCAAGAATCTCTGACGGACGACAGTTGTAGAACAAAGTCTTGTCAGGATGCAGTTACTTGCCAAATCCCTAATTTTTGCCTAGATTGCCCCATGATGAGGTACTCAATCTAGCGGGATACATATATCATTATTATATATTTTTTGTGTCTCTAACTTTTGCCTGGATCTCCCTTTCGGGTTTTCAATCCACCGAGACGCTCATTTTTGCCTAAGCCATCCTTTCGGGTTTTCAACTTAACGGGCTATTCAGTTTTTTTTTTGTTTTTTTAGGCGAAGTATTTCTTGACTGCATCTGAATTCACAGGACGAGTGAAATCCTCCCCATCCATAGTTGTAAGTATCAAAGCACCGCCTGAAAAGGCTCTCTTAACAACATACGGACCCTCATAATTTGGAGTCCACTTGCCCCTGGAATCGGGCGCGAAATACAAGACTTTCTGGAGCACGAGGTCACCTTCTCGGAACACACGAGGCTTGACCTTCTTATCAAAAGCTTTCTTCATTCTTTGCTGATATAACTGACCATGGCACATAGCCGTAAATCTCTTCTCCTCTATCAAATTCAGCTGGTCATAACGACTCTGAACCCATTCAACATCAGTCAACTTGGCCTCCATCAAGACTCTCATTGATGGGATCTCCACCTCTACTGGGAGTACAACCTCCATGCCATAAACAAGAGAGAAAGGGGTTTCCCCTGTTGAAGTGCGGACAGACGTACGATATCCATGTAAAGCAAATGGCAGCATCTCATGCCAATCTTTATACGTAACAACCATCTTCTGGATAATCCTCTTGATATTCTTATTAGCAGCTTCAACAGCCCCATTCATCTTGGGTCTATAAGGAGAAGAGTTATGATGCGCGATCTTGAACTCACTACACAGTTCTTTCATCATATTGTTATTCAAGTTAGATCCATTATCACTAATGATCTTATCTGGCACACCATATCGGCATATGAGTTGATTCTTGATAAATTTCACGACCACCTGCCTGGTCACATTTGCATACGACGCCGCTTCAACCCACTTGGTGAAGTAATCGATTGCTACGAGAATAAATCTGTGTCCATTGGACGCTTTCGGCTCTATCATGCCAATCATGTCAACTCCCCACATGGAGAAAGGCCATGGTGATGAAATCACATTCAAAAGTGTCGGGGGAATATGAATCTTATCCGCTTAAATCTGACACTTATGGCACTTCTTCACATACTTGCAGCAGTCAGACTCCATTGTCAGCCAATAGTAGCCTGCTCTCAATATCTTCCTAGCCATGGCATGTCCATTGGAATAAGTACCAAATGAAACCTCATGGACTTCAGTCATTAACAGGTCTGCTTCGTGTCTATCCACGCATCTGAGCAGAACCATGTCAAAATTTCTCTTATAAAGCACATCACCATTGAGGTAGAAACTGCCTGACAATCTCCTCAAAGTCTTCCTATCTTTCATAGACACCCCGGGTGGGTAAGTCTGGTTCTGAAGGAAACACTTGATATCATAATACCATGGTTTGTCATCTTTTACTTCCTCTACCACAAACACATGAGCTGGCCTATCCAAGCGCATCACGGTAATATTGGGAACTTCATTCCAAAGTCTGACCACAATCATTGAAGCAAGTGTAGCAAGGGCATCTGTCATCCGATTCTCATCTCGAGAAATATGATGGAAGTCAACCTCAGTAAAGAACGTTGAAATCCTCCTCGCATAATCTCTGTATGGAATGAGGTCAGGATGATTCATTTCCCACTCACCCTTAATCTGATTAAACACCATGGTACTTAAACTTTGGGTGACGTGGCAGGGGAACGTGGCGAACGACACAAGCCCATGGCGAACGCCACAGGCCCAGAACCTGCAATTTCAGCCCTTTTCTTCTTTTCTTCAACTTTTCTTCATTTTTTCTCTTTTCTTTATCTCTTTCTCGCACGTGAGTTCTGCATTGACAAGTACCTGAAACAGGACACCAACACCAGCATAATACAATAAAAATATACACAAAATTCTACTAAAATGCATGTGAATCGAGTCAAATATACGGTATAGTTTCACGTTATCAAACTCCTCCATACTTGAATCTTTGCTTGTCCTCAAGCAAATGCTACACTTGTGACATAAAAGTTCGGAGGCTCGTAGCAAATAGATCCATGAAAAAGAACATAAATAATTAAATAATCATTCTAAAGCTACAAACTTCGCTTTGGTTATAATTGCTTAAATATGTACTAATCGGTACACTAAGGATATCGTAATAACGCTATTCCGCAATTACGGTCATGAGTCTCCATACATGCAAACAAATCTACATGATGTCATTATATCACAAACTTGTTAACTCACATTTTTATTTTTCCGTTCAAGTGCGATCACATTAAGCCCGTTATCTTTCACACTTATAGTAGGAAGATCTATTAGTGACTTTGGTCTTTCTTTGACCTTCGGTTTCCTGGTTCGGGGGTTGATTATGGCATCTAAGTGGTTTAAGCCCCCTCCCAAATCGTAATCACGGGGGATCGGTCCATATCCGCCCTACCAAGTTTAGCGTCAAATACCACTAAAGTAACTACGATTGGTATTGGTAATTCAAGTCTCAACATATTTCATTCAATATCATTTTTATTCTTTGGATCAAACACTTATTTACATCAATCTTCTAGGTAAAGTATGACCAAGATGGTGTTGAATGCCTGAACTATTTTGTTAGGTAAGGATACAAGGTTTTTGACATAATGAATATTCAAATTAATTCGCATGTTTAGGAGACTTAAGGCGTTAAAACGATACTGATCTTGCACACAAATTTCCTAAGATTTTACAATTAAACCTCAATGTCATTGTAACTTAGAACTTTCTAATTATGAAATGATTTTCATGGAAAAAAATTGTTATGGCTCAAGAAAACGGGAAGATCAATATTAATGGAAACCACACATAAAGACTTGATAACACATGCATTGACTCAATTAACACTAAAAAATTAAATTAGAAATGGAAATGGATAAAACAATAAATCTACCTAAGAAAGTTGTAAATAAAAGCCATAAAGTTTATCCTCCACACTTAAACCGAACATTGTCCCTAGTGTTTCGATAAAAGGTGGAAACGGAAGACAGAACCTGAATAGATTGCTCAACAACGGCCTCGACCTCGTGCTCGTTCATACCTACCATGCTGAGGAGGTTGTATACCTACGTGCTGCATGTACTCAAGCAGGTCCTCGGTCCCTACACACATGTCTTCCATTTCATCAATCAGGCCTGATATGTTATGCTCGGTCCTTTCTGCGTAGTCGTGATGCTGATCATATATCTGTTGGATCTGTTCCATCATGTCGACCTGCTATCTCTGTATATTTCTCAACATTTGGTTGCATTCTACGTCTGCATCATTACGGTGTTGTAGTTCACAGAGGACATCGTCAAATGGGGTCCTGATGCCAACATAATCATACTCCTCTCGGGACTGGTCTCGGGGAGAGGTACTTGCAAAAATGTCAGAAGGGCCAAGTGTGGTGTGTGTACGTGTAGTAGGATCAAAGAAAGTGGGAGCATCTTGCTCCATCTCATCAAATTCATCATCAGTTTGACCATCTTGGTTATCCTGTACAGGTATGTCATTAGGGGCGGGATGACCGGGTTTAGGGGCGGTCAGATCATAGAGCCAATTGTTCTTGTTTCTCACATCTGTACGTGTGTGGCAAGGTAAAATGATACTCCTAATCTTGCGGTTACTAACCATGAGAGAGTATATGCCGTCCCTCCTGGACTTTATTAAATGTTGGGATCGACAGGAATCGATATCCAGGAAGGGCCTTTGTAGGGTCTGTAGAATTGCAAGTTCATTATCTAAGCTTAGTGCGTGGGCTATGGAGGTAACCAGACCTATGATATAGAAAGGGGTGACCCCTCTTGCGCAAATCAACTGCATGTGTGCCAACATGAAATGAGTCACATTGACTCGTATCGGTGCGAATGTAACATGTAAAAAGAATAGCTCTTTAGAATTTACCCTACCATTGTTTATTCGGCCGAAAATTATGTTAGCTAATATGCGATGCACATAGCATATGGTCGGGTTATAGATATGTGAAGCTTTTAGCCCTTCCCAGTCAGATGTTCTCTTACCTGTCAATTGTTCCCAGAAACAGAATGCTTCATATTGACATTCTTCTTCTAAAGGACATGCATTGGCTATACTATTCCCATTGGGAAAATGCAGCATGTCCACAATAGTATCTTGGCTTAATTTATAATCTCTATTAAATAATCTAAAACTTACCGTGCCAGAAGAGTATTGATCAACCAAAAATGTATAGTAAGTAAAAGAACTCAAAAACTTCATAGTCAATTTTTCGTACGTAGCGTCATTCAAAGAACAAAGGTGTGTTAAATCTAACCTATCGAGTATCCATTGCATACTACTGAGTAATTCTAACCTACGTAGACAAGGTTCGTCGGTATACCTTGTCGGAGTGACTGAATGTTCGTAGAACTTCAAGTACCTTTCTTTTTGTAATTTCCTGACTTCTCCCTCACTGAAGATGATGTTAGACAAATCTGTCGTTGGCCTTTTCGTTTTAGCTTGAACTTTTGGAGGCACTGTGAGAAGGAAAAATATTTTTATAGTGGGGTTATGTTTTGTGGTTTGGCAATGGGGAATAGGTGTTGCTTGGATTGGAGGATAAATTAGGTTTTAAATTGGTGAATGAGAGTGGGAGTTTAAAAGGTTGGAGATGAAGGGTGTGAGCGGGGGAATTAAGGTGAGTTAATATGGAGAAAGTGGGTTTTGGAAGTTGAAAATATGGGATAAAATATGGGGCTGCATGTTGAAAGCCATGTTTTTGGGTTTCTGAGGTTTGTGGAGAACGCCATGGGGTTGTGGCGAACACCACGAGCCTTAAATATGATTTTTTTTGTTTTGCTCTCTGGCGAATGCCATGAGGCATGGTGAACGTCACAGGCTTTAGAAACGTGCTTTTTGTCTTATGGCTCAGGAAAAAGGCATAATGGTGGTTGTAAATTATTTTTAAAGGCTTCTGAGTGATATATTGTTGCTGAATGGAACACATAGCCTAAAAAATAATTAATCAATAAAAAAATGAGACGAACCAATAAAATAAAACATGCATATAAAATAGATAGATAGAAAATGACATTAATAAAACTGAAATATTCACTATGTTTTACGTCGGTAGCTCGACAAAATTAAAAATTAACTTAGAAGCATAAAATCATAGTCTACGTAGAAAGCATAAAATGGCATCCCCCCACACTTAAACAAAGCAGTGTCCATAATGCTTCAGTGTCAGGCAGGAATGCGGAAACATCTGGTAGAGATTAGCCACTACGACGATCGATAGGATCGAAGAGAGGGAGCCTGGAATACACCACTTGGTGAAAATGGTCAAATTGTTTGTTAGATATATCCATATAGCCATATAAGTTATGGATAATGGTAGTAACATCATCTCTCATAGTAGCGACATCGGTCCGAAGGGTATCCAATGCCAGATTATGGTTGTTAAGAGAAGCGGCACGAGCAGCAGACAAAATTGTAGGTGCATAAGAGAAAGGAAGACTATGACGCTCATAAACGGGAGGGGTTCTAGGAGGTGAAGGTGACTCACCCTGGCCTTCTAAATTATAAAGCCAGTTGTTACGGTCGTGTACACTTGTTCGCTCAATGTTGGGCAGGGTGAATTGGTGAACTACCTCGTTGCTGATTAACAACTGGAACTTACTAGGTCCAAGGTTTCCTATTAGTCTGTTATTAAAACAAAAGGTTATGTTCATTGGTCGGATGCCTCCTAGAGGGGTTAGGCGGGAGAGCCCGGTTCTTAGGACTAAGGCTGCAACAATCATGGTGACCTGACCACCAATCAGGATAGAACCATGAGTAGCACGGGAAATCTTACCTAGGTTTGCAAGCATGAAGGTCGTAGCATTAACTAGCCTAGACTGAAAAACATAGAACATAATGAATAATTCATCCCTAGACATAATGGTATTGCTTTCCGATTTTCCAAAAAGGGTGTAAGCTAAGATCATATGGAAATAACGAATAACAGGGTTATGGATTTGGGTGGAGTGCCTGGAATTGGGTTCAGTGAGTGTTTCTCTAGAAATTCTACTCCATAAATAGTCAAGTTCACGAGCAATAAATGTATCCTCTTGTGCCATTGTGAAAACGTTGGGTCCATTAGGAAATCCTAACAGGTCCGTCATCTCACGATGGTTAAAATGATAAGTATACCCAAAAAGCCTAAATGATACCCGACCTCCATTGAATCCCATCCCTTGGTTAGGGTCATAGAAAAAGGAACTTAGGAATTATAGTGTTAGCTTATGGTAGGTTGAGAATTTCTTCCTGGTAAAGCCTTCCCACCCAAGTTGGTTGAACATAAAATTGATTCTCTCTACTATACCTAAGATAGCCATGGTAGGTCCATCAGGATATTTGGTCAGTGTCACCTCTCTCTAAAAAATAGTTGCATAATGTTGCCTTTGTGCCAAATTTCTAAAAATAACAACCATATTATCTGCGTTCTTCATTCCTAAAGCTAGTATGAATTTAGTAGCCTGAAAGGAGACATGAAAAGAGTTAGTACTGATCAAAACAAGTAAACTGCTTATTGAAGGATTTGGGAAATTAGTAATTAGTACCCTTGGGTTGCCTCTCACGCAGCACTTTGTTTAATGTCGTAAAATCGACCCAGATTAACAAATCACTAACTTGTTGAAAGAGTTGGTGGCTCGCCTAGCTTTAGACTAGTACAATAATCTCTATTGTCAACACAATGATAATGTTTCAGACGTTGTCCTTTCATAATAAATGCTTCATTAAATTTACCTTTTTATTTCTATAGCTCCATTTTGAAACACTTTGGTAACTTCAAAAGGACCAGACCATCTAGAACGTAATTTTCCGGGAAAGTCGAGAGTTAAATAGTAAGACTAAATCCCCCTCGTTAAACTCTCTCCTTAATATGTGTTTATTGTGCCATTTTTCATTCGTTCTTTATAGATTTTGGCATTCTCGTAGGCGTCCAATCTTAGTTCCTCGAGTTCGTGTATATCTAAGACTCGTTTTTCACCTGCGGTTGCATAATCCATGTTCAAGGCCTTAATGACCCAATAAGCTTTATGCTCTAATTCAACCGGCAGATGGCAAGACTTACCATAGATTAGTTTAAACAGTGTGGTTCCTATGTGAGTCTTATAGGCTATTTGATATGCCCATAGAGCTTCGTGGAGCTTGGAGGACCAATCCTTCCTAGAAGTCGCAACTGTTTTTTTAGTATTTGCTTAATTTCCCTATTGGAAATTTCAACCTAGCCACTTGTTTGTGGGTGGTAGGGTGATTATACTCGGTGTATATTTGAGCAATAATTTCTCGAATATTTTGGAAATGAAGTGGGATCCTCCGTCGCTAATGACGAGTCTCGACACACCGAATCTAGGGAAGATTTTATTCTTAAAGAGCTTAATCACAACCCGCGCATCGTTTGTAGGTGAAGATATTGCTTTGATCCATTTTGGCACATAGTCGAAGGCGACGAGTATATATTTGTTACCAAAGAAGGATGGGAATGGGTCCATAAATTCAATGCCCCACACATCAAAAACTTCCACTTCTAAGATACCTTTCAGAGGCATCTCATTGCGTCTAGAGATGTTTCTAGTGCGTTGGCACCAGTAGCAATTTATAACCGCAGAGTGGACATATTTCCATATATTAGGCTAGAAGAAGCCAGATTGTAAGATATTTGCACAAGTTTTCAAGGTGCTTGCATGCCCCCTATAGGGTGCAACATGGCAATGATATATGATGTTGTCGACTTCTTCTTCTGGGACACATCAACGGAAGATACCATTGGTTCTTCTTTTGAAGAGAAGGGGCTCATCCCAGTAGTAATGTTTCAAGTCGTGGAAGAATTTCTTCTTCTACTGGTACGTTAGCTCTGGAGGAAGTACTCCAGCTACTAGGTAGTTGACAAAGTCGGCATACCACGACACAGTAGTTTTAGTAAACATGGCCTCCACAACTTCATTAGTTTCTGCGTCATTATAGATTAAAGAGCATTCAGTTATGTTACCTTCGAATTGGGATATAAGTCGATCATAAGGGAAATCATCGTTGATTGGTTGTTGCTCAATTTTCATATTCTCAAGTCTATACAGGTGGCCGGCAACAACGTTTATAGTGCCCTTCTTGTCTTTGATTTATAAGTCGAATTCTTGCAAGAGAAGAATCCATCTTAAGAGTCTTGGTATGATGTCTTTTTTATTCAATAAGTACCTAATTGGGCATGATCAGTGTAGATAATTATTTTAGCTCCTACCAGGCAGGAACTAAATTTATTTAACGTGAAAACGACAGCTAGAAGCTATTTTTCTATCGTGACGTAGTTCATTTGTGTTTGGTCCAAGGTTCAACTTGCGTAATAGATTGCATGAAGCTTTTTATCTATTCTTGTCCCAAGACCGCGCCTACGGAATAGTCACTAGCGTCACACATTATCTTAAAAGGTTTGCTCCAATCAGGTGGTTGCATGATAGGTGTAGTTATTAGGGCGTTTTTCAATAACTCGAACGCCTCTAGAATTTTTCATCAAAGAAGAATTTCGTGTCTTTCATTAACAAGTTAGTTAATGGTTTGGTTATTTTAGAGAAATCTTTAATAAACTGTCGGTAAAAATTGGTGTGTCTTAATAAGCTTCGTATTTCTCTAACAGTTTTCAGAGGTTGAAGGTTTTCTATAACTTCTATTTTTGCTTTGTCGACTTCAATCCCCTTATCGGACACTATGTGTCCAAGTACTATCCCTTGTCTAACCATGAAATGGCATTTCTCCCAATTTAGTACTAGATTAGCCTTTACACATCTATCAAGTACCATTTCTAGGTTTGTAAGACACCCTTCGAAACTCTGCCCACAAACGGAAAAATCGTCCATAAATACTTCCATGATGTCGTCTATATAGTCAGCGAAAATTGACATCATGCATCTTTGAAATGTTGTGGGAGCGTTACAAAGTCCAAACGACATTCTTCGGTAGGCAAATGTACCATAAGGACATGTGAAAGTGGTCTTTTCTTGGTCATCATGATGGACATAAATTTGAAAGAATCCTGAGTAACCGTCCAGAGAGCAAAAATGAGAATGTTTAACTAATCGTTCTAGCATTTGATCGATAAAAGGAAAGGGAAAGTGATCCTTGCGAGTGGCTTTATTTAATTTTCTATAATCGATGCACATCCTCCATCCAGTTACTACACGTTTAGCTACATACTCGCCATTTTCTTTACTGACAACCGTAACACCTCCTTTCTTGGGTACTACATGTATTGGGTTGACCCATTTACTGTCAGATATGGGATATATAATATATACCTCTAATGATTTCAACACTTCCTTTCTTACTACATTGCTCATAATCGAGTTTAGTCGCCTCTGGTGTTCTCTAGAGATTTTCGAGACTTCCTCCAGCATAATGTGACGCATTCACAGAGAATGACTAATTCCTTTTAAGTCTGAGATGTTGTAGCCTAAGGAATTAGGGTATTTCCTTAAGACATATAATAGTTTCTCAATTTCTATTTGTCCTAAATCGGCATTGACTATAACCGGTTGCTCAAGCTCTATGTCTAGGAATTCATACCTCATATTTTTTGGCAGTGTTTTAAGTTCTATAAATGGTTTCTTCGGGCATGGCATAGGATTTAGAGTTAGTGTTAGACATTCCCTTAGACTGTCATCTACGTATGGTTCTTTCCATTGGTCATCCTCAAGAATGGGTGGTGCTGGGATTTTTAGGATTTCAGTATCCTCGGATGGTTCCATTTTTATTTCTTTGGTGCACTCATCAATGATGTCCATGAAACAACACATGTCATCTATGGCAGGTGCTTTTAGAAATCGCGATACAATGAATTCAATTTTCTCCTCTCCCACTTCGAAATTCATTTTTCCTCGCTTGACATCTATAATGGCATCGACAGTGGCTAGGAATGGTCTTCCTAAAATAATTGGGATGTTAGAATCTTTTTTGATGTCCATTATTATGAAATAGGTAGGGATAAAGAATTGACCGGCTTGGACGGGAATGGTCTCTAACATTCCTATGGAATACTTAATAGAACGATCAGCTAGTTAAACAGACATTCTTGTTGGTCTTAATTCTCCCAATTTGAGTCTTTCGCAGATATAAAATGGCATCAAACTCACACTAGCTCCTAAATCACATAGGGCTCTATCTATTACAAACTTCCCTATCACACAGGGTATGGAAAAACTGCCAGGATCTTTTAGTTCAGGTGGCATGTTATTTTGAATGATAGCACTACACTTTGCATTGAGTCTCATTGTCTCATTGTCCTCAAGTTTCTTCTTATTAGATAAGATTTATTTTAGGAACTTAGCATATGAGGGAATCTATGTAATGGCTTCAATGAAAGGCATAGTAATATTAAGTTGTTTCAATAGTTCAACGAATTTCCTGAATTGTCCTTCGGTTTTGGATTAAGCTAGTCTTTGAGGGTAAGGGATTGATGGATTATATGGTGGTAGAGGCACATATGGTTTCGCCTTCTCAACTTCCTTTTTGATTTCATCTTTTTCCTCTAGTTTATCAGGTTACTCAATTTTTTTAGCCATCGACGAATTTGTGTTTTGGGATTAACGGGTTAGTCTAACTCTGTCCCACTTCGTAATTCATTAGCATTAGCCTGACCCTTCGGGTTAGGTTGTGGTTGACCAAGGAAGGCTCTAGCTGGGGCTGCGATAATTGCTTGTTGTTGGGCTACTTGAGAAATTTGGGTTTCCAACATTTTGTTATGAGTGGCCAAAACATCTATTTTAGTTGCTAATTATTTCACTAATTTTGAGGTATGGACATTTTGGTTCATAAACTCCTTATTTTGTTGTGTTTGAGAAGAAACAAAGTTTTCCATCATCAACTCAAGATTGGATTTTCTAGGCGCTTGAGGAGCGGCTTGAGGTGCGCCCTGAGCTAGCTTCTGGTAACCAGGAGGTGGTTGATTTGGAGTGTACAAGGAGTTGTTATTCTTATAAGAGAAATTAGGATGGTTTTTCCAACCTGGATTATAAATATTTGAGTATGGGTTTCCTTGAGCATAGTTTAACTGGTCAGGTGTGATGCCTTCTAGTAAATCTCATTCGGAAACGTTGTGTCTAGGTACTCCATATAAGTCGCAGCTTAGGGTTACGGCAGCCACAGTGGCCGCGGGAGTTATGGTCAAACTTTCAATCTTTTGAGTCAGGGAGTCTACCTTAGAATTGACGTGATCTATGCCATTGACTTCGTACATAACTACTTTTGATTGAGATTTATCTACAAAAGTGCGCTCTCCTCCCCATTGGTAGTGATTTTGTGCCAATTTTTCAATAAGCTGATAGGCCTCTTCATATGGTTTATCCATTATAGTGCCGCCAGCTACAGCGTCTAGGTTTAATTTGGTGTTATCGGATAGACCACCATAGAAGGTGCGGATAATGATCCATGGTTCAAGCCCATGATGCAGGCAAATCCTTAGCATGTCCTTATATCTCTCACACGCTTTGAAAAATGATTTGTTGTCTTTTTTCCTATATCCGTTGATTATGCTTCTTAGCATAGTCGTTTTACTGGGTGGGAAATATCTAGCTAAGAAGACCTTCTTTAATTCGTCCCATATAGTTAGGGAATTGGAAGGTAAAGACTGGAGCCAAGCTCTAGCTCAGTCTCTTAAAGAAAAGGGAAAAAACGTAATCCTATCGCCTCAGGATTAACACCATTAGCTTTCACTGTATCTGCATATTGAACAAACACTGACAGATGGAGATTCGGGTCACCTGTAGGGCTTCCAGAGAATTGGGTTTGTTGTACAACTTGTAACAACTAAGGTTTAAACTCGAAATCGTTTCGGTTGATGGCATGGGCAGCAATGTTGTTGTGTGATTCCTCCTGAGATGGGGCAAAATAGTCCCTTAAATGACAGTTAACAAGGGAAGCCATATCTAGTTCAGGTATATTAGGATCAGGAAGGTTATATTTTAAACGGTATTTTCTGATTTGGCGTCTTAGTTTAATATAATGCTCGATTTCGTCTATCGGTTGTTCTAACTCGTTCTCTTGTCAGCGAGTGTTTGGCATGCAACCAAAATAAATAAAAAGGAAAATAGTTGCCTTAGTCTATACCGCACAACAATGGAGTTACGATATTAACTTAATTGGTCCCCGCCAACGGTGCCAAAAACTTGATTGCGACTTACTATGTCTATCAAAATGTCTAACTGCAAATGCACAATCGTATCGCGTAGTTTTAAAAAGATATCGAACCCAAAGGACCAAAAACCAAACTATCTCTATCTAAAGTTATTATGTAAAGCTAAGGCTAATGATTCTTTTTTTCTTTTTAGATTAAGGGAAACTAGAAATAAAATTTAATGGTAAAAAATAATATAAGAAAAATATTCAATAAGGAGGCATCGGTATGTAGATTACATCATTCTTTGAGGATTCGATAAATAATTAGCATAAAATAAGGTAAATCACTTTTCAGTAGGAAATATCAAATTAAAAGACTTTGCCTCACACTTTCGTGTTATTGACTCGGGCTATACTCTTAAACCCCAAATGTTTTGCTCTCGCTCACCCATCTGAATTAAAAGTAATTTTTGGAAATTGATAAATCCTAATTAATTCTAAAACGTTCTCGCTATGTTTAGGATTAATGTCTAGAAACCACTATCTGGTTAAAATCTCAAACTCTCTCTCTCTATTGATTTATAACCTTAATGAATTTTCACTCTCGTGCAAAAACTTTTTTAAATTTGAATTGGAAACCACAGCCAGAAAAATAGCTTATAAAAATTAATAGTAATTGTTACCGAATCCCGTCGGGACGACGATCCTTATATACCGATATCAAAAACTTTAGCCAGACATGGTTTAAAACTTAATCATGTAGTTATAATTATTAAACATAAAAATAATCATGATCAAAATTCAGAATGGCAAGCATACAAATAATATTATGCAATTATGGAAAATGAAAGCAAAAACTACAGAAATATGCAATTAAAAGAACCTGATGAATAAAAAAAACTGGATTAAACTGCGGAGAATTCTTCGAGTACAAATATCAAATTGGAAATACAGATGATGTCACCACGCTTGATCCAAGAAACAATTAAACTTAAGAACTATGGTGCAATAGCCTCCCGGTGTGGAAGAACTATCACTTTTCAAGTATATTTGCTTAAGCCTAAGAGTCAAAATTACACGATCAAACTTAGATCTCTTTTTTTCCATGAAACTGCCTTGTTATACTGGTAAGTGGAGCTGAAATTAACTTAAACTCGTGTAGAAGTGGTTGAGAGAATTTAGAGGAGTCATTGACCAAGTTTATGCAGTTGCTGAAAAACTGCATTGCATGCCTGTGGCAAATGCCACAGGGCCATGGCGAACGCCATGGTACTTAAACTTGGGGTGACGCGGTAGGGGGGCGTGGTGAACGCCACATGCCTAAAACCTGCAATTTAAGCCTTTTTCTTCTTTTCTTCACCTTTTCTTTATTTCTTCTCTTTTCTTTATCTCTTTCTCGCACGTGAGTTCTACATTGACAAGTACCTAAATAAGGGCAACAACACCAATATAATACAATAAAACATACACAAAATTATACTAAAATGCATGCGAATCAAGTCAAATATACGATATAGTTTCACATTATAATGAATCCTAACAGAAACCCTCGTTATCATATGTTAAGGCCTTTCAACAACAGTCCCATCAACTTTCAACAAATAACTGCATTTCAAGTCAACTCAAGAAAGGTATATTTGGATGCATATAAGCAGCATATTTTATAACTGAGGTCTAGAACAAATTGACTTTTCTTTTCAGCATGTCTTGCTTCCATCTCGGTAACTTAGAGAATGTTAACACAGTTCGAAACTCTTCTTCTGACAGATAAGCCTCCTTGTGTTTAAGATCAACTCCAGACAAATGACTCCCAGATTATGGCTTTAATTGCTCATAAGTGAATATACTTTGACTATTTTGGTTATCATTTCCATCCTCCATGTTTTCTTGTTTTTTTTTATGAATTTATATTGCTACCAGTTTCAGGAGCAAGTTCATTTCCCTCCTTGTTTTCTGTAACTTCTTCAGGATTTTCTGATTCAGAAGGGGCAGTTTCGCTTTTAGCATCAGGAATGTTACTTTCAACGACATGACTACTATTACTTGCCACAGGAGAATCGTTAGGTGATTGTTACTTATTTTAAACAGGGGGAATGTTAGAAAGAGTTTTGTTAGAAATGACATGGAATCAAAATTGGTGAGTTCAGTCATGCCAGTTGTGAAGAATTGGATTGTTAGGAATTTAACTTGGTTTGATGTTTCTCTATGCGTGGATGCACTGTCTCATGAGTGTAATGAAATGGGCATGTTTCCTTGTTTCTTTTTCTAATTGTGTATGTGCATGGTACAATTAGTAGGGCTGGCACATGGCATGGAATGATCAACATTGGCAACACATCATATGGACCCTGAGGAAACTTTGGGCAACATCAAGACTTATAAAGAAGGCCTTTTACACATCAAGACTTATGAGGGATCTTTGAACAAAGATGAGATGGATTATGAATGGAGAAAAACGAGGATATGATTCAAGATAGATAGTTGACTTTGGTCAACTGTTTGACCAAAAAGTCAAGAGTTGACCAAAAGTCAACTCTATGTCAAAATGATGTAATTTTGTATAATTTTGGTTTTTGGACTTTATAATAAAATGTTGGATGTTTTTGTAATGAAATGGATTTTTGAAATGAATATGTCTTGTATTTTAAGAATGAATTATTTTCCCTTAAAAAATGAACTTTCTAAATATTTGCACTTCTATCTGAATATGCATTTGAATGACTTCTTGAATTTGAATTTGAATATGAATCTTGTATGAATTTTGAAGTGTAATGCCTTGTCTTGAATCCCCACCAAATTACCAATGAACTAGTGTATAAAAAAATACCATAAAGAGATTACTCAATCAAAGTTAATTTCTCATGGTTGACTTTGACCAAGTCAAACCTGCAATCTATAATCCAACTCCATGATGTAGTCCATACGATCCACAAATGTCAAGGACCCAAAATCAGGGTTCCAAAGTCTTAAGCCCCAAGAAAAATGATCAACTCCCAATCAAATTTACACCAAGATACGATAGGCACTACGCCAAATAAGGGAAAAGAGGGCGCTTATTTTGGCCTATAACAGCGCTTTTAAGCGCCCTCTAAAGTGGCGCTGGCATAGGTAAAGATGGCGCTTTGTTTTCCTGGAGAAAGCGCTGTCTAAAGTGGCCACATTATAGTGCGCTTTCAGAAAAAAGCGCCCTCTGGAGTGGTCCATAAAGGGACACCTTAGAGGGCGCTTTCTGGAAAAAGCGCCCTCTAAAGTTGTCAATGTAAAGTGTTTAGAGGGCGCTTTCAGGAAAAAACGCCCTCTAAAGTTGTCAATGTAAAGTGTTTAGAGGGCGCTTTCAGGAAAAAGCGCCCTCTAAAGTTGTCAATGTAAAGTGTTTAGAGGGCGCTTTCTGGACAAAGCGCCCTCTAAAGTGTTAGTTATTTTAAAAAAATTTGTTTGAAAATCAGTGGATATTTAATTGGTAACCTGTTCGCATGCTGCAAAAGTGTAAAATTCATATTGATTTCATCCTTTAATCCAATGTTATACACCATTAATCCATTGATATATACAACATGAATCCATTTATATACAACATTAATCCTCCATATATACAACATTAATATATGATTCTTTGATCAACAGTATACAACAACATATTCATGATTTAGTAAAAGTACAACAACAATATACAACATATATACAACAACAGCATACAACAACAACATTCCATACATATATGTACAACAATATACAACCTAGCTATATGATTCTTTGATCAACAATGAATTGGCACAATTCATCCATCATTTCATCCAAATGAGCTCTTGAGTAAGATTTGTATTCCTCAAAGTACTACAATTAAGAGAATAAAACATATTCATGATTTAGTAACAAATTAGATGAAATATCTGACAGACATAATTAAATATACAAATACACACGAATATTTAGGGGAATTTCACTTACGCGTCAACCGTCTTCTTCATACTCGGATATTTACTCCAATCACCCGATAACGAATCGAGATAATACACTATTAGTCTCGAAAGATCCATAGCAACCAACACCCAGTGACCACTGTATCCAAAAGCTGTCTAGTAGTTCTAACCATCATACAAAGGTGTCTAGTAGTTCTATCGCACATCCATACAAAATAAGGCTCAACCAAAAAAACAGATGGCAGCATAAGTAGTATATCCAAAAAAGGCATGGTGAATAATAGCAAGTGTGCATAATAGGCAGGAGGAACTGCATACAAGATAACATTTTTGTTAAACTAAAGTTTTGTATAGCCTAAAACAAAAACAAGCAAAGGGAATCGAGTAACAAACCTATTGAGACAGATCGAGTACACCTCGCATAACTGAATGGAAAAAAATAGTATCAGAAGGCTTCTAAAATTAAATGAAAATAGTACAAGTTTAGAAAACATTAATTAAGATTAAAAAAGCAAATCATATCATTACGTGTAGCACAAGTTATTGGTCAAACTCTGTAGCTGGTCTGCAGTGAATTTATTTTCATCATACAGCACATGATAATGCGTTGGTCGACTAGTCCCCTGCAAAAAGAACACGTCCAAATGCAAATAACACAGAACTGTCAAAAGGCGATTGAGCAACAAATAGTAAACAATGGCATAAAGTTAAATGACATAGCTAATATTACCTGAATTCCTGCATGGCTGTTAAGGTAAAAATCAAATTCCCTAGGGTGACAAATGCTGGTGTCTACCACGGTTCCTTTGACAATTTAGAACAACAAAATCAGCAAAAAGTGATAAATTCAAATGATAATATATACCAGCTGCGTTGAGAAATATATTGAAAAAACCTGGCATAATATTTCCACTTCTATCGGTCTCTTTGGGGTTGACAGGAAAGAGACGGGTGTGATGTCTCTTTTGGACCACTACAAAAGTAACTTTAGGTAGATACCCATCCTCTATTGAGACACAAGCCTGATGAAAAAAAATTAGTTGGTCTTCAGCACTCCAATGTACTTCAAATTTTACACCCTTGTCTCTTGCACGAATGATTGACTTCATAATAGCCATTTTACCTGTAATAAAGAAAACAATTAAAATCAGATGACAAATGTAAAAACAATTAAAATCATAAAAGTCATTTTACCTGTAATAAAGAAAACAATTAAAATCATTTGACCTGTACCTTTTTCACTAAGTTCTCTTTCTTTTCTTGGTTGGAATATGTTCTACATGTCTCTTAACAACACGGACGGTTGGATTGATCCAAATACCCTCATTATGATCATTTCTAATATATGAATCATTTGATATAATATTCTCATCTTGATCATTTCTGGTAAACGATTCAATCTCAACATCAATATCACCTTGATCTCCAGTGTTTTCATCAATTACTTTGTTGGAAAAAAGAACTATAGACCATTTCGTACTTTTCGGATCATTGACATAGAACACTTGTCTAGCTTGAGAGGCTAGAATAAAAGACTCATCTTTGTATCCCACCCTATTAAGATCCACTTGCAAAAATCCTGACTTATCCATTCGAATGTCGTTATTATTTTCAACCCACTTGCAACCAAATATAGGAATCTGAAACTTCTCATAATCAAACACCCAAATGCGCTCGATAACACCAAAATACGACAGATTTGCAAATTTGGGGTTTAAGTCCTTCACACTTGATATGTGCATTGCTTCAGCTACCACGGTGACACCACTATTCTGCATAGTACTTTTATCATCTTGTTCTTTGGTATAAAATGTGTATCAATTAATCGCGTATGCGCTATAAGAAAAAACATGGAAACTTGGACCATATGCTAAGCATCTCAACCTTTCTGTTATTGAAGCGGGATCTGAATAATACTTTGAATAAATATGATCCTTAAACCAAGGTATAAAACATCGATTGTGCTCTCGTACTATCCAATTTTCATTTCTATTGGGATTTAAACCTCGGAGAACATCCTTGTGAATTTCAACATACGGCTCAACCTCATTCTCATTGTGCAGAACATACAAATGCACTTGATCCCGTTCGACCCTTGATACTGCCACGATTTTATTTCCAATTAGATTTTTTCCTTCTTTCTTTTCGACAAGCTGAGACTTGGGGATTCCGATTGACTGAACATTAGACAAATATTCAGTATAAAACTCAATCGCTTCTTCAACAATGTATCTTTCAACCATACAACCTTCTGGTCGACTTCGGTTCTTCACGTACCCTTTTAATATTTTCATATAACGTTCAACAGGGTACATCCATCTCATATAAGCTGGTCCACACAATTGTGTCTCTTTCACAAGATGAACAACTAGATGTACCATTATGTCAAAAAATGATGGAGGAAAAAACATTTCAAGCTCACACAAAGTAATAACGATTTCTTTTTGCAACATTGGTAAGATCGCAGGATTGATCACCTTACTGCAAATTGACTTGAAGAAAGAACACAACTTAGTTATAGAGCTTCTTACTTTTTCTGGAAGAATAGAACGTATACCTATTGGGAGAAAATGTTCCATTATAACATGGCAATCATGGGTCTTTAAACTCTTTAACTTGAGGTCTTTCATAGACACAAGTCTTCTAATATCTGAAGAGTACCCTTCTGGAACTTTAACTTCACTTAGAAACTTACACAATGTTTTTTTCTCCTTTCTAGATAGAGTATAAGCAGCAGGAGGTAGATATGTTCGTTTCCCTTTCTTCAGGGTCCTAATTCAGTTCTTATTCCCATCGCTATCAAGTCCTTTCTTGCCTTAAGGCCATCCTTAGACTTTCCTTGTATATTGAGTAACGTGCCAATAACACTTTCAAATACATTTTTTTCAATATGCATAACATCAAGAAAATGTCTCACATACAAGGACTTCCAATACGGCAATTCAAAAAAAACTGACCTCTTCTTCCACCCACTTTTGACAAGTGTGTGGGCAAAAGGCTTGCCAAACTGAGTATCCAAATCTTTCACCTTTTCAAAAATTTGATCACCCGTCAATATAGGTGGAGCTCTGCCTTGTTCTGTCTCTCCATTGAACGCCTTTCTCCATCCACGGTAGTGATGATTTGAATTTAAGAATCTCCGATGACCGAGAAAGACATTCTTCTGACCAAACTCCAAGCGCTTCCAATCTGTTTTATCTTCACAAATAGGACACGCACATTGACCTTTTATGCTATACCCTGATAGATTTCCGTATGCTGGAAAATCATTAATTGTGCCAAACAACATCGCCCTCAAGTTGAAACTTTCTTTCCTATATCCATCATAAACCTCCACACCGGTCTCCCACAAAATCTTTAAATCTTCGATTAAGGGCTTCAAGTACACGTCTATGTCATTCCCTGGTTGTTTAGGTCCAGAAATCAACATAGACAACATCATGTACTTACGCTTCATACATAGCCATGGAGGTAGGTTATAAATCATAATAATCACAGGCCATGTACTATGTGAGATACTCTGGATACCGTGTGGGTTCATTCCATCAGTAGATAATGCCAAGCGAAGGTTTCTTGATTCTTCTCCAAATTCAGGATAATCATTATCAATTTTCAACCACTGTGGTGAATCTGCCGGATGTCGATACTTTCCATCTATAATTCTTTCATCTGCATGCCAGGTCAAGTGTCTTGAATCGGTTTCACTACGAAACATGCGTCTAAATCTCGGAATAACAGGAAAATACCACAAGACTTTTGCTGGAGACAACTTGTTCTTATATCGCGAGACACCGCATTTAGGACACTCATTTAACGATGCATACTCATTTCGAAACAAAACGCAATCGTTTGGACATGCATGTATCTTATCATAGCTCATGCCAATAGAGCACAACATCTTTTTGGTCTCATATGTTCGATTGGGAAGAACATTATCCTCAGGAAGCATATCTTTCAAAAGGGCTAATAACTTTGTGAAACTTTTATCCGACCATCCATTGCCCGCCTTTAAGTTGTACAACTTTAATACCGCAGACAATCTTGTGAATTTAGTGCAACCATCATACAAAGGTTTCTCTGCATCACTTACCAACCTCTCAAACATTTCGGGACAATCCTTAAGATCTCCTTCAAGTGCTTCTGCAATCTCTTCAACTCGATCACAATCGTATGTATCTGCGCCACTATAGTTTGACGCATAGGTCGTACTATCCCCCGGTTCAACATTCTCGTTACTTTTCTCACCATGCAAATTCCAATATGTATAACTTCGATCAATTCCATGCCTCATTAGATGCGATGTCAACTGAACTGCGTCAACCCGTTTCCCATAACAACAACCCAAGCAAGGACATATCATTCTACTGGGGTCTTCGGCGTGCGCAACGGCAAACTTAACGAATTCTGATACCCCATTCTCGTACTCTCTCGACAATCGATTGGAAGACATCCATGTATTATCCATTACTAATTAGAATAAACAAAAAACAATTTCAGAAGAGTTCAAACACATTCGGACCTAGGTTTCTAATGATACTGGTGTTGACACAAAATCATATGTTCATAGGTCGTATAACCCTAACTACTGGGTAATGTAGTCCCATTGCATGCTCTATCATGGTCACTAAAAACCAACCGTCAATTTCCTATTGCATGCGCTATCATGGTCGAAACAAACGTAGAAGGAGGAAACGCGCAGTAATAATGTAAAACAGAAATTGGGCAAAGCTAAAACAAAGCAATAACATAAAACAGAAATTGGGAAAAGCGTGTACCTTTGATTGGTAGAAGGAGGAAACGCGTAGTAATAATATAGATCTAACAGAGGTGGAAGGAAAATGCCTTAGAACCCTAACGTGAAAAAGAACGAAAATAACAGATAGTGAAATAACAAAACGCGCAGTATGTTATAATTTTAATGTTTACTAAAGGGGACATTAGAGGGTGCTTGTGGAAAAAAAGCGCCCTCTAAAGGGGGCCTAAGAGGGCGCTTATGAAAGCGCTCTCTAAGGCTTTCCAGAAGTGCTTTATAAGCTGGAAATGCACATGGACTTATAACAGCGCTTTATTAAAAGCGCCCTCTAAGGGTAACCTTAGAGGGCGCTTTCTAAAAAGCGCCATGTATTGTTGTCCCTCTATCTCCTCCTTATTTTTTCGTTTCACCTTAGAGGGCGCTTGTGGAAAAAAAGCGCCCTCTAAAGGGGGCCTAAGAGGGCGCTTATGAAAGCGCTCTCTAAGGCTTTCCAGAAGCACTTTATAAGCTGGAAATGCACATGGACTTATAACAGCGCTTTATTAAAAGCGCCCTCTAAGGGTAACCTTAGAGGGCGCTTTCTAAAAAGCGCCATGTATTGTTGTCCCTCTATCTCCTCCTTATTTTTTCGCTTCACCTTAGAGGGCGCTTTGTTACAAAAGCGCCCTCTAAAGTGCGCTGTCTATTGCTCCTTATTTTTCGCTTCATTTTAGAGAGCGCTTTTGTAATAAAGCGCCCTCTAAGGTGCGCTGTCTATTCCAGTTTTTGGCGTAGTGAGGCTTGATTCTCAAGAACACCATGGAAAAGAACCCTAGATCATGAATTATCCACACTTCAATGTTTTGTATCATACATAACAAGGCCTTTGAATCAATGATGCTTATTTGAAAATGAAATTGTGAATGAATGGCCTAAATGACTATGAGTATATATATAAATGTAACAATACGTCAGATAAAAAATAAAAAGGGTAGGACAAATTTTGGGGTATGACACATACAAAGCTTAGTATGGAAAGAAGTTTCAAATGCCATTATGTTCGGCAGAAGTATGGAACAAAGGGATCCCAGGATCGGAGATAATCCAAGAAACCACCAAGTAGATAAGGTATATTCAAGAAAAGATAAAGAAAAGCCAAGGTATACTAAAGAGTTATTTCGAATGTCGTAGGAGACCCTCTGAATTTGATGAGGAATACCATGTGCTTCTAAAAGTTACCCCTAAACTAAGGTTGAACGGAGAATTCAAGATAGAGAAGTTAAGTCCAAAATACATTAGCCCTTACCAGATTGCAAGTCAAGTAGGCAAAGTGGCATATCGGTAGGAACTACCACCTCCTATATCTAGGTTACACGATGTATTTCACGTTTCTCCACTACAGAGGTTCGTACCTGATCCCTTTTAACCTATTCTCTCAGGTTCAGTATAAGTCGCAATAAACCTCATCTTCCAACAATAACCTAGCTGTATTGTTGATTATGCGATGAAGTCAATGAGGAATATAGAAATAACCTTAGTAAAAAATTTGTGGGAGGAATTACATCCCGGCGAAGCTACTTGGGAGTTAGAATTAGATATACAAGCAAGTTATTCCTATATCTTCAAGTAATCATTTAAACTTCGAGGATAGAATTTTGTTTAAAGTGTTGGTGTAAGCCCTAGAGGCCAATACTTTTGGTACTTGTATTGAATTATTTATTAATAATAAACGGTTTTTTCTTTATTATGTTTGTTTAATAAAGTCCCTAGAATAGCTAGTCCGTTTAATGTATCAAGTGTGACTTAATCATGAGATCACATTAAACATAAGGACATTATTCTTTAAAGTATCCATAGTCGAGCTTTATTGTGAATTGGGATAACATTAAAGCATTAAGACTATTATGTATATAGACTGATGATCACATCTCATGGATCATGGATAAGGAGTTATCAAGTCTTAAACATAGGTATGAATATTAAGAGTAATATTTATACTGGATTGACCCGCTATGAGAATACTATATAGAATGTTATGCAAAGTGTCATAAGTTATTCTCATGGTGATAATGGTGTATACCACCCTTCGACCTGAAACCACTATGGACCCTAGATGTAGAGTCGAGTGCCTTATTGCTGATCAAACATTGTCCGTAACTGGATGACCATAAAGACAATTGATGGGTACTCCACGAAGCATGCTAAGGGACATGAGTGACCTAGATGGAATTTGCCCATCCTGCGTAATAGGATAAATGTCTATGGGCCCAATATTGAACCGGACAAGGATGACACGGTCTATGCCTTGTGTTCAATATAGACATAAGGGCAAAAGGGTAATTGTACACCTAAGTATTATCCCAAAAGGATTTGTCAGATCACATGACATTTTGGTGTCTTGGATAGCAGTGATGTGTTGCTAGATACCGCTCACTGTTTATTATGTTAAATACACGATTTAATATAATTGCCAATGTCGCGAAAACCTACAGGGTCACACACAAAAGGACGAATTGATGAGAGATAGAGTAACTAAGGAATACCATAATGTATGGTGCACTTAAGTGAACTGTAGAACATCGTAAGGTACGGTGTACTTAAGTAGAATACGAAATATGGTAAGGTACCACGCGCTTAAGTGATTTTGGCATATTATAAGATATGGGCCACATACACTTGAGTGGGCTTTTTAGCTTGCAACCCACACAAGTGGTTCTATAAATAGAACCCTTGTGTAGAAGCATCTGTGCAGTTGCAATTTCGTTTCTCTCTCTATCTATCTCACTCAAAGCCGTCATTCGTAGCAGCTAGCATTGAGATTGAAGGAATTCGTTCGTGTCGATTGAGTAGAGGCGTTATCATCTTTCAATGTTCGTGGTCGCTCCGTAAATCTGCATCAAAGGTTACAATCGCCACAAGAGGTAACAATTCTATCACCGATCATGCCCATTCATAAGGATCACTAAAGGAGAAATTTTAAATTCCGCTGCGTTTTGGATCGCTCTTCTCCTACAATGGTATCAGAGCCACTTACGAAACCATGCATCTGATAGCTGTTTATTTTCTGTATTTTCTGTATTAATACGATTAAAAGACAGAATGAATCAAAGAATAAACGAGTAATTAAATTTGGCATCATGTGTGTATGATTTGGATGATTGATGTTGAGTATGCTTCGGAATCCAACATTAGTGTGGTGAAGCAGCGATACATCGATCGTCCATAGGTTATGCAATTAAGATCGATCAAGTTATATATATGATATAAGTAATCCTGATGAAAAATACGATATATATGATATACTGTTTATGTTTCGTTCATTCAAACACTTAATGGTTGTTTTCCTTTGAGCGATCAGTGGTCCTTTGCTTCTTGATCCGACATTAGTATGGTGAAGCAATGACATGTTGATCAATCATACTGAATCAACAATCGAGGTGTGTTTGACGGTCTGAAATTGGTGCATTAGGGTTAATGACTGCACAAGGGTTGTGTTGTCAAAGAGTTATGCGATTAGGGTTGTGACTCCGCATGAGTTGTGCTTTAAAGAATCAAGTGTTGATGCGAAAAAAGACGTCGATTTCAAATGAATTATTCATTAAAAATTTCGTCCAGTTGACCCCCGGGCAGCGAACCCCCGGCTAACTCTGCGTAGTGTGATCGGTCGCCAAAATTTAATTTGGTTTTAATTAATTAAAAGAATTAAAATTAATAATAATAATGTGTTTATTATTATTGTCTTGTGGTGATCGGTCATGGCCTTAGTTTTCCTTTATTTTGTTTTGGGTTTTTAAAATACGACCTGCGTGTCGTGCCTCTCTTTTAACCTCTTAATGTAACTTCTTTTCTCATCTCACTCCCTCGTATGTAAAACGAGTTTCTTTTATGTAATGTAAAGTTATGAAGAAAGAGAAGAATTCAATATCAAAGGAGGAAAACCTTGAAGATCTTGCTTGGAGAAGCTTAGATCATTATTAGGTTAGCTTAGGTTCTCTCATTGGCTTGGGAGAACAATTGCGCTAGGGGCCATAACTGTTTCATTATGTATGTTGATGCATGTGAATGTATGTTGATGCATGTGAGAGACGATTTATATGATAAATAAGTCGGTGAGATCAGAATAATTGCAAATTCCCTCAAATTAAATATTAAGTTTATGCTTTCCAAGTTTTAGCACTCATCAAGACTAGTATCGGATAATGTAGGTTTCGCCTACGCGAGGTGCATTTTCTATATTAGTAAGGTGCGGTGGGATAATTGTAATATCCAATTGCTAAAACAATGGGTCAAACTTAACTAAACAAATTATAATAAGATTATATATGTTTAGAAGCAATAGTTGGAAATGATCCATGTGATGGATTGGAATAAGGAGTTATTCACCCAACTAAAATATTCGAGAGTTGTATTAGATACAATTGGAAGGAGTTCCTACCTAAATAACCTAGTTTTGTGTAATCCGCCTACGCGGACTTAAAACAAAGTGAAATGTGGATCTCGACCCACTAGAAAATCTTCCAATGGGATTTTCCGAATCAAATGGTGAGGGTCATTTGTTTTGAGTAAAATAGTGGGAGCATATTTAATTAAAGGCCTAATTAAATATGTTATTGATACTTATATTTTCATTATTTTCATGTAGATTACCATGACAAAAAACACCTATAACAACATTTTACGATCAATCCTTGACAAGGAAAAATTGTCTGGGACAAATTTACTGGATTGGCACCGAAATCTGAGGATTATCCTCAAACATGATAGAAAGTTGTATGTCTTGGAGAAATCTGTTCCTAAAGAGGAACCTCCTAGTTCTGCACCTAAGGCAGAAAGAGATGCTAATAAGAAGCATGTCGATGATGCCAATGAAACTACTTGTCTCATGCTAGCTACCATGAACTCAGAGTTACAAAAGCAACATGAGAACATGGCAACATTCGATATGATCGAACACTTGAAGATGCTCTATCAAGAGCAAGCAAGGCATGAAAGGTTTGAAGTTTCAAAAGCCCTTTTTCAAGGCAAGTTAGCTGAGGGAGCCCCTGTAGGTCCCCATGTGCTCAAGATGACTGGGTATGTGGAAAACCTTGCGAGGTTGGGATTTCCCCTCAGAAAGGAACTTGCGACTAATTTGATCTTGCAATCGTTGCCAGATAGATTCAGTCAATCTGTCCTAAATTTCAATATGAATGATATGGACAAATCTCTTCCTGAACTGCTAGCCATGTTATGAACTGCTGAGCAGAATCTGAAGTTAAAAGGGAAGTCCATTCTGATGATCGGAAATGGAAAGAGACCGAACAAAAGACCCACCAAGCAGGGTGATAAAGGGAAAGGCAAGGAAGTTGCCAAACCCAAACCCATTGTTTCTGCTTTGAAGCCTAATGGAGGCATAGCAAAGGAAGGCACCCATTTCTATTGCGGTAAGACTGGACACTGGAAGAGAAACCGCACAAAGTACCTGGAAGATAAGAAGAATGGAGTAGAGACTTCAACTTCGGGTATTTTTGTTATTGAAATTAATTTATCTACTTATGTATCATGGGTATTAGATACTGGATGCGGTTCTTACATTTGTACCAATGTGCAGGTGCTAAAAAGGAGTACAAATTTGGCAAAAGGTGAAGTTGACCTACGAGTTGGCAATGGAGCAAAGGTTGCTGCTTTAGCCGTAGGAACTTATGTATTGACTTTAACTAGTGGTTTAATAATTCAGTTAGAGAACTATTATTATGTACCTGCAATTAGCAGGAATATTATTTCCGTTTCTTATTTGGACAAGTTTGGTTTTTCATTTATAATAAAGAACAATTGTTGCTCAATTTATTTGAATGATATATTTTATGCTACTGCACAAATGAACAATGGACTATATATCCTTGATCTTGAAATGCCTATTTATAACATTAATACTAAAAGGATGAAACCTAATGAGTTAAATTCAACTTACCGTTGGCATTGTCGATTAGGCCACATAAATGAGAAACGCATTTCCAAACTCCATAAATATGGACTCTTGGACTCTTTTGATTATGAATCATATGAGACATGCAAATCTTGTTTAATTGGAAAGATGACAAAGTCTCCATTCACAGGAAAAGGTGAAAGAGCTAATGATCTTTTGGCCCTCATACATACTGATGTATATGGACCACTGAACATCCCAGCCAGAGGAGGTTTTCAGTACTTCATCACATTTGCTGATGATTTCAGTAGATATGGTTATGTGTATTTAATGAAACACAAATCAGAGTCCTTTGAAAAATTCAAGGAATTCAAGAATGAAGTACAAAACCAACTAGGTAAGAATATTAAAACTCTTCGATCAGATCGATGTGGTGAGTATTTAAGCCTAGAGTTTGATGACCATCTGAAAGAGTGTGGGATCATATCCCAACTTACTCCTCCTGGAACACCCTAATGGAATGGTGTATCTGAGAGAAGAAATCAAACCCTGTTAGACATGATCCGATGATGAGTCACGCCGATCTTCCAAACTCCTTTTGGGGACATGCACTATTGACAGCAGCTTACACACTTAACCGTGTTCCATCCAAAAAGGTTGAGAAGACACCATATGAGATATGGAGTGGTAAGAAACCGCATATGTCTTACATGAAGATTTGGGGTTGTGAAGTTTATGTGAAACGACAAATTTGAACTAAGCTTGAGCCCAAATCTGACAAATGCTTATTTGTGGGGTATCCTAAAGAAACAAGAGGGTATTACTTCTACAATCCTTCTGAGGGAAAAATGTTTGCCGCTCGAACTGGAGTTTTCCTAGAAAAGGATTTTATTTCCAAAGGAATCAGCGGGAGTAAAGTAGAGCTTGAAGAAATTCAAGAATCACAAAGCATTGATACACCTATGGAGGAATTAGAGCAGGAAACACAAGTAGTTGTGGAAGAGCAACCTGCTCAAGTAGAACAAGACCAACGTAGGTCAACCAGGATACGTCACCTACCTGAGAGATATGGATATCTCATAACTGATCAAGGTGATGTATTACTCATGGATCAAGATGAGCATGTGACCTACCAAGAGGCCATAACTGGTCCAGAGTCTGAGAAGTGGCTAGAAGCCATGAAATCTGAAATGGACTCCATGTACACAAACCAAGTTTGGACCTTGGTAGAGCCTCCTGTAGGAGTTAACCCTATAGGATGCAAGTGGGTCTTCAAAAAGAAGTCTGACATGGATGGTAAGGTACATACCTATAAGGCAAGACTGGTTGCAAAAGGATATAAACAAATTCATGGGGTTGACTATGATGAAACCTTTTCACTAGTTGTAATGCTTAAATCTGTTCGGATTTACTTGCTATCGCTGCATATCATGATTATGAAATATGGCAGATGGATGTCAAAACTACTTTCCTTAATGGGAATCTTCTTGAGGATGTGTACATGACACAACCTGAAGGATTTGATATACCAGAAGAAGCCCAAAAGATATGTAAGTTACAAAGATCAATCTATGGATTGAAGCAAGCTTCCAGAAGCTGGAATCTTCGTTTTGATGAAACAGTAAAACAATATGGATTCATCAAGAACGAAGATGAGCCTTGTGTGTACAAGAAGGTTAGTGGTAGCATGATCGTTTTCCTGATATTATATGTAAATGACATATTACTCATTGGAAACGATGTCCCTACCCTGCAATAAGTAAAGTCTTGGTTGGGGAAATGCTTTTCTATGAAGGACCTAGGTGAAGCAGCCTATATATTAGGAATCAGAATCTATAGAGATAGATCATAAAAACTGCTTGGCTTAAGTCAGAGTACGTACATAGATAAAGTGCTGAGACGCTTTAATATGCATGATTCCAAGAAAGGATTCATACCTATGCAACATGGCCTGTGTCTATCAAAAACACAATCCCCTTCAACTAAGGAAGAAAGGGATCGCATGAATAAGATTCCATATGCATTTGCAATAGGATCTATCATATATGCCATGTTATGTACTCGACCAGATGTCTCGTATGCTTTAAGTGCAACAAGTAGGTACCAATCTGATCCTGGTGATGCTCATTGGGTAGCTGTCAAGAATATCCTTAAGTATTTGAGAAGGACTAAGGAATCACTCTTGATATATGGAGGTCAGCAAGAGCTGGCTGTAATTGGATACAACGATGCTAGCTTCCAGACATATAAGGATGACTTTAGATCGCAATTTGGTTATGTGTTTTGCTTAAATGGTGGCGCTGTGAGTTGGAAAAGTTCAAAGAAAGATACAATTGTTGATTCTACAACCGAGGCCGAGTAAATTGCTGCCTCAAGTGAAGCAAAGGAAGCTGTTTGGATCAAAAAGTTCATTAGTGAACTTGGCATAGTTCCTAGCATTGTGGATCCCATTAGTCTCTATTGTGATAACAATTGTGCTATCGCACAAGCTAAGGAGCCTAGATCTCACCAACGATCCAAACACATACTTAGGCTTTATCACCTCATTCAAGAGATAATAAATAGAGGAGATGTGAAAATATGCAGAGTACCTACACTTGACAATATTGCTGACCCACTGACAATGCCTCTTGCGCAGCAGAAGCATGATGGCCATACTAGATCTATGGGCATTAGGGGTATGCCTGATTGGCTCTAGTGCTAATGGGAGATTGTTGGTGTAAGCCCTAGAGGCCAATACTTTTGGTACTTGTATCGAATTATTTATTAATAATAAAAGGTTTTTCTTTATTATGTTTGTTTAATAAAGTCCCTAGAAAAGCTAGTCCATTTAATGTATCAAGTGTGACTTAATCATGAGATCACATTAAACATAAGGACACTATTCTTTAAAGTATCCATAGTCGAGCTTTATTGTGAAATGGGATAACATTAAAGCATTAAGACTATTATGTATATAGACTGATGATCACATCTCATGGATCATGGATAAGGAGTTATCAAGTCTTAAACATAGGTATGAATAGTAAGAGTAATATTTATACTGGATTGACCCCCTATGTGAATACTATATAGAATGTTATGCAAAGTGTCATAAGTTATTCTCATGGTGATAATGGTGTATACCACCCTTCGACCTGAAACCACTATGGACCCTAGATGTAGAGTCGAGTGCCTTATTGTTGATCAAACATTGTCCGTAACTGGATGACCATAAACACAGTTGATGGGTACTCCACGAAGCATGCTAAGGGACATGAGTGACCTAGATGGAATTTGCCCATCCTGCGTAACAGGATAAATGTCTATGGGCCCAATATTGCACTGGACAAGGATGACACGGTCTATGTCTTGTGTTCAATATAGACATAAGGGAAAAGGGTAATTGTACACATAAGTATTATCACAAAAGGATTTGTCAAATCACATGACATTTTCGTGTCTTGGGTAGCAGTGATGTGTTGCTAGATACGACTCACTGTTTATTGTGTTAAATACGTGATTTAATATAATTATCAATGCCGCAAAAACCTACAGGGTCACACACAAAAGGACGGATTGATGAGAGATAGAGTAACTAAGGAATACCGTAATGTACGACGCACTTAAGTGAATTGTAGAACATCGTAAGGTACGGTGTACTTAAGTAGAATACGAAATATGGTAAGCTACCACGCGCTTAAGTGATTTTGGCATATTATAAGATATGGGCCACATACACTTGAGTGGACTTTTTAGCTTGCAGCCCACACAAGTGGTTCTATAAATAGAATCCTTGTGTAGAAGCATTTGTGCAGTTGCAATTTCGTTTCTCTCTTTATCTCTCTCACTCAAAGCCTTCATTCGTCGCAGCTAGCACTGAGATTGAAGGAATCCGTTCGTGTGGATTGAGTAGAGGCGTTGTCATCGTTCAACGTTCGTGTCGCTCCGTAGATCTGCATCAAAGGTTACAATCGCCATAAGAGGTAACGATTCTATCACTGATCATGCCCATTCGTAAGGATCACTAAAGGAGAAATTTTAAGCACTTCATTTTTAATTAAATAAAATGAATATGGTTGTTATTTGATTAAGTTCAGAAGTTAGGGGTATTGAGGACAAGTTTGGCATTCTAATAATAATATAAGATAATGTTTTCCTTATCGACAATGAAGTATTTAACTCAAAATTTAAGGAAACTCCATCAATTTCTTCTCTTTCTCTAACCAAATTTAGAACTTGAGAGTTGAGAGGAGAGAGAGAGAGAGAGAGCTCAAGTAAGGGATATAATAGGAAGAAATAACTTGATCCAAAGCTCATTTTTTCAACTAGCATGTGAGGGAAATTGAGAGACCAAAGTGGAAAAAGTCATTAAGCTTAGGAAGAAGCCAAATCAAGGAATTTCATCAAATCGTTTTCTCCATTTCAGAACTTCAACCTATGGCGAGGTTCTTTTAGACTTAAATCCCAAGGTTGTAAAATATAGGGTGAAATGCATGATTGGGTAGGCTTAGGCATGAATGTTTGATTATATGATGTTTCTTGATGATTGATTAAGATGACATGTTTGCTCATGATGAATTTTATGAAATGTTGTTTGTTCATGATGATTATGTATTGGAAAATTGTTGTACTTGAATATGGTTGTGATAAACATGCGAATTGTGGATGTGTAATGTTATTTTGTAGCAAAAAAACATGTTTTTTGAAGCTTACTAGACACATTAGAGTCGTAAGCTCCCATTACGGCCGACGGTAATATAGCCTGGCAAGATTATGGCCGACCGTAAGTATCCTTGCAGGATTATGGTTGTCCGTAATGTAGGCTAATGAGTGTGTAAAAGAGGAAGTGGGGTTCTCTTTTTCATAGAAAGTGGCGTGCTTTCTTACTTGTGTTAGAATTTTTAAGAGAGTTTAGTGTTGACTATAACGAGAATTCTGACATAGTGAAATCTCTTATAGGGTGTGAGGGACTAGACGTATCCTTGATTGGAAATAGGAACTAGTATATATAATAGTGTTCTTTAATATAGTGCATTTATTTTTCTTTTTATCACTTTTATTTATTCAACAAGAAAAATAAGTCATCACTTCATTTCTCATAAAACCAGTAAAATTCAAGACAAAAAGTTTGTTAGTTTATTCTATGATTTCTAAGCACATAACTTACCCCCTCCCCCCAAACTTTCCCTCTAAGCTTGTACAACTTGGTTGTGTGAGTACTATGACCCTTAACTTTTCTAGTACGTTCATCTCTAAAATAACAACCAAGTCGCAAATGTTGTACACCACATCCACCATGATTAAAAGATTTCTCCTTAGGACAGAGACGAGAACATTTAAATTTTGATAAATAACTTTTTATCAAATATGCTTTGACTTCAATAATATCAGACAAAAAACTCAAAGATCAAAACACAACTTCAAAAAGTCACCATCTTAGTCACACATCCACTAAGATGGTGACGCGAATGTAAAAAGTCATTAAAGTCAAAAGGACTATGATCTCAAGTTAACTTTGTCATTAGATCAATCATCAATATATCATATTATATTGATTCAAATTGGACTTTTGACTGACCCAAGGCCAATATCACATATTCCAAACTATATAAGACTTACATCATTATCTCTTATAGTACATACTCCCTCCGTCCTAAATTAAGGATCGTATTCGAATATTTCATACGGATTAAGAAAATGTGATAAATAAAAGAGAGATAATATCAATTTTACCATATTATCTTTGTTAACTATTGATATACTATAATAATTTAGGATAGTATTAATTAAAGGTTACAATGAAAAGAAAAAGGTGAAAATTACACATTGAAAACTCAAAACGACACATATTTCATGACAAATAATTTATTAAGATGAGACATTTATTGTTATTATTCTAACCTTAAAATCTCACGGTTACCATTTTTACTGTCGTCATAATGTTTTTATATACATCCGCATCTTTTCGAAACCAAAGATGGAGATTCTGACCAAACACCATCCTCTTATCATCTTATAGCCTGCCAACTATGTCCTTAACCTTAGTGTTTTATATAAATAAATATAATAGAAAGCTATAGATTACACAGAAATTAAGGATAGAATAAGAAGTGTAAAATATTTCCAATATCCTATTATTTATTTTTGAGGAGAATCAAGTTATGAAAAGGAGTAAAAATGGTGTACTATAAGCAGCCCCAAACAAATACAGAAGGTTAAACCATATGAAAGAAAAAGAAATAACCATGCAAACATAAAAGGAGGACACTAATTAATTAAGCCTGCATAAGGGAAATCCATGAAAATCCATAAATAAGATTTGAGTATATAATAATGCGCTGCTTTGCTGCTGTGCATTCTTAATTCTATTTCTTAAGTCTTGTACGGAGGCGGTCGAAGGAATGGCCTTTGACCCGGTATATGCGGTGTTTCCGGGATTTTAACATCGGGTGCACTAGGTTTAGTAGGACCACGTAACATTCGGTGATTTATACGTGGAATCTCAGGTAGCTGAGGTTGAGTTAGTTTCATCGGTGGTGGTGTCGGTTGGTAGGGTCCACTGGGCGGATCGTAATTTAGACCAGCTGGTTTTTGTGGATTAGTTAGTGGTGGCTGGTAATTCATCAATCCATCGGGTCGCTCATGCATATATATTTGATGATTTGGATATCCTTCAATATTCGTAAGAGTGACAACTGCCAGGAACAAAACTAGCATGGATAAATAACACATCTTTCAACCCTTATTGATTCTCATCATCGGTATCATATATATATATATATATATATATATATATATATATATATATATATATATATATATATATATATATATATATAACAAGTTTTGAAACTTAGGGTGTGTACATAGAAAAAAAGTGAGTATTTGATAAAAGTCATACATAGAGAAAAAGTGAGTATTTGATAAAAGTCAAGCAAGAGAAGTAGTCTACTTTCTTTCTTTTCTTCCATCGAGTATTAACACGATTATGACAACTACAAGTTCAAGGAAATCACAATTACACGACAAGTTCAACGAAATGGAGTGCACCCATTCACACAAGCAAAACTCATTCATTAGATTTTAATATTAGGAATGTTATCTTGAAGAATCAGAAATAATTGACGAAGTGACGAGGTAAATTCTGGGAGAGGTGGATCGAACTCCATTACAGCGGCGCGTGGTAGACTTGCAAGATTAATACTTTAACATTCAAGTCAATGAGAAAATGAAAAAGGATGTCACATAGATTGATTTGAATATCTGAAATGTTGCGCTTTCTTCATTGTATAGTGTGAACCGTTAAAACTGTCTGAGAGTGGTGTGGTGCGTTATATGGGCACGTTTAATTTATAACGACAATGGGTGATTTATCTAGAGGTCGGAGTCGCCTATTAATGGTGAGAGTGAGGGTCAAACCTACTTCCCACACTCCTTCACTTACGGTTCTCTCTTAGGCTTTTGTTATGGGTCTTGCGAATGTCCTTTAGCAACTACCTCAAAGCCTTTGTTATTGTTCTATAGGATGAGGATTTTGTCGTGTCCACTTCTAGACCAGCCCAGACAGAAGTAAGTGAAGAGTTTTGATGGGTCGCCACTATTATTGGGAACAAACACATTAAATGTTTTTCTTGTAATGGGCAATATTTTGCCATGAACTTCTGACACACGTCTCTAGCTTTATCAGTAATGATATCCCCTATCATTGGATACTTAAGTGTCCCGAACAATTCGCGAGGAGAATCTGATTGTCTATTATATAGTTTATGTTTCCTAATGCAATGGATCATATAGTTTTCTATTGTTGGGGTACCTATAAGAACTTTCTGACCCGATACTTTTCTCTTTTTTTTGTCACATATAGGTTTTGGGAGTCCTTCTTTTTCTTCGTTTGCAATTTCTTTGGTGGTCGTTAGTCTTCCATTATAGATCTTCATCTCTGACTTATTCGAGTCACTTCTTTCAGCACGTGAGTTCTCAAATTCATCTTTTTATGGTAACGCTCATCTCTCTCTCTTTTCCCATTATTTCTCTCTTCGTTAGGTTATCTAAAAAAATGGGTTGTTGGGTCTAAATGACAAAAATCGCCGTTGATGGTAATTTCTTGAGGTGATGACATGCCTTTTTTAGAAGATACTAGGGTTTCTGACACTTTCTCTCAAAAAAAACTTATTTTCTATTGGCACGCTTTGACATAGGCATTGACTTTGATTTCAAACTTGTCTCGCGCTGCTTAATTATCATCATTATTTCTATATTGGCAGGATTCCTTATAATGGAAGACACCCCAACTAGAATCTGGAAGGCGAAGAGGTACATCTTGTTGGACAAGTACTCCAAACACTAAAGGAGGACGAATTGTGCATGATTGAAAAATCTTGTGGAAATAAAAATTATAGTAAAACCAGAGTTTGAAAACGGTTTGTAAAACAAACTAACTAAAGGCAGTGAAAAAATAGAAGCAAAGCAACGAAAAGAAAATAACTAAAAATGTAAAGTGATAAAGGAATAGAGAAAGACACCAACACATTATAGATATTTGGTTTAATGAAGTGAGATACTCAATTCTTCAAGAATTGTTTCTTAAGAGTTTCCAATATGATGTTGTGTGAGCCTTTTATAGGTTTGCCTACTAACCTCTTTACAAACAGACTAGAGTTTTCTAAGGGATATCCTCTTAGTCAAATAGAGATTTTGTACATGATGATCTCTTAAACAAAAGGGATTTTTTTGTGACTATCCTCTGAATCGAGTAGAAGTTTTATACTAGTTGACTTCCAAACCTAAGAGGAGATTTTATAACTAGATAATATTATAACCAACAAAGCTTTTACACCGAGATGAACTCATAAACCTTGTGGAGATTTTGATGGAAGATTTGATGAAGAAAAATAAAGTTTTACAGCTAGCGCAACTCACGAACCAAACGGAGACTTCCTACGGAGATCCCCAACCAAACACGAGCTTTTAATAGATTAGCTCACAACAAAACAAAAACCTATCTTAAAGAGATATCACACAAGAGATAACATTATCTTGTGTAAATTAAAATTATACCCTCACACCATAAACTTATCCTTACAAAATAATATATTCACTCTCAAATCATTAAGGAAACTGTCTAGTTAGAAATGAAAGATTTATAGAAAATAAGTAGAGAATGAGAAAGGAAGGCTAAAACTTGTTTTATGAATATTTGAAAACAATAGAGGAGTCCTCACAAAATATGGTTTAAATTGGAAAAAAATCCATGTGCCAATTAAGTGCCATAATTGATTATCATAATCGATTATTACACCCCTAAAATGGAATATTTTGATTTCTAGCTGTTGCCAACCATTAAGTGTAGTTCCTATTTGATTGGCGATTTGGATTGTCTGCATTTAGAAAAATAATAACTTGGAAAAGTGTCCAAGTATTCAAGATTGGTATAGCTTGCTGAAGTTGTATGAAGTGACACATGTTGGGCGCGATACTCCAACATGTTGGTACGACATCTGGGCCTTGCGCAACAGGCGATTACTGTGTTTTAACATAATCTTTTGAGAAGATTCATTTCTATTTTATTGATATTGGTTTAGAAATATGATTATATGATTTAGTGGATAACTGTGAAGATCAAATCATATTTAAAAGAGATTTAAATTTGAATTATAACAAACCAAATCATATCTTTTTGTTGGAGATATTCAAGGAGGAAATCAAATATCCAACAGATTGTGCAAAGATTAAGGACGAAAATAACTGCAAATCCATAAGGAAAAAGCCCAAAGTTATTTTGCTATATAAGGAGCTCAAACCTACATTGGAAAAAATACATTCACATTGAATATTTTAGAGTGCTAGGGTTTACAGGAGTCCTTGTTATTTTTATGTACACCTCTATGTTTCAGTAACTTGACATAGAAGGTTTGTCTAGTTGAGTTATAAATTCAACATTGTTATGTACACCTCTTTTTTTAGTAACTTGGAATTGAAGGTTTGTCTATTTAAATTGTAATATTCAACATTCTTTCATCTTGTTAAGATCCAATTTCATCACTAGGGTTTAGTGATTGTTTTCCCTTGTCACAGGTTGTGTGACAGAGAAGAAAGTGAGTAGATTCTCATATTTAAAGGAAGACTCTAAATAGAAAGTTATTGGATATTATTATGAAGAGGCATTGAACAACATAGGTTTTGTTGTTGCTTGTATGTCTAATTGTACTAAGCTACTAATAGTGATTTTCCTTTCTTGAGTTACGAACTCAGCCCCTCAGACGTATGTGTGATTTCACCGAACTGGGTAAACAATTGATTGTGCTATTTATTGCTTTTGTGCTCCATCATATATTTCTTGTTATTGTAATGGTTCTGATGTATGTTGTCAAACCGCTTGTCGAAATATCGATTTCAACATTTGTCCCATGAGAAACAAAATTACAATTGACATCAGAGCAGGGATCATAGCCTATTTGTTAATCTCCAGGGCTGGTGAATTTTTCTCAAATGGAGAAAATTAAAGATGGATGATCAGTCAACAAACCACCTGTTTTGGATGGCACCAATTATGGTTATTGGAAGGCTATGATTATGGCCTTTCTCAAATCCATGGACAACAAAACATGGAAACTTATAAAAAAAGACTTACTTGACAATTTAAGGTGTCACTAACGATAACCCAACAACATTTTCAAAATGTTTATCAACATGCAGCAAAAAAATCATAGCAAAACAACTTCATTTTAACTTCATAACTAAAGTAGTACTCGCAAAACATCAAAGTCAACGTCAAATCAAAACATAACAAACTCTCATCCCCGATGTTACATGATTAGAGAACTACCACCACTAAAGTACGATAAAGCGGTAAATAAAAATGAAGAGTAGCTCTAACAAGCCACCTTCCACACACAACAATAACGCTCACTCTTGATCATCTGTAAGATGTCCATGGTGTACAACATGAAGCAAAGGGATAAGAAACAACATTCAATATGAACGGTTTAAAGAATTCTAAGATAGAGAAACATATACATAACACACCTTCAATACACAATCAACATCACCATAATCTTACACCCATTCACAACAATTATAAGTATGTAATGTGACTCACGACACAACGTGAGACTTATGTGTCGCATTACGCGAAAAACCGGCGAGAAAAAGAAACAGGGCCGCCACCGTGCGTTATTTATCCCAAAGGAGGGAAAGGAAACGCTCGAAGTAAACCTGGAAAGGAAATGGTCTCACGACCAGAGATTGATAGGATCGGGAGTCGGTTATGCGAAGGGAAGGTATTAGCACCCCTACGCATCCGTCGTACTCCACGGGATCCACGCTCAGAAAGAATAGAAGAAAGGTTGCTAAATAACTGCTCAAAACACCGCACACACTGGAAGGAAACACAGATGAAAGACGGAGGAAACGGACTCGGCAGGATGTCGCATCCTGGGCCTACGTAGTTTGTCAGACACAAACATCAGAGTCGACGTAGTTCGGGGATAGGGGAAACGTGCTCGCTAGGATGTCGCATCCTACGCATACGTATCTTCTCTAACCAGAGAAAGAATCAGAGCGCTCGTAGCTCGGCTAACGCACGCCAAACAAAACACAAACAGGAAACCGACTGCCAATCACTGGACTTACGTCAGACTCCAAGCACACCAACACACACGGGAAACCGACTACCAATCGCTGGACTTACGTCAGACTCCAAACGCAAAATAGGAAACCGACTGCGAATCGTTGGGCTTACGTCAGACTCCACACACACAAGGGGTTGAAAAAGAAAAGGGCGCCCGGAGAGATCAGCTCATCTCCTGCCTACGTACCTCATCTGGTATGAGGATCAGGGCGACGTAGTTCCCCTTAACAGGGAAAAAACTTCTATCCTAACCAGAGACTAGGGAGATAACAGACTACCAGGGAGACTACGACTCGAGCCTAGAAGTTATCATGCATATGATCCCTATGTTGAGGTCTCTAATCAGCACCTAACTCTCACAGGAAGCAAGCTAGCCTAAACATCAATCAAATAAGCACACACAAGCACCAGAGAGCAAGCACACACACTATATGCAAACAAGTGGCTCATACAAGGCTGGGCTTTAGTCAAGGGGTCAAATCAACCTCGACAAATAAGCCAACTGGAAAGGGGTGTTTTGAGCTCTTAACCCTAACATTGAGAGTTAGAGTGAAGCAGATGAAATGGGAAATGAGGGTAAGACCTCATAGCTCTTATCCCTGGCCAGGGAGAGCTTGAAACAATGAAAGTGCGGGAGTCCAGAATGAGGAACTCTACTCCACAATGACTGACTCGATATACAATGATCTTGGGTGTTTATTCAAATGCATCAGCATGTAGTGCGAGCAAGATGAATGAATCAACTGAATAGCAGGGGATGGATTGCACATCCCTTCTATCTGCCAATGCCTCTTCACTTAGGAGGTCTTTGAAGGTACAAGGCACAAAGATAAACAACCACAAACATTGCCTCTTAAGGAGGGCTTCAAACAGGTGCCTGCCAACATAACATGACAGGTCTTCCAGACTACATGAAGAGTAGGGATTCACCTAAGTGGTATGCCAATCACAAGCAAAGCAAAGCAACTCAAATGATGAGTTAAAGCGGCTAAAGTACCTGTGTAAACAACCAACCAATCAGTATGGTATTCAGACAAATAGTCAACAGACAACAACAGTCAGACAACTAATATACACAACGAGTCAAGCCAACAAGTGGCAAACAATCAAGTGAATTCCTCTCCAAGGAACCTACAACACAACAAATGTTAGTGAAGCACATCATTTTGCATCTCAATTTATGAAATCAACATCATCCATCAAGACTAGAAGCTTGAACCTGAAATGCACAACTCAAATGTGAGTTCAAACCCCTAGGTCAAAGCCTAGGGTCAAAAGTGGGGAAAAAATCCAAAACAGAAGCTAATACTCAACACAAAGCAACTTTAATCAATCATGAACATGTCCTAAAAAGGACAAAGTCAAAAGCATTAAGCATGTTCATTTCATGTGCAAGAGAAGGCAAAGGGCAAATTCAAAGCTCACAAGTGATCATCAGGAATGAAAATTCCACATCAAAACAGAGATGACTCAAACAATTCTGGAAATTTTTGTGAACATACAACATGTCCAATAGAATCAACATACCAAAAATCATAAACAGAGAAGCTCATTTGATATTGAAATGAAAATGCACAAGTTGATTGTCCAATTGTGTGACACAAATTGTCACACCTAAAGTACATGTGTCCCAAACAGTGAAGATAATAGCAAAAAATGCCAAATAAAATCACAAAAGTCCATCAACATGTTAACAATCATCATGCAAAATTTCAGGCATTTGGATCAATATTGAACATTTTATGATAGAAAGAATGAAGCAAGGTCCAAATGTACACATGTTCAAAGAATGCAACACAATTTAATTTCTAGCAATGATAAAATCATGCAATCAACACCATAAAATTCTAGACATTCATAGGATCATGTGAAATAAAATTGGAGATTAATTGGGCTTGTATTCTATTTTTGGTGATTTTTTAAAGTTCATGAAAGTAATGAAATAAAAATTGCAAAACATAAAAATTAATGAAAAGAAATGATTAAAACTTGGAAATGTCATCAGCCAGATTCGAAGCGAGGCTCCAGGCGCGCCATGAAACGGCGTCGTTTGGCCAGGGAATTTGAATGAATGGAGCGCGCGCTAGCAAAACGGTGTCGTTTTGCTCTAGGGTTTGCAGGCGGTGGCAGCACTGTAGCGCGCGGAGGAAACAACTGTCTCTTTCGTGGAGACGGTGGCGATGAACAGTGACTTCAACCAAAAATTTTCCAGAACTTCATAAAAATGATACCAAACGAAAGCTCATGTTATGGAGATTACGGATCAAGCATCATTTCGAACAAACAAGCCATGAATTTGAAGAATCGAGCAAGAACATTTTTATGCACAAAACTTTAAATTCACATATCTCAGGCATTTCTTAACCAAATCACACGAATTTTATATCAGATTGCTCAGCATGAGAGGCACTACAAGATCATACACATAAAATAGAGAATTAAGAGGATCGAAAATGTGACCTCTTGAAGATCAACTTCTGGAAATGTATGATCCAAGGCTTGGCAAGCTTCAAATCTACTCCAGAACACTTGTTATGAAGATTGATGAGTGAATTGAGGTTTGAAACAGCTTAGATCTTGCTTAACAATCAACTTCCATACTTGAGTTCTTGAGCTTGCACCACACAATTCTTGGCCAAATTCTGCAATTGAGAGCTTGATCTGTACTAAATCCACACCAGAGAACAAGGATATGCAAGAAAATTGGAAGGTTATGTGGAAGAAAATCAAATTTCAATGTAGAGCCAAAATGGAGGGAAGAAGAATTTGAGATCCAAAAATGGTGAAGAAGTGAAAATTCTGTTATGATTATGTATATATACCCTATGTTAATCCACTCTTAATCAAAATTAATCATGTTTAGTTGAAATTAAGTGAAAAATAAGGTGTTTGGCAAATTGGCAAAATTGGTGGTGCATGAAGCATGCACACGTGAACAGTGCTATATGGCTGATCATTTTCACTTAAAAACTCCCAATTAACACAATGGCAATGGTGATTTGTTCCCATGATGCACCAATTTTAAATTTATGATTTTCCCTCCAAAATCCTCATGAATAAGCAAATGATCATATGTTCAAATTTCATGCAATGTGATGAATGATTTGGAAAGTTCATGTCATGAGGAGCAAAATGCAAAAAGAGCCACTCAATTTGGAGTTATGAGTCAAAAGTTATGGCATTTTGAAGTTCCATGCACACTTGGCAATGATTTGATCATATCTCCTCAACCGTTCATCAGATGCTCATGATCTCCTCAACAATAACCCTCACTCTTGATCATCTGTAAGATGTCCATGGTGTACAATATGAAGCAAAGGGATAAGAAACAACATTCAATATGAACGGTTTAAAGAATTCTAAGATAGAGAAACATATACATAACACACCTTCAATACACAATCAACATCACCATAATCTTACACCCATTCACAACAATTATAAGTATGTAATGTGACTCACGACACAACGTGAGACTTATGCATGTGGTACCAACTCAACATTTGGTTCTCTTTGGAACCGAGTCGCCCCTTATGAACCCTTAAGCCCCCCCCCCACACACACACACACCCCTCTGAGCTTGGGACGAGCCATTAGTCCCTCATTCTAAACTAGCGAACATGCCTCTATCAGCGACACGACACAATGATGCATGTCCATACAAATCAATGCAACAACAATAGTAATGTTCACGGCCCCCCTTCTGATCGCGACTTAGTAAATCTATGTGAATCGTGACTGCAAATGCACAGTCCTATCGCGTAGTTTTAAAGATTATCGAACCCACAAGGACTAATAATCGAACGTATCATGGTCTAATGTTGCTATGTAAATCTAAGGTTGATGATCATTCTAAGATTGGAGGGATGAAAAGAAATAACTATAACGTAAATAAAATATTAATAAAGATATAAGATATAGGGGATATCGGTATGTAACACATCAAACTTCATGGATTCGATAGATAGTTGGTGTAATCTTATTTGTCAAAATATTCTTCAGTAGAAATTATTTATAGAAAGGACTTAGTCTCACACTCTCGTTTTTATTGACTCTGACCATACTCCTAAACCAGAACGCTTGGCTCTCGCGGTCTCATTTTGAATTTAAAAGTAATTTTTGAATATAAATAAAGTCTAATTAATCCTAAAGTGCTCTTGCTGTCTTTAGGATTAATGCCTAGTTTCAGCTATCTGGTTAAAATCTCAAACTCTCGTTCTTGTTGACCGTAACATTAGTTTGTTTTGTACTCTCGTACGAAAAACAGTTTGATTAAAATAAGAAACTAAAACCGGAAAAATAAGTTTTATAAAAGCTAAAACCAATTATTTATGAATCTCGTCGTTTCGACGGTCTTTACATACCGATACCTAAGGGTTTAGTCGGACATGGATCTGGTAACAGACATGGTAATTGGGGAATCAAACATGCAATAAGACATAGATAAATAAACCAATAATCAAAATAAAACCTAAATTGCGAATTAAGAACTAGAACTGAATCTTGATTCTTCGATTAAAATAATTTCGGCAGGCTTTGGCAATGAATAACTGTTACAATTGAATCCCAAAAGCGTAAATAATAAAGCGCAATAGTCCCCGATATGGAGAAACTATCACTTTTACAAAGTAAGAAAGCTTGCTAGAAAACTAAAAGAAAAATAAATTCTGACTAAAATTAAACGTCGCTTGAAAACTGGAAGAAGAGCGTTTCGAGCAAGCCTGAGAGATCGTTTATATATTTTCCACAATCCCTAATTTTTAGAAAAGGTGGGTGGATTCATGGCTACAAAAGTGGAGAAAAAGGTGGAAGACTAGGTTGTGGCGGTTGCCACAACCCTAGCATTTGAATGAGAGGCGAGCGCCACCTTTTTAGGATTGAGTGACACCTCTTAAGTCTTGGTGGCGGGTGCCACCTCCTCCTTGGGTTAATATGGCGGGCGCCACACACCCTAGATAATGGGCGCCACAAACCCATTTGCTTTGGTGGCCCATTATCTCTATAAAACTCCATTTTCTTCTCTTTTTCTTTCCTTTTTGCTATTTTCCATTTTGCTTGCTGAAAACCTTTTAACCGATGAATACCTGCAATAAACATAAAATATTGCATAATAATAAGTCTTAATCAAGTAAAAAGCAATGCATATGGAGTTAAAAATACGATACGTTTTCACCTTATCAAACTCCCCCATACTTAAACCTTTGCTTGTCCTCAAGCAAATGCCGCGTATATGAAAAAAAATATTTGTAAAATATTTGCAGCATACATTATCAAGACTCGTAGAAGAAACAATTGCATTCGGATACTCATTCTAGTATATAAACTTTTACTTTGGTTCAAAATTGTATTAACAAGTACTCACTTCCACACTAAGGGTATCGTTGGAACACATAGTCGCAATGTTGCAACCATAAGTCTCCCTCCTACACAAACCAATCTGAATCATGTTGTCATGCCTAAGCCTACCTTACTAATCCTTCTTTTTATCCTTTTTCATTCTGGCGCAATCACATTAAGCCCGTTATCCTTTCACTTTCATAGCAAGATAGTCTGTTAGTGACTATGATCTCATCATTATTTGTTTCTTTCTTTTTTGCACTTTGGCTCAAATAACAGTTGAAGATGGTTATATCGTTGGCTTAAATGACCGGGTGAGGATCACCTAACTTAGAGGGAACAACATTTTTCATACATTTCATAATTTTTTCTTCTTTTAAGCCTGAGATCATACACTTATTTGCATCGGCTTCTTGCGTAGTGTGTGCTTAGGATGGTCCTGGCTGCTAGATTCTACTTAAGGAAATATTAAAGGATAGAATTTAAGGCTATGGCATGACAAGTACTCAAATCGATCTTATACTTGGGAGATTTAAGGTGTTAAAACGATACCGATCTTATAAAGTTTTTCCAAATCTCTACAATTCGACCTCGGTTGGATTTATAGGTTAGAATTTTCAAAAGATGTATTGTATCTCTAAGTCTAGATTTTTGCAAAAATTTTGTATGGCTTAAGTAAATAGGAGAATTAGTAAATAACGGAAACCACACATAAAAACTCGACAACACATTGATATTTAACTCGACTGACACTTTAACAAAAATAACAAAAGGAAATAACAATAATAATAATTTAAATCTACCTAAAAAGCGATAAATAAAAGCGGTAAAGCTTCCTCCCCCATGCTTAAACCTTGCATTGTCCCCAATGCAACAACATAAGATAGGAAAGAAAGGGAGAACATGGGTATCCTGCTACTGGCGCCTTCTGCCATGTGTACGTGCACGTCCACCGTTTCCTGGCTGGTGAGGTGGTGTGAAGTTCTGGAGATCTTCCACACGCATTGTCAATGTTGCCATTTCATCGATCAAGCCAGACATGTTCTGTTCGGTTCTGAAACGCAGTCGTGCTGATCATGCTGCATTTGGCGAAGGATTTCCATCATTTCAGTTTGCTGAGCTTCCATGTTTTGGATTTGTAGGTCACGCTGAGCGTCTAATTTGCTACGCCGTAGCAGTTCAGCATAGATCTCATCAAGAGTGGCTGGCGCCACATTTCTTCTTCTGGGTCTTTGACTGGAAGATGTACCTGCAACATTTTCAAAGGACATGTGTGTGGTGTGTGGGTCAATAGCGGGAGTCGTTTGCTCCAGAATGTGATCCTCATCGGTGTCCCCGCCAGCAGCTACATTCTCAAGAATGTGCACGAGGACTTGGTTAGGCACCAGATGATTAGTATAACAATAATTATCCGGGTTATGCACATTTGTGAGATTTGGATTTGGGAGGATAAAATCTTGTAACACATTATTTTCAATTATTAAATTAAATTTACCGTCACTCCTTCGTTTTACTAGTTTCATGCTCCTTGCCATGTCAATGTCAATGGCATGATGCGGGAGCGGGGTTAGCCTGGATAATTTTTCTTCGAGTCCTAGGACTCTGGCTATGGAGGTTATTAAACCTCCAAAAATAATCGGCCCTCTCTTTGCATTGACAATGGCCTACATGTGTGCTAGCATAAAAGGGACGGTATTCACCTTTTGTGGCAAAAATATGGCGAGCAAATAAAAGAGTTCTTTTTCGTTCACCTTAGAATTTTCTCGGCCAAAAATGGTGGATGCCAATATTTGGCGGAAATATCGAATAGCCGGGTTGTGAATTAAAGTGGCTTTGTTTCCCTCAAAGCTATGGGTTGTTGTACCGGTTATTGCCCTCCAAAATGGTTGGAATGTGCGTTGCCAACCCTCAGTATCTGGGACCTTACTTACTACACCATCCCCATGGGGGAAATGTAGCAGGTCCTCTAGTTAGAAAAATGTAAGGGCATATTCGACGTTAAATAAACGAAACTAGATAGTCCCACTGGAGCAGTTTGTGTTGGGTGTGGGACTAAAAATTAACAAGCTTAGGAATTCTAGTGTTAATTGAGCATATACAGAGTCCTTGAGAGATAGAAAATAATTTAGATTTAAGGTTTCTAGCATATAGTTAACACTATCTAGAATTCCTAAAGCAAATAAACAGGGTTCATCGACATATCTTGTTAATTCGACCTTTCTTGCGCTGAGAGACGTGTACGTCTCCTCTTGTAATTCACCTGGTTCGCCGTTTCTGAACACTATTTCATATTCCCTCATCTGTGCCATAATGAATTTAACACTCTTTGTGTAATGTAGTGAGAATAGAGCAATAGAGGAGAGAAGTATGTAAATGAGAGGTGCGGTTTGTTGAGGTTATGTTGGTGGTTTATATAGTGGTGATGGTGGTTGGAAAATTGATTGGTAAATAAATTGCATTTACGGTTTTTAATGTCTTGGTCAAAGAGTTTTTGAAAGTGGTTGAATGACATTAAGGTATTGTCTTGCATGCAAGGGACAACACCATAAAGTGATTTGAATGGTCAAAATACACAGCCTGCGCGTGCAGGCCTGTGTAGTGGCTTGCACCACTTTTGGTGTTGGTGGCGGGCTCCACTAGGGGCTCTGTGGTGGGTGCCACAACCCTCACATGGGCGCCACAACTGTGTGTGGCAGGCGCCACATGTAGTGTGGTATTCCCCATGTGTGTGCCTTTATATGCTTTGACCACAGAATTTCAATGGAATTTAGTTTACCAATAATATATAGTGTATAGGAATAATAAACATGATATAGTGAAATGAAATTTAATCGCAAAATTGACGAATAAAAGAATGGGGTAGACGGGAAAAGATGAAATAATTTGTCTACTGGGATAAAAAGAAATGAAGTAATTAAATAAACCCCAATGTGTAAAAGCAACTAACAATAAAATTCCAAACAAGAAAATAAAATAAAAGCCAGTAAATCGTTAATACTCCAATAAATTAGCCATTACGACGGCTGCTGGTAGGAGGAGCGAACGAGTAAAAGTGATGGTAAATATGATCCAGGTTTTCTGTCGCTACATCCATAAAGCTGTGGAATTCCACGTGCAGGGTGCTCGACTCGCCTCTCAGATTGGCGACATCTGTCTGAACAGCTTCGATGGCAGTAGCATGATCGGTGAGAGGTGCAACAGGTATAACTGGGGCATGTGATTCAGCGTCAGAGAGACAATTGTCATAGTGATCATAGATTTGGGGTGTCTCTGCAGGAGAGGGTGGTGCATCTGGTGGTCCATCCAAATCATAGAGCCAATTGTTCTTATCATGTATACTCGTCCTATGGTCTGGCAGGGTAAACAGGTGTACTATTTGGCGGTTGATTAGAAATTCAAACACATCCGGGCCGAGGTTCCTAATGATCCTAGTGTTGAAGCAAAAGTCAATATTCATTGTTCGTATTCCACCTAAAGGGTTGAGCCTGGTAAGTGGCTATCTCAGTCCGATGGCATTTGCTATCATGGTTACTAAGCCTCCCACTAAGATTGGTCCATAGTCCTCCCGTGCCATACGGTACATATCATGAATGTAGCAGCATTAATAGGTCGGGCCTGTGATGCACAGTACATTATGAAGAGTTCATCTTTGGGCACAAAGGTTCTACTTTGTTCCTTTCCAAACAAGGTGTGAGCTAGGATCTTATGAAAGTAGCGAATCGCATGGTTATGGATGTTCTCTGAATGCATAAGGTCTGGCTCGGGATGGTCGTTTTCTGTGATGCTACCCCAAAAGAGGTCTAATTGATGGTCTACTAGCTGGTCTTCCTGGGTAATGGTAAAGGTATCAGGGCCATTAGGGCATCCTAGGAGTTCAGCCATTTCTCGGTGGGTGTAGCCGTAATCATTATCAAACAACCTAAAGGTGATTAGGCCTTTGTTAAGTCTAATACCATGGTTTGGCAGGTACACTAGGGAGCTTAGAAATTCTAAAGTCAACCTACTGTAGGAACTAAATTTTCTTTTGATAGCAAAGGTGTCCCAGTCTAGTTGGTTAATTAGGAACGTAACACTGTCTCTTATACCTAATTTGGTCATGGTGCGTCCATCTGGGTACAAGGTTAGTGTCATTTCTCTCTGAGCTAGAGCCTCAAAATGTCTCCTTTGAGATTTGCCTCTGAAGACTATATCCATGTAATCTACTTGTTGCATTATGATAGTTAGTAGCTAGATGAAATCAAGTAGATGATAGCATTAAGTTAGTGATGGTCAATAATACAGAAAAGTACTGATCAACTTTATGATAAATAAGAAAGAATAGAAGAAATGAAAATTAAGCAGTAGTAATAATTATAAATTTGGGTAATGAAATTAAATAGTTAAAAATAGAGTGTGGGTTGTCTCCCACCAAGGACTTTGCTTATTGTCGTAAGCTCGACAGAAATGGGATAGGTGTTATTCTTTTGAATGGGCACGAAGCTCTGCAAGCTTTAGATTTGCAATGAAATCATTGTTATCAATGTTATGGTAATGTTTCAAACGTTGGCCGTTTACTATGAATGGTTCGCTCGTTTTTCCTTTTATCTCTATTGCTCCATTCAGAAAGATATTGGTAATTTCGAAGGGACCGGACCATCTAGAACGAAGTTTTCCATGAAAGAGTCTGAGGCTGGAGTTAAACAGGAGTACTTTGTCTCCTTCCTTAAACTCTTTCCTTAATATGCGATTGTCGTGCCATTATTTTGTTCTTTCTTTATAGATTCAGGCATTCTCATACGCATCTAGTCCGAGTTCCTCTAGTTCGTGGATATCTAATATTCTTTTTTCGCCTGCGGCAGTATAATTGAGATTAAGGGTCTTAATGGCCCAATATGCTTTATGTTCTAATTCTACCGGCATATGGCATGATTTTCCATAAACTAGCTTGAAAGGTGTGGTTCCTATTGGGGTCTTATAAGCTGTCCTATATGCCCATAGGGCTTTTGGTAATTTTGAGGACCAATCTTTCCTAGAGGTGGCAACTGTCTTTTCTAAGATTTGTTTAATTTCTCGGTTTGAGACTTCTACTTGCCCACTCGTCTGTGGGTGATAGGGTGTTGCTACGCGGTGAAGGACTCCATATTTCAGTAATAGCTTTTCAAAAATCCTTGAAATAAAATGGGAGCCACCATCACTGATGACAAGTCTCGGCACTCCGAATCTAGGGAATATTATTCACTTAAAGAGTCTAATTACCACTCGTGTGTCGTTCGTTGGAGAGGTTATAGCTTAAATCCATTTTGATACGTAATCGACTGCAACAAGGATATACTTGTTACCAAAAAAGGATGGGAAAGGTCCCATAAAATGGATTCCCCAAACATCAAAGACTTCTACTTCTAAAATGCCTTTAAGCGGCATTTCGTTGCATCTAGATATGTTGCCAGTGCGTTGACACCGGTCGTAATTTGTGATCGCGATGTGGACATCTTTCCACAGAGTGGGCCAAAAGAGACCGGCTTGCAAGATCTTAGCGTAAGTCTTCGAGGTGTTTGCATGTCCTCCATAGGGAGCAGAATGACAGTGGGAAATTACTTTTTCTACCTCATCCTCGGGGACACATCGATGGAAAATTCCGTTGGCGCCTCTCTTGAAAAGTAGAGGCTCATCCCAATAGTAGTGTTTAAGATCGTGGAAGAATTTCTTTTTGTTGGTAGGTCAGGTCTGGAGGAAACACCCTAGCTGCTAAGTAGTTGACGAAGTTAGTGTACCATGGTAGTGTGGTTGGGGTGTGAATTGCTTCCACTGCCTCGTTTGTTTTGGTATCCTTATGGGTTAACGCATCTTTAGATGTATTACTTTCCAGTTGGGCTATGAGTCTTTCGTACGGAAAATCATCATTTATAGGCACCCGTTCAGGTTCAATACCTTCCATTCTGGACAAGTGATCAGCCATGACGTTTTCAGTGCCCCTTTTATCCTTGATTTCTAGGTCAAACTCTTGTAATAGTAAGATCCACCTTAGGAGTCTTGGTTTGGCGTCTTTTTTGTTTAACAGGTACCTAATTGCAGCATGATCGGTATAGATAATTATCTTTTCCCCTACTAGGTAGGAACGGAATTTATCCAGAGCGAACACTACGGCTAAAAGTTCCTTTTCTGTGGTGGCATAGTTCATCTTTGCAGGGTCTAGGGTTCTACTTGAATAGTATATTGCATGAAGTTTCTTATCCCTTCTTTGTCCTAAGACTGCGCCTACAACATAGTCACTAGCGTCACACATGATTTCAAAAGGTAATCTCCAATCGGGCGGTTGCATAATAAGTGCGGTAATAAGAGATGTTTTCAGTTGTTCAAATGCCGCTAGGCATTTGTCGTCAAAGATGAATTCGGCGTCTTTCATCAATAAGCCAGTCAGTGGTTTGGTGATCTTTGAGAAATCTTTAATGAATCGCCGGTAGAAACTGGCGTATCCTAAGAAGCTTCGTATTTTTCTTATGGTTTTCGGAGGCTAGAGGTTTCCTATAACTTCTATTTTGGCCTTGTCGACTTCAATCCCCTTGTCGGATACTATGTGTCCGAGCACGATTCCTTGTCGGACCATGAAATGGCATTTTTCCCAGTTTAGCACGAGGTTCACTTTTACGCATCTTTTTAATACCATTTCAAGATTCGATAAGCAACTTCCAAAGCTCCGTCCGGATACAGAGAAATCGTCCATGAAGACTTCCATGATGTCATCTATGAAATCAACGAAAGTTGACATCATGCATGTTTGGAATGTTGTAGGAGTGTTACACAGTCCGAATGGCATTCGTCGGTAGGAGAATGTACCATAGGGGCATGTGAAGGTCATTTTCTCTTGGTCGTCGGGATGAATAGGAATTTTGAAAAATCCCGAATAACCGTCTAGGTAGCAGAAGTGAGAATGCTTAGCCAATCTTTCAAGCATTTGATCAATCAACGGTAAAGGAAAATGATCCTCCCGAGTGGCTTTGTTTAATTTTCTATAATCAATACACATTCTACTTCCAGTAACCACTCTTTGTGCTATAGATTCTCCTTTTTCATTATTCACAACTGTGACACCTCCCTTCTTTGGTACGACATGCACTGGGCTGACCCATTGACTATCGAATATCGAGTAGATAATACCTACTTCTAACAGCTATTGCACTTCTTTCTTTACTACATCTCTCAGAATGGGATTTATCCTTCTTTGATGTTCTCTAGAGGTCTTACTGTCTTCCTCTAGCATTATGCGATGCATGCATATGGAAGGGCTTATTCCTTTTAGATCTGAGATATTGTAGCCTAAAGCAGTTGGGTATTTTCTCAAAACGTGTAGAAGCTTTTTGGTTTTTATCTGTCCTAAGTCTGCATTTACTATTACAGGTCGCTCAAGTTCAGTGTCTAGGAATTCGTACCTTAGATTTTTGGGTAACGTCTTAAGTTCTAGGGCTGGTTTCTTTAGGCAAGGCATATGATCGGGCGTTAGTGCTAGGCATTCACTTAGGCTTTCATCTTGGTATTCCTTACTTAAATTTTCATTTCCAAAAGTAGGAGGCCTTGGAATTTTCAGTATTTCGGAGTATGATGTTTGTTCATTCTCCATCTCTCTTATGCATTCGTCGATGACATCTAGTAGACAACAGGTATCGTCTATAGCTGGTGCCTTTAGGAATTGCGTCAAAATGAATTTGACTTTTTCCTCACCGACTTTGAAGGTTAGCTTGCCTTTCTTAACATCTATAATAGCTTCGGCTGTAGCTAGGAATGGTCTTCCTAATATGATAGGGATGTTGGAATCCTCTTTTATATCCATGATTACAAAATCAGTAGGAATATAGAATTGTCCTATGCGTACCAAAATGTTTTCTGGCATACCTACGGGAAATTTAACAGAAAGATCTGCAAGTTGTACGAACATTATCGTAGGTCTTTGTTCTCCCATTTTTAGCCTTTCGCATATGGACAAGGGCATTAAACTAATAATGGCTCCTAAGTCGCATAGTGCTTTGTCGATGACAAACTTTCCGATTACATAGGGTATGGAGAAATTACTTGGATCTTTCAGCTTAGGAGCATATTGTTTTGTATTATGGCGCTACACTCAGCAGTAAGTGTAACAGTTTCGTTATCCTCTATCTTCTTCTTGTTAGATAAGATTTCTTTGAGAAACTTAGCATATGACGACATTTGAGTTATGGCTTCTGTAAAGGGTATTGTAATATTCAATTGTTTTAGAAGCTCTACGAATTTTTTAAGTTATCCTACACTTTTAGATTTAACAAGTCTTTGAGGATAAGGGATAGGGGGTTATACGGTGGTGGAGGCACATAAGGTTCTTCTTTCTCTACGGCCTCTTCGTTTTTATCTTCCTCTTGTTCGTCTTCCTTCTCAGTTACCTTACCTAGGTCTTGATGCTGGATGGGTTTTGAGTTCTAGGGTCGATCGGTCCGTCTAGTTCTGTCCCACTTCGTAGTATAATAGCATTTGCATGACCTTACGGGGTTTGGTTGCGTTGTCCAGGAAATGTGCCTGTAGGAGCAGCAGTAGGTGCTTGTTGTTGAGCCACTTGCGAGATTTGTGTTTCCAACATTTTGTTGTGGGTGGCTAATGCGTCTACCTTGTTTGCTAACTGCTTGATTTTCTCACCAGTGTGTATGTTTTGATTTAGGAAATCCTTATTTGTTTGGGCTTGGGTAGCTATAAAGTTTTCCATCATTATTTCTAAGTTTGATTTCCTAGGAGCATTTTGAGTATTTGTGGCAGCTTTATGATATCCTGGTGGTACAGCAGGTGCTTGGTTAGGTGCATACAATGCATTATTGTTTTTGTACGAAAAGTTAGGATGGTTCTTCCAACCTGGGTTATAGGTGTTTGAGTAAGGGTTTCCTTAAGCATAGTTCACCTAGTCTGTGGAGGTTCCTGTCAAGAGTTGACATTCAGGGGCAGTATGCCCTTGAACTCCGCATATCTCGCAGTTTGATGCTACGGTAGCCACGGTGGTTGCGGGTGTTATGGTCAAGCTGTATATCTTCTAAGTCAGGGCCTCTACCTTGGTGTTGACATGGTCAAGACTGCTTAATTCGTACATGCTGCCCTTCGGTTGAGGTTTCTCTATAGAGGTTCTTTCGCTTCCCCATTGGTAATGATTCTGGGCCATACTTTCGATGAGTTGATAGGCCTCATTGTATGGTTTATCCATCAGTGCGCCACCTACGACAGCGTCTATTGTCAACCTTATATTATACAAGAGACCGTTATAAAAGGTGTGAATGATCAGCCATTCTTCTAGACCGTGATGTGGGCATAGCCTCATCATGTCTTTATATCTCTCCCAAGCTTCAAAAAATGATTCATTATCCTTTTGTTTAAACCCGTTTATTTGGGCTCTTAGCATAGCCGTCTTACTAGGTGGGAAATGTCGGGCTAAGAAGACTTTCTTCAACTCGTTCCACGTAGTGACAGAGTTGGATGGTAGATATTGGAGCCAAGCTCTAGTTCTATCTCTTAATGAAAATGGGAAAAGGAGGAGTCTTATAGCTTATAGGCTGACACCATTCGCTTTCACTATGTCTGCGTATTACAAAAATACTGACAAGTGTAGGTTCGGGTCCTCCGTGGGACTACCTGAAAACTGGTTTTGATGTACGGCTGACAACAACGAAGGTTTTAGCTCAAAATTGTGGGCTTCGATCGCAGGGGCAGCGATGTTGTTATGTGGTTCATCCTGCGAAGGGATTGCATAGTACTGAAGAGGACAGTTTTGCACTCCTTCGGCCATCTCTGGTTGAATAGCTGATTCAGAAGTAGGGATGTTAAGGTCGGGAAGATTTAGCTTGATACGATGTTCCCGTATCAAGTCTCGTATCCGGCGTTCTAATCCAAGATAACCCTCGGGTTCGTCGAATTGTAGCTTTAATTTCTCACCTTGAGAGCGAATACTTGGCATACACTCGACAGATGTGGAGAGGGAAAAATAATTGTTTGCCTTAGTCTATACTGGGAAACACTGGAGTTACGATATCGACTAAATTAGTCCCCGGCAACGGCGCCAAAAACTTGATCGTGACTTAGTAAGTCTATGTGAATCGTGACTGCAAGTGCACAGTCCTATCGCGTAGTTTTAAAGATTATTGAACCCACAAGGACTAATAATCGAACGTATCGTGGTCTAATGTTGCTATGTAATTCTAAGGCTGATGATGATTCTAAGATTGGAGGGATGAAAAGAAATAACTATAACATAAATAGAATATTAATAAAGATATGAGATATAGGGGATATCGGTATGTAACGTATCAAATTTCGGGGATTCGATAGATAGTTAGTGTAATCTTATTTGTCAAAATATTCTTCAGTAGAAATTATTTATAGAAAGGACTTAGTCTCACACTCTCTTTTTTATTGACTCTGACCATACTCCTAAACCAGAATGCTTGGCTCTCGCGGTCTCATTTTGAATTTAAAAGTAATTTTTGAATATAAATAAAGTCTAATTAATCCTAAAGCGCTCTCGTTGTGTTTAGGATTAATGCCTAGTTTCAGCTATCTGGTTAAAATCTCAAACTCTCGTTCTTGTTGACCGTAACCTTAGTTTGTTTTGTACTCTCGTACGAAAAACAGTTTGATTAAAATAAGAAACTAAAACCGGAAAAATAAGTTTTATAAAAGCTAACACCAATTATTTATGAATCCCGTCGTTTCGACGGTCTTTACATACCGATACCTAAGGGTTTAGTCGGACATGGATCTAGTAACATACATGGTAATTGGGGAATCAAACATGCAATAAGACATAGATAAATAAACCAATAATCAAAATATAACCTGGATTGCGAATTAAGAACTAGAACTGAATCTTGATTCTTCGATTAAAATAATTTCGGCAGGCTTTGGCAATGAATAACCGTTACAATTGAATCCCAAAAGCGTAAATAATAAAGCGCAATAGTCCCCGATGTGGAGAAACTATCACTTTTACAAAATAAGAAAGCTTCCTAGAAAACTAAAAGAAAAATAAATTCTGACTAAAATTAAACGTCGCTTGAAAACTGGAAGAAGAGCGTTTCGAGCAAGTCTGAGAGATCGTTTATATATTTTCCACAATCCCTAATTTTTAGAAAAGGTGGGTGGATTCGTGGCTACAAAAGTGGAGAAAAAGGTGGAAGACTAGGTTGTGGCGGTTGCCACAACCCTAGCCTTTAAATGAGAGGCGAGCGCCACCTTTTTAGGATTGAGCGCCACCTCTTAAGTCTTGGTGGCGGGTGCCACCTCCTCCTTGGGTTAATATGGCGGGCGCCACACACCCTAGATAATGGGCGCCACAAACCCATTTGCTTTGGTGGCCCATTATCTCTATAAAACTCCATTTTCTTCTCTTTTTCTTTCCTTTTTCTTTCCTTTTTGCTATTTTCCATTTTGCTTGTTGTAAACCTTTTAGCCGATGAATACCTGCAATAAATATAAAATACTGCGTAATAATAAGTGTTAATCAAGTTAAAAGCAATGCATATGGAGTCAAAAATACAATACGTTTTTGCGTTATCACCTTCTAAGCATAAACAACATGCATTGACACACAATAGTGATCTCCTCTTCTTAATTACTACCCATCAATAGAAACAGCAATGCTCACCAATAATAAATAATTAATCACCATATAATCATGCAATTCAAACACAATACAAATCATATTCACACCATGTATCATCACCAAGAAGCAACACCGCGCCAAACATATATTCACATACAACACATAATCATGTTAAATCATTCAACATTGATTCATCATTAGGCATGTATGATAACTCACACTATTACACATACATTGCAAAACATGCAGTCACACATGAACATACATTCTCACAACAGTCAAGCATGTCAACTTCTCTTATTAAACACACCCAAATAGCAACCAACATGTCATCGAAATTGAAAACAAAGCAACAACTCAACACAAAGCAAACTGCCAATGTTTTGTCTTCCTCGCCATGCGAGCACAACAACTCACTGGGTGACGTCTCGCTGGGCAAGACATGGCTCATTGCACGAGCCCTCGTTGGGAAAGGTTCATCCTTTCTAGGCGAGCACGCTCAGACTAGAACCTTCAAAACACGATTTTACACCATTTGAGCCCTATCAAAGCTCCAATTTCTAATCCCAATCAATCTCAATTGCCTAGAAAATTACATTACAAATTTTATCATCATCACAACATGTTAAATCACATAATCATACCATTTAATTCATTAAATTTCATCAATTCATGTTTATGATCACGCTTTCAACAACTCCAGCAATGGTATGAACACATAGGTACAGAAACAAAATAAGATACATGTAATTCATCACACAAAAATGGAATAATAACACCTTAATTCACCAATTTTCCGAACACATAACAATAACAAATCATGAACAACAGATACCATCCTTAAAGAGAGTAATGACCTCTCATCTCTACCCTTCATGTTATACATTCATATTAAAGCCCTTTCTCCCCCTTACCTTAGATTGCTTATGAAAATTATGAATTGCCAAAGGTTCTCCTTCTCCCTTCAAGCCCTAGCCTTGCCTTTGCCTTTTTTCTCCCAAAATCTGTTTTCACATATTGACAATTATAGGCTTCTCTCTAACTCCTTTTATTCTAAACTTAATTATTTCATCTCCTAAAAATTAAACTAAGGCTAAAATTATGTTACAACTTTTCACCACTCCCCTCATATTTTCTAATTACCCACTTTTCACCCAAACTCTCATTTTTTAATTTATTTTAATTAATTTATCAAAATAAATATAATTTTAATCATTTTAATTATTAACTAAAAACAATAATCATTTCTAATTATTCAGTAATTCTAATCCTTCTACCGCCCTACCAAGGTCCTCACTACATTCCACCAATGCTCCACACGCACATGCATATTTAATTAAAAGCATACCAAATATCAAATAATGAAATAAAATAAGAATAATTTGGCTAAATAATTTAATCAAATTTTGGGGTGTTATAGGAAACATATTGTGATCACTTCTCAAGATGGTTCAACAAGCGTGAAGCTTGAAGCTGATTGGTCCAAAGATTAATATGATGAAGCTCTTGATAATGATAAAGCCTTGAATTCTATATTCAATGGTGTTGGAAATAATATGTTCAGACTAATCAACACTTATACTTAAGTAAAAGAAGCATGGGAGATTTTCAATATTGCTCTTGACGCCACATCCAAGGTTAGGATGTCGAGGTTGCAGCTCCTCACAACCAGGTTTAAAAATGTGAGAATGATGGAAGATGAATCCATATCATATTTTAAGATTCGCCTGCGTGATATAGCCAATGATATTTCACTTTGGGATAAAATATGTCAGAAGAAAAGCTGATTAGAAAGATTTTCATATCTTTACCTCAGACTAATCAACACTTGTACTTAAAGTAAAAGAACCATGAGAGATTTTCAAGATTGCTCATGACGCCACATCCAAGGTTAGGGTGTCGAGGTTGCAGCTCCTCACAATCAAGTTTAAAAATATGAGAATGATGGAAGATGAATCCATATCATATTTTAACATTTGTTTGTATGACATAGCCAATAATATTTTAGTTTGGGATAAAATATGTCAAAAGAAAAGCTAGTTAGAAAGATTCTCATATCTTTACCTCAGAAGTTTGATACAAAGGTATCAACTATTAAAGAAGCCCAAGACTTAAGCACCTTGAAGGCTGATGAACTCAATGGTTCCCTTCAAAACTTTTAAGTTTCTATAAATGGGAGATCATAAAAGATGAGAAAAGGTGTAGATTTTATATACAATACTCAAGTGAAGGAAGATCAAAGTGATAAGGATATTGGAGATTTTTTTCAAGGGTTATAACTCTTAATGGGAGAAAGGTTAATAGTGATTTGAAAAAGCTGGACAAAACTGGAGGAAAAATGTCTCAGATAAGAGGTCATATGTCAGTCTCCTGAACAAGAGAAAAGTTGATTTCAAAGATAATAAAGTGGTGGCCTTTATTGGGAAATATGATTCTTGTAGTGAGGCTAGTGATTAATCAATTTTAGAAGAAGAAGTTGTTGAAAGTTATAGAGATCTACTCACTAAATGGGAGGAATATTAATTGAGAGAAGACAAACAAAAGAAGACCATAAGTGCTCTACTTCTTGAAAAAGAGAAGCATGGATTAAACAGTGCATGTCTGGAAGAAGAAGTCACATTGTTAAAGTCTAAACTTGAAAATATGCCAGAATCTTTACATTTGAAGAACAATAGTTTAGATATGTTAAATGATGACTTGGAATGAAATATGAAGGTTGTAGGGTTTGACTACAGTTTCATGAATAAAAATATCAAAGTCCCACCTAAGAAGAAGACTTAGTTTCAGATGGTGGACCACATGTCTCAGCATCATGCTAGACATGTGTACCCTTAACTCATGGGTTATAAGAACTCTACAAAGAGATGTCACCACAGTGGTATATATGGTCATATAAGACCCTTTTTTCTATAAACTCTATTGATATCCTTAGTATTATAGTCAGCCAAAGTCCAAAGAAAAGAAAGGGAAGAAAACTCAAGCTAAGAAAGTGCAGAAACTCAAGGAAATTGTCAAATGTCTCTTAGCTCATGTTCCTCTTAGAGTTTCTTCTAGAAGTGATTGCTATTTTCATAATGGATGTTCACAACATATGACTGGTGAAAGGAGCTATATTGAGGAGTTAAGGCCCTATTATAATATTTATGTCACATTTGGTGATAGAACTAGAGTAAGAATCAAATGCATAGTTGTCGTACCTCGAAAAATATGATCTTTCGCGAAGCATATCGGACACTCGCGGAAACATGATTCGAATAGAGTTTCCACCGAAGTTTATTTATTGCAATGAAGGAAAGAGAAAATATCAATAAAAAATTTAAAAAATAAAAATGTTTGTCGCAACCTAATTCAGGTTCAGAAGTCGATTATGCAAGGGGATGGTGTTAACACCCCTCACGTTCGTTGTACTTAACGTGAACCTTTTAGGTGAACTTGTGATTGAATGTTAGCTATCTTTAAATTTTTTCTTCGAGTGGTAGAAATTAAAGAGAAAAAAAATGAAAGTGTCGCAAAAAGTTTTTTATTAATGTGTCTGACAAGATTTGGGGTCTTTCTCCTATGTATCTCCAGGTGCGATGGAGAACTCATGGCTACGTAGTTCTGGATTGAAAATGTTTATTTGTTGGTCGATTTTAGAAAAATTTATTTTGTCACAATGAACAAAAAAGCATTGCTTATCCAAAATAGTTTAGCGGATGGACATTTGCATCATATTGAGTGGATTTCTACATATCAATATTCACGGAAAACGTCACTTATCTCAACTCACACATTTATGAATAAAGTATTATTTTGCATCGTCTCGAGATGAAATATTTGTCATTTATGAAAAGATTTCGATTGCATGGGGCGGGAAAAGATAGGTTTGGTATGTTGAGTGTTTTATTGGATGACGATTGCTCTAATACTCAAGTAAGGAAACTCGTATCCAAAAAATCGAGGAGAGGAATGGAAGGATCTAAATCATCTCCTTTTTCATCCTTAATTGAAAAAGGGTTTGTATATTGTTAAGGTTTTTTGATTGGATGATGAATACTCAAATGGTCAAGTAAGATAACTCGTATCCAAGTACCCGGGGAAGGGAATAGAAGGCTCTATACCACCTCCTTTTTTCGTCCAAGTTATTACGAAAAATAATTTGATTAGGTTTTGATTGTGACAATGGTTTGAGATGAATCGGGTTAGAAGTTTTTAATGGATGACAATTACTCGAATGATCGAGTAAGGCAACTCGTATCCAAGAAATAGACGAGAGGAATCAAAGGATTTAGACCATATCCCTTTTCACCCTTGTGAAATGGTGTTTAATAATGATTATGTGTTTTTATTTTGATTGAGAAAAGGCACTCGATGTTGATCGAGGTTTTTATTTGTGTTAAAGCTAATTGAAATAACTTTTAGAAAAGACTCGTTTGGAGTTGGACCAAGAATTTTTCCTGTAGAAAATGATTGAGAAGTTGGGATAGTGGAAATTATTTTGATTTGGGAAAATTACTTGACAATGTATTAAGCGCTTAGTTTTATTCTTTCTGAAAAGTGATTGATTTTACGCATAAGGAAGAGGTAAAGTTATTACGCTTCAAGGGAATGGGACTACATTTTGTCGAATGGGGATATACTAAGGAGATTAAAAACAATCCCATTAAATAAGTATGTGTAAATAAAAGGGGCTCATTGTAAGAAGGCCGAAGAGAAAGCCATAGGACCGAAAACCGAAATTGAGAGCATCAAATTTAGCTCTAAGTTAAGCTAACTTAAAGTGGATTCCTGTAGGAATCACTCTATAAGAAGCCGGGAAACTGAATCTATATGTCCAAGCGATTTTCAAAAGCTAAATTGGGTTAAACTCCAAAATCGCAGCGCACTGTAAAGAAACGAACATCAACCATGAATTATATTATTTCCATTAAAGATAAAACGAAACAGAATTTTATACCATGAAAATAACTTACAAAGGTAGTGGAAATGTTATGTAATATATTGAAAGAGAAATCGGTGGTATAACAACATACTATTGATGCCGAAACCACATATTAAATCCAAAGAAGGACCCTAGCATGATGTTTTATGATGGATGAAGAATGACAAATGGACTACCTTCATTGTTGTGAGATTAGAATGTCGTGGTCATGCCAATTCGATGAAAGTGATGACACTATGCTGATGTTGCATTTGGCTCGCATTAATCGTTCGACGTCATGGTAACAATTCGAATCAAACTCACGTTGGTATTGCACTGATTGATGTTTTGAATATATTAATTTTTACGATTTGATTGTTGTTGTAATGGTAATGTATGTGTTATTGATGTTGCTAGGTTATGTGTATGCTATTTTCTTGTTTTGATTTTAATGAGAAATATTTTAAACATGGAGAGGAAGAGTGAATGGAGAAGGAACTTTTCTGTAAAAAAAACATAAAGCGCGAGAAGTAGAAGATAAAGAGGTTTGAAAAAGTTAAACCTATTTTTTATTATTATTTATTATATTTTACTTATTCATTTTTATATTTTTTTATATGTTATTATTATAAAAAATGAACCTAATTTAAGTATTGGGCTTTTGCCATTTATGTTAGGCACACTAATCCTTGTAAATAGTGTAATGATGTATATAATATGGATTGTTGCTATTTAATTTTATTCTGATTAAATCAGACTTTGATATACGTATTCGATAATTTTATGTTGTTATACAGCTAATTTTTTCGTTACATTGATATGATATTTCTCCGTGTTATGATCCTTGTGTATGAAATTCCACTCATGTTGTCATTACGCACAGACCAACTTTGAGCACATTATGGTTAACTTTGCATTTTACTCTTGACTTAATTGTGCATTGTTGGTTATCTTTGTGATAATTAATAAGTAATAATACAAATTAAAATGAAATATTTTCACTAAGCAAAAACCTTGGTCCAACGCCAAGCAGATATTTTCTCACAACATCATTTCATCCCGTTTCGACTCAACACAAATAAAATCCCTATCAATATCGAGTGCCTTTTTCCAATTCAAATTTAAAACACCTAATCATTCTTAAACACCATTTCACAAAAGGGTGAAAAGGGATATGGCTTGGAACCTTTGGTTCCTCTCCTCGATTACTTGGATACGAGTTGCTTTACTCGACCATTCGAGTAACCGACATCCATTAGAAACTTCTAATCTAATTCACCTCAAAACACTTTCGTAATCAAACTCATTTTTGTAATAAATTGGACAGAAAAAAGGTGGTTAAGAGACTTCTATTCCCTTCCCGGAGTACTTGGATGCGAGTTGTGAAGGTGATAAAAATACACAAGAAAAGGGGTTGAATTGTGTATTCACTCTTTGCACATATTTTCTTCTTGTTGTGTCATTCTGTTCTGATGATCTCCTTGATCATTTTCTTTCTGCTCTCACACACTTAACCCTTGTCGTTATATTTTCTATTTAGTGTGTGTTTATTAGATATGTGTTTTATGAATAAACACAATCTCTCTCAACCAATACTGCGAACTGGTATCACATCTTTGTGAACATAGTCACATATTCTTCAAATCACATTCATTCTTGGTCAGAACATACAATTTGAATGTTTTCAATCTTCTTCTTAAATAGATAGTGAGAATAGATTCGTTGAAGATTGAAACTACCAAAAGTACAAGTAGACGTTAAAGGTCTTTAGCTGGTGTAAAATAAAGTGAGCCAAAAATTAGCTAGCATAAAGACGCCAGGAGAAGCAGTGCAGAGTTCAGAGCATTTGGAGAGATAAGATCCTAACAACACTTGTTTATGCTTATTAGAAATAAAGTAGTGTACCATTGTCACATGACCTTCTTTGAATAACTTCTTATTGAAGACTTCTTGTAGACATTTGTTGAAGATTTCTCAAAGTGATTGTTATCCTTATACTTTTCTTTTCTAAATTAGAGGCTTTTTATTGAAATAGCTAAACAATGATTACAAGCAAAAGTATGTCTTCAGAACCTGGTTGGAATGAGACTTCAGAGTATAGAGTTCATAGATTCTGAGTTTGTCTTCATTAAATTTTTGATCAAAAGTAGTCTGAATAAACACTTGCATAGTTGATGACTTGATGTAGACAAATAATCCTTTAAAGCAGAATCTTCAGAACTGTTGATGACGCTTGTTTAGTAGATGCAAATTTATTCCTTTACACTAGAGTATGTTTGCTTCAAACAATTCCAAACTTCAGAGTTTTGTTGATCTTTGTATTTCAGTAAGTTTAGGTTCAACATCTAAAAGACATGAGTAGACTCATCAGAGTCTGAAAGCTTGGTTCTGATCCTTCAGATTTATAACAACTTTGCTTCCCTTTAATGGTTATTTTGAGTGATTAACTGGATTTATATCAAGGTTAATGTCTTTTAATCATGCACTTAAGAATAACCATTAGTAAACCATATTGTTCTTTAAACACTTTGTTATCATCAAAACCTTTTAAAGGGTTGAACAAATATTGTTCTAACAATCTCCCCTTTTTTGATGATGACAAACAAATGTATTTACGAACAATGGTTGATAATTTAATTAACACAGTCTAACATCAGAGGCTAAGGTTTGTAAGCTCCCCCTAAGTTAAATAGTCCATTAATATGAGGTTTATAAGTTCCCCGTAAGTATGATAGTCCATTAAGACGGGATTTGTAAGCTCTTCTTAACTCCTCATCTGTGTTAATTTAATCATATAATTTTAATAAACAAAGTCTAACATCAGAGTCTAAGGTTTGTAAGCTCCAACTGAGTTTGATAGACCTTAGATTGAGGTTTATAAGCTCTTCCATTAGTCTGACAGTTCATTAAGGTAAGGGTTGTAAGCTTTTACTTAAATCATTATCTTTGTTTTATTAAAATTAGTCAATTAAGCTCAATAAAATAAATTACTCAAAAAAATAAACAATATAAAGATTATAAATCAGAATTTGTTTTAGAAAAAACTGGTTTGTCAAAAACTACTTCAATACTCTATGCCTTTTCTCCCCCTTTGTCATTATAAAAAATATATAAGAAATAAAGAGAAGAACCATAAAATTGAGAAAAAAATAAAACAGTTTAAAAGCACATAATTTTGAAATAAGTTGATACCAAAAATAATTAAAAACGAATTTGATACCATAAAAAATGAAATGATTAAAAAAAACTTTTTAGAGTCAGAAGCAGCTTTTAAAACAAGTTTAAGAATCTGAAAGAGAAGACAGTTAAAAGATTAACACATTTTTCAGAAGAGACAATTTAAAACAAATAAAAGTTCTTTTGAAGAATCTAGAAGAAATTCTTTACTTCTTATGGTAAATCACTACCATTTCAGTTTTCAAGGAGTAATTATGATTCAGTATGGCATGCTTAATTAGTGTTTGGCCTTTAGATTTTTAAAGATCAGAAACTTAAACCCACAAGGTGTTTAATCTTTAGAAATTTTGTTATAAACGCACATGTTCAGACCATAACGTAAATCCTCATTGACTCAACATACATATGTTTTAATATGAACATAACTTCTAACCAATCTACCACTTCCATTGTTTTAGACGCTTCTCTAGTCTCTGATGCAACTTCAGATCAGAAGGTCAGACCCTCTGAAGGTATTCTTTAAATCTTTCTTCCTTAAGATCTGAAGCTACAGAAGAAGATTAGAAGAAGAAGTCCAAGAGAAGATACTAAGAAGTGGTTCATTTTAATTCAGATGATGAAAAGGAATTAGATTTAGATTGGAGAAATGTTTTCTACGATTGTAGATCTATGGATGATTTGGATTAATTTTATAAACATCTTTTTATAATCATTCCTTTAGTTCAATGAAGTCCTTTTCCATTTTAATTATTGCATACCATCCTTTCAATCATAATTAATTCCTTTATTGCAAACTGATTTAAGAAGTTCAGAATTCAAAAAGAAAACAAAACACAATACTCTTAGCTTGATATTTCTTTTTCATTTATTTCATTTGATATATCCATTTAACCACACAAATTGTTTTGGTTATACAATCAGAGGCTAAGAATACATCGAATTTGCCTAAGAATCTGATATACAAGTCTTAAGCAAATAAAGAACAAAAAGAGAAACTTAAGGACATGCTGCCTGCCGAAGTTAAATAGAAGGCAGATCCTGAAGTTGGTGATTAGAAGAATTTGTATTTTTCTAATGTCATCTATCAACTTGTTTTCCAGATATTGAATGAAATCTCTTTCACATTTAAAACATGAAGAGGATAAATCTTCATCTGCATTAAGAAGAGGCATGAGATCTATTTCATCATATTCCATTTAATCTAAGTTCTCAAGTAGTTTGACATCAGAAGTTAATTCCAAACTACCTCCTTTTGAGAACAAAGATTCGATATCTTGATAGATCAGACATATCCTTAAGAGGACACGAAGCTTGTTTCGAAACATGAGCATCTAGAGTGACTTCATCAACTTCATAGTCAGTTGCATAAGCAAAAATGGCTAAGGTGATGATGAAATGTAGATCATAAGTTTTGGAGAGGGTGGAAAGCTTATCTTCAGAAGCTTTACTCCAGAGTTATTTGTTCAACCTTGAGTAAGAATGACCAAATATTCTTTTGGAATATCCATTCCAACCTTTTTTTAGAAACACAACTTTGAAGATTATTTCCTGAGACACTCATATCTTAAAGGGAGACAACCTTTTCATTGATGACAGCCTGTTGGTTTCTCAGGCCAAGCTTAGACCTAGAAGTCATCTCATGTATGGAAATAAGCGTGAGAGACATGAGCTTTTGAAAACCAGATCAAGGTTGCAGAACTATGTCAACCAGGTTTGAGAGACAGGTTATAAAATCGGAATGAGAAACTTAAACTCAGAGAGATAAGTTTAAATAGAAAAAATAAGGCTTAACTAAGAGAGTAAAAAGATTTACGACAGCTAGATTATGAAAAGACAAAACATATAAAATCTTTTGGAAAACCAACAAGCAAGATAAACAAATACAAAGAAATAGTAAGACATGAAAATAGAGAGAGGCCACAAAGAATCCAAGGAGTAAAATATTACTACTCTACAGATTCTGCCCAAATAGTTTCACATCTAGCATATCAATTTTTATACACGTGGATTTTTATAAAAATTTATAGATAATCCTTATTCTTTTTCCGAGTCTCAGAGCCTGATGCTTTTTAGAGGCTACATGTTATTAGAGTTTGTTCAAGACTTTGATGAAGCTACTTCTGATTAGCATTAGATACTCTATTCTCTTAATCAAGCCTTGTTAAAATAAGATCATAAACCCTTTCTTAGGTAAGAATTAAGTCTTTAAAAGACGCAGGGTAAAACAAGCAAAGAAACTCATTAAAGAGTTTACTTGAATAATCAACACTTTTCTGATCACAATATTTGAGCTCACATTATTTGATTATGAATAAAGAATAAGAACAAGGAAGCAAAAGGATATTTTCCACATGTTCTAAAAATTCTTATGCAAACACATCATCTAGGATAGTTATGCATCATAGAGATAGATACATAGACTAAAGTAAATAATATATCTTTCATAGAAGTTATCTAAATAAAAAGAAAGAGTTTAGACATGCCTTGGTGTTGCTTCTGAACAACGTTTGGTTCCAACATGTTCTTACTGATGAGAATCAATCTTAAACACCCTTGTTGTAGAACCCAGTCCTCATTCAACACAGTCTTATAGTAGTACTAGTGACCATAGTACTCTTATTCTACCTGTCTCCAGACATTAACTATCATTCCTCTTTCAGAGTTAGAATAAGAAAATATGATTTCCTCTAGAAGTAATATGTAGTCAGATGTTTTCTATACAATAGGACAGATGAACTAGCTCAAACATAACAGCAAACACAATTTCAGATTTTGGTACCGATAATATTGTGGGTCCTTTTGTGTTTATTACTCTAGGCCTTTTCTTACGATTTACACTTGGCTTAGAGTAATGTCTAACCTTACTCCAGGCTTTATATTTATAGAACTTATGTCATGGATAATTGTTGACATTAACTTCTGATCCATTCAGATGCTTGGATCAATAAGTCTTGGGTGCTGAATTCCCTTGACTTTTAACTTTTGACTTTTGGATCATAGTGTCTAGTTTCATAAAAATCACTAACTTTGAGATCTCGGGTTCTAACTTCTGCAGAACTTTTAACCTAAAGATCTCTGGATCTACCAAAACCTTTGAATTCTCTATTATTAACTCGGATATCCCTTCAGTGTCAGACACCAATCAGTCATAGGCATGACTTGAAGAAGATGGTTCTAAAGGGTTCTTTCATGTCAGGGTTATGAAAACCACACATTTCATGAAAGCCCATACCATCTCTTTTTCTCTTGATTACTCCATAGATCATGTGTACAAGTAGAGTACTTTTAACATCTATTATTAAGAAATCTTTGAGAGCCATATCATGCTCAGGAAGCAACTAGATTTCTTTCCAATGTCTCAATAATTTCTATAGAAGATTTCAATTCTTCTTTAGGAAACTCAAGGTGTTTAACAACCTTCATGTGCCTTGCCTAATATTGATGAGGCTCATGAAATCATGAATATGATCAGACCAAGATAGGTTAAAGTATACCTTATCTTCTCATCAGATTCAAATCCAGAACCTGACTCAGACTCTGAATCAGAGAGTGTAAAATCCATTAGTGAAAAGTTGGCTTCTTCAGCTTCTTTGTCTGAACCTTTTTCATCATCAAGTTTACCCCATGTTTTCATGAGAACTTTCTTGAACTTACTATGAAACTTTTATTCATAAGACTTTTCTGGAATGATTTGTTATTTAGTAGATTAGGACAACCATTTCAGAAGTAATCAGTTTTTTTTTGCAACTATAGCAAATCTTCTGATCATCTTCTCTATTCTAGGAACAAAAACTTTTGAAGTTAGAGCTTTTACTATAGAGTCTCTTGTTATTCTTGGTTAGCTGTTGAAATATCTTGAAAAGGAAGGTCATTTCTTCATTATAAGAATCCCCATTAGAATCTTCTCAAATAGAAGTTTCTTCTGGTTTTCTTGATTTTTTAGGAACTCAAAATCTGATCAGTTTTCCTTTTAAACATGAAGATCATGATTAAACCTTGATTCCTGCAGCAAACACACTTACCCCACGAGTCAGTCTTAAGGATTAAGAAATCCTTTCATACTCACAAAGCAAATGACTTAAAGCAGAAAAGGTGTCTTGATTTCTTCAACAAGCACTCTTGTCCCACGAGTCAGTCTTAAAGATTAAAGATCCTTTCATACTCACAAAACAAGTGACTTAGAGTAGAAACAAGTTTCTTGATCTCCTTCAGCTCAAATTTCTTTACCATTTATAGTTTCCATTTTTTAACAAATGAAGGAAACTTCAAAGAAAGCTGAATCACTGCTTGAGTAGCTTTTTCTCACCAGATCTTTTATGTTTTACTATTAAGTGAAATAAGCACAATCAGGCTCTGATACTAACTGAAGGTGAGAAAAATACACAAGAAGGTGGGGGGGGGGGGGGGGGGGGGGGTTGAACTGTGTATGCCTAAAAAAACTCTTTTCACTTATGATTCTGGAACATCAGATTTTGATACTATATTGAGTAACAATAGTGAGAACTTTACTTCCTTTTCTTCAAATCCGTTTTAGAACCTAAGGTGTCAAGCTCATCAGATTCTGATACAAGTAAGAGGGTGAATTAGACCAGAGTCGGACTTCAGATTTTGTTTGCACAACATAATACAAATGTAGAAGTAAATAAATAAACACACAATATATCATGGGTCGTCTCAAACTGAGAGTAGTCCAGTCCCCTTGAAACACAAGTGTTTTTAACTATAATCACACTAATTACAATTTCTTAAGCCAGTAGCTCAAGACTTCCTGCTTAATCACACCTTATCGAGACTTTCTTGCTCTGCACTCAAGCATGATACTTCAATTGCTTAATCACCCTATTCGAGACTTCCTGCTATGCTCACAAGCATGAGACTTCAATTCTCAATCACCTTTATTGACTTTCTACTCTGCCCGCAAGCATGACACTTCAATGACCAATCACCTTGATCGAGACTTCCGGCTCTACCCGCAAGCATGATACTGCAATGCCTGAACAACCCGTTCAAGACTTCCTGCTCTGCCCGCAAGCATGAGACTTCAATTCTTAAGCACCCATCAAGAGACTTGTTTGCTCAAGCACCCAACAACATACTTATTTTCGCAATCTAATCAGAAAGAGACCTACTCAGAGCATAACAACTAGAGTCTTCAGATTCTCTTAACAAAAGAGTCTGGTATTAACCTTGTGTTTATGTGAGTGCTTATTGGTTAAGAATATACACAAATGTTTACACTCTTGAGAAGAATATGAGTTGTTTTCTTCTGAGTATGGAAGAATTAAGTGTTCATTCTTCTTCTCTCCTTACACATATTTTCTTCTTGTTGTGCCATTCTATTCTGATAATCTCCTTGATCATTTTCACTCTGCTCTCATACACACAACCCCTGTGGTTATATTTTCTATTTAGTGTGTGTTTCTTAGATCTGTATTTTCTGAAGAAACATTGTCTCTCTCAACCGATATTATGAACTGGTATCACATCTTTGTGAACACAGTCACATATTCTTTAAGTCACATTCATTCTTGTTTAGAATAGATAGTTTGAATGTTTTTAATTCTTAAGAACCCATCAAGAAACTTGTTTGCTCAAGCACCCAACAACATACTTGTTTTTGCAATCTAATCAGAAAGAGACTTACTCAGAGCATAACAACTAGAGTCTTCAGATTCTCTTAACAAAAGAGTCTGGTATTAACCTTGTGTTTATGTGAGTGCTTATTGGTTAAGAATATACATAAATGTTTACACTCTTGATAAGAATATGAGTTGTTTTCTTCTGAGTATGGAAGAATTAAGTGTTCATTCTTCTTCTCTCCTTACACATATTTTCTTCTTGTTGTGCCATTCTGTTTTGATAATCTCCTTGATCATTTTCACTCTGCTCTCATACACACAACCCTTGTGGTTATATTTTCTATTTAGTGTGTGTTTCTTAGATCTGTATTTTCTGAATAAACATTATCTCTCTCAACCAATATTATGAATTGGTATCACATCTTTGTGAACACAGTCACATATTATTTAACTCACATTCATTCTTGTTTAGAATAGATAGTTTGAATGTTTCTAATTCTTAATCACCCATCAAGAAACTTGTTTGCTCAAGCACCCAACAACATACTTGTTTTTGCAATCTAATCAGAAAGAGACTTACTCAAAGCATAACAACTAGAGTCTTCAGATTCTCTTAACAAAAGAGTTTGGTATTAACCTTGTGCTTATGTGAGTGATTATTGGTTAAGAATATACACAAAGGTTTACACTCTTGAGAAGAATATGAGTTGTTTTCTTCTGAGTATGGAAGAATTAAGTGTTCATTCTTCTTCTCTCCTTACACATATTTTCTTCTTGTTGTGCCATTCAGTTTTGATAATCTCCTTAATCATTTTTACTATGCTCTTGTACAGACAACCCTTATGGTTATATTTTCTATTTAGTGTGTGTTTCTTAGATCTGTATTTTCTGAATAAACATTGTCTCTCTCAACCAATATTGTGAACTGGTATCACATCTTTGTGAACACAATCACATATTCTTTAACTCACATTCATTCTTGTTTAGAATATATAGTTTGAATGTTTTTAATCTTCTTCTTAAAAAGATACTGAGAATAGATACATTGATAAATAAAACTACCAAAGGTACAAGTAGTTGTTGAATGTCTTTATCTGTGGTATAATAGAGTGAGCCAAAACTCAACTATCATAAAGACGTTGGGAGAAGTAGACCAGAGTTCAGAGTAGTTGGAGAGATAAGATCCTGACAACATTGCTTTATGCTGATTAGACATAAAATAGTGTATCGTTGTCACGTGATCTTCTTTGGATAACTTCTAATAAGAGACTTCTTGTAGACGTTTGTTGAAGCTTGCTCTGAGTCATTGTTATCCTTATACTTTATTTTCTTGAATCAGAGACTTTTTATAGAATTAGTTAAAGAATGATCAGAAGCAAACACATGTATTCAGAACCTTGTTGGAATGAGACTTCAGAGTCTATATTTCACATGTTTTAAGCCTGTATTCATAAGAGTCTTGATAAGAACTAATCTGGATAAACACTTGCAGAGTTGATGACTTGATGTAAACAAGTAATCCTTTGAAGCAGAATCTTCAGAACTGCTGATGACGCTTGTTCAAAAGATGCAGAGTTATTCCTTTACACTAGAGTATGCTTGCTTCAAACGATCCAGTCTTCAAAGCTTTGTTGATCTTTGTATTTCACATAAGCTTAGGTTCAACAACTGAAAGACTTTAGTAGACTCATCAGAGTCTGAAAGTTTGGTTCTAATCTTTCACATTTAAAACATCTTTGCTTCCCTTTAATGGATCTTCTAAGTGATTAACTTGATTTATATCAAGGTTAATGTCTTTTGATTCTGCACACTAGAATAACCATTAGCAAACCCTATTGTTCTTTAAATACTTTGTTATCATCAAACCCTTTTAGAGGCTTGAACAAATCTTGTTCTAACAAGTTGTCTTACTCGATCATTCGAGTATTCGTCGTCCATCCAAAATACCTTTAACAATATTCAATCCCTTTTGCAATTAAGAATAAAAAGGGAGATGGTCTAGAGATTTCTATTCCTCTTTTCAATTGTTTGGATACGAGTTGAAATTAGAGTTTAGGATTTAAGATTTAAGATTTTGAACAATCCCTTTTTAAACCAGAAAATTCAAAATAAATATTGTTTTCAAATTGTTTTTTAAAATATAGAAATTAATAAAATAAAATGATTTTATAAAAATATAAACTTTTTTGAAAGACTCTTTTTAATCATCACTACTTCAAATAAGTTAAGAAAAATCGTGTAAATTAAATTAATTTAAACACTACTTAAGGAGTTGCTTTTAATTTTTAAAATCAAATTTATTTTTTGCATTCAGTTCAAATTAACAATTTATTTTTTATTTTAAAAAATTATATCGTATAAAAAAAAATTCTGTTAGATTTATCGATGATATGATAAAGAATTTTGAGTAAATTGTTTTATAGTTTTTTTTTTCCTTCTAAAATATGGTATTATAAAACTTACTCATTTATTACATTTCTAAGTTAGTGAAATTGTTGAATACTTTCACTTTCTGATCTATGGATTCAGAAATTGGAATTTCGATTACTTTAAATGATCTCCTAAAGTGTCCATAAAGCCATAAGAGTTAAATCCCTAAATTTTTTTTTTTTTAAATCTTGAGTAAAATATAAGGAAAAAAAGTCTCGAATAAGAAAAAAGGCAATATGAGAATAAAGTTAACTTCCATTTTAGAGAAAATAATATAGATTGCTCGGTATTATGATATTAAAGTTAAGTTACCATGATACACAACATACTATTTATACCTACCTATGGCATTATGATAGAATAACCTCTATGTTGTAAAAAAATATGAAGAAAACAACAAAATAGAAATTAAAGTACAATTGATGTTGTTACTTATCATATTCTTGATTCTATATTATGATTTTAGCCTTGATTAAGAAAAAATACTTTTTGTATGTCTAGATACATTGCGCCATAAAGCTTCATGCTTTGTGTGAACTTTGACCATCGAAGAAATCTTTTTAATTCGAGTGTCTTCAGACAAGGTAGTTTTGTGTATCTCTAAATCCATAACTATCATTGGGAATCACACTTTCCCCAAAACATATCTTTTGAGTTGAATTATCTAAGATATTGAAAGAATACTAAACCTTCCATGAAGGATTGTAATTCTAACATTGGGTACATGAAACATGTATTTCACCACCACTCCATTTTCACTTAGGACATCAAAGAGGTGTTTTAACCCGCCGACAACTATATTGATCTTGATAGTGTGAGATTTGAGATCACAAGTGTTGTCATGTGTAAATATGACATACATTTCCATTTTGTTATTGAATTCAATAGAAATTCCCACTAGGGTTGTCGAGACAGATGCAAATGTCATTGACTTCCTCTTAGATCCAAAAAAACTAACTTGAAAAAAATACTTGTCATATTAACAAATGACAAACCTTGGTGAAATCATATCTCACATTATAAGGAACAATGATGGAGTTGACATATTAAAACTTCAAACTTCTCTTTGATTACTTTTACGTTCAAGAAAACCTATTAGTATTTGTCATACCTCGAAAAATGAGAATAAGACGTTCGTGGGATGGACTAAACAGAGTCATCGTCGTTTAGGGATGACCATAATCATTGTCGTTTATTTATTCTCAAAGAGGAAAAGAGAAAATATCGATAAGAATCCTAAAAAACGACAATGATTATGGTTATCGCAACCAAATCAGGGTTCAGGAGTCGATTTTGATAGGGGGAGATATTAACACCTCTCACATCCGTTGTACTAAGTGAGGACCATTTGGTAAGTTGTGCATGCCAGTGTTAGCTTTTGAGATGTTAGACTTCTCGAGTTATTGAAAGAAAATGAATAGAAAAAATGTTTATTTTTTTATTAGGGTGTCTGATGAGATTTTGAATCTCGTTCATACGTATCTCTGAGTGCGATAGAGAACTCAAGATTACATAGTTTTGGATAGAAAATATTTATCGGTTAGTAGCGAAAGCTATTTGTCTCAATTGACGGAAAAACTTTGCCTATCCAAAACAGGTGAGGAATGGACATTTGCATCATAATGCATGGATTTCTACATTTCAACATTTACCGAAAAACATTCCTTATCTCGACTCACACGATTGTGGACGAAGTATTATTTTGCATCGTCTCGAGACGAAAATATCTTTCGTTTTTAAGAAAGGTTTTGAAGGTCATCGCGCGACGGCAAGAAGAAAGTTTGATGTGTTTGATGTATTTTTGGGTGATGACGAGAGTTCGGACGGGCGAGAACTACATCTCGTTTTTCAACTCTCGAAAGATCGTGGACTACACCACGTTCCTTTTTCATCTTATTTGTGAAAAGAGTCTAATATTTTTAGGTGTTTTTTGGTTTATTTGAGAAAATGCACTTGGTGTTAATTGAGGTTTATTATACGTTGTGAAATTGACTAGAGGATGATGAATGTTTGGATTGGCGAGAACTACATCTCGAATCCTAACTCTCAGGAGCTCGTGGACAACACAACGTTCCTTTTCATCCAATTTATTGAAAAGTTTTAAATAATGGTTAAGTGTTTTTTATTTTCAGTGGAAAAAAAAGGCTTGACGTTGGATCGAGCATTTGATTATCGTTGGAAAAAATTGGTTTGAGGGTTTGAAAATGGTTTGAATGTGGAAAGTTGATGAAGATGATTATCGAAAATGGTTTGAAAAGATTAAAGGTGAAATGGATTTGAAATCAAATGGTGGAAACTCGATGTTGACCATTATTTTTTCAAATGGAACTTGGTATTGACCAAGTGTTTTGTTTTTTTATTTTGAAAGATTGATTTTATATTTTATTTTGTGTATTATCTAATTAATTAATTAATTATTCTAACTAATAGAAAATAAAAGCAATAAAGATAATTAAACAATTATACACAAAAGGTAATGGGGATACACTTGTTAATTAGGGATAATAAAATGATTAAAATACAAACCCATCAAACAAGTAAATGTAACAAAAAAGAAGTTCATTGTAAGAAGGCTCAAGAGTGAGCCAATGGACCTGAGACGAAACCGAAATTTATTTAATTTATCGCTATGTTAAACTAGCTTAAAACGACTTCATATAGGAATGATTATATAAGAAGTCGGACAAAAATATATGTGTCTAAGTGATTTTCAAAAATTAAGTTGAATTTAAACTTTCGAAATCAAAATGCAATGAAAATAAAGGCAACAACAATCAAATTATTTTACATTATCCTATAAACGTGGATCATATAATTCAATAACTAAACAAACAATCAAATAATCCCTCCTAACAGTTAAAACAAATAAAAGTAACTAATTAGATAAAAAATTAATAATTCAAATAATTAAACTACATCAAAAATAAAATAAATAAAATAAAAATAGAAACAAGAGGTGCATATTAATAAATGGGTTGCAACTGGGAAAAAACTCAAAATCCAATTGTCTAAACCTCATTTAACATACTCAGAAAGCAAAGGAATAATATTAACTAGAATCAAAACAATGATGATGAATAAAATAAAATAAAATAATAATAATAATAATAATAATAATAATAATAATAATAATAATAATAATAATAATAATAATAAAAAAAATAAATAACAATAAAAATGGAATGAGAACTTTTGAAATTTTTAAACGTGAAATTCAAAACAAAATGCACAAACCAATTTATTTGGAAAAAAAAATTTAGGGCTCACAACAACTTTATTTTTCAAAAAAAAAAACAGAAAGAGATCTCAAATGGAGTTTTTTTTACCTAAATACCACAAAACAAACATAAGTTCCAAAATGTCATTTTATGAAGTTTTTTTTTTCAAAATGACACATTTTTTATTTTTTACTGAACTTTTTTTATTTTCTTTTATACATTTCATTTAGGATGCTGGACGCATGAGAAGTCTAGTTAGGGTTCGTAATCTCAAATGAAAGTCTTTTTTCATTTTTTATTTTCTGAGTTATTACTAATTAATTAAAAAAAATTTTAATATATAAATTAATAAAAACCTATTATTTAATATAATATTTTTTTAATTTTTTATTTAATATATATATATATATATATATATATATATATATATATATATATATATATATATTTTTTTTTTTTAATATAATGTTACATACTAAATATTATTAAAATATAATTAAAAATTATAAGAGTTTCATGACATAATTAAAAGAAATTAATTTTTATGTTGATTGAAATCTATATCGACGAAATGACTATCGGTTCCACATCTTGCACGAACTCGAATTTGGTGACCACGGCCTAATAGTTTTGTTGAAGTAGATATAGAAGGGGTTGATGTTGTGGACGGATAAGTAGAGGTTTCAAAAACGGGTGGTTGTTCATGAAAAATTTTGAATGCTTCAAAATTCTCGAAATCGATATTTGGAAAAAATATTAAACGAATTTTGTTCAAAAATTTTGAAGCATTCAAAAATTTTCGTGAACAACCACCCATTTTTAAAACCTCTACTTATATCCGTTCACAACACCAGTTCCTCTTATACCTACTTCAACAAAATCATTAAGTCGTGGTCAACGAATTCGAGTTCGTGCAAGATGTAGAATCGATAGTCATTTTGTTGATGAAGATCTCATTGTAGAAATTAATTTATTTTCAATTATGTCATGAAACTTTTGTAATTTGTAATTATATTTTAATAATATTTAGCATGTAACATTATATTAAAAAATATTTCTTTTTAAAGAAAAATTTAATTATATTATATATATTTTTTAAAATAAAATAATATTATATTAAATATTAATTTTTAATTAATTTATATATTAAAAAACTATTTTTAATTAATTAATAATAACTCAAAAAATTAAAAATTAAAAATAATAAAAGAAAAAAGAGGTCTCAATCAGAGATGACGGACCCAACTAAACTTCGGACGCTTCCATCATCCTAGAAAGAATCTGTAAACAAAATATAAAAAAATCTATTAAAAAATAAAAAATGTGACATTTTAAAAAATAAATTATGAAATGATATTTTGGGACTTATATTTCAAGTGTGGCATTTGAGTCAAATACTCTTTCAAATGCTTCTTATATCTGTCATAAATTTCAAAGGGAATGAAACAAACAAAGGATATGATCTTTTTATTTATGTGTGAAGAAGATTGTACCCATAAAATGAGAGACCCCTAATAAGAAGGATGGTTCTCTTTTCCAAAAGAAGAAGTTTGTATATGATTGAATGGAATAATCATTGAAAGGGAGAGCTCCAACAAATGAGGCGGCTGTCTTTTGAATTTGGATTGGCTAACCTCCTTCTTTTGCTATCAGTTTTAGTTTAAATAGGAGGTCGCTTAAGTGTTACATTTTTAAATAATTTTAACAATATCCTTTTAGATATTTTGAGTGCTAAAATTAATTAAAATTAATTAAGTGATATAAAATTTAAATATTTTAAAATAATAAATTTAAAATATAATTAATTTTATTTATTTATTTTAAAAAAATTGATTAATAATAAAAATAAATAAAATCAAGTTAAAAAATACTCAAAAAATTAAAATAAATACATTAAAATGATTAAAAAGATTTAGGCTAATCAAAATACGATCGAAAAAAGAGTCGGAAAAAATGAGCAAAGCAGGTTAAATTACGCAAATCATAGATTAATAAAATTGACGTCTACAAGCTTGTTTTTGAAATTTTTTACCCACTAAATTTATGCACATTTGAAAATTGATTAAATCGATCTATTTATAGATTTGAAAATGTTGAATTATCATTCCTTGTGTCAAAGCAGGTTGCTCGACAGGAACAAGAAAGTGTCGAAACACCTAGTGTGTTGAGTTGTGTTAGTGTGTCGAAGTGTCGAAGCATGTTGCTTCACACAAGATTTCGACTTAGGCATATTTTAATAGTGTTAGCTATTTTGGGCTTTTATAGTTTTGGGCTTTGGCTTGAGGTCTTAAATATATAAATAGAGGGAGTAACCCTTATTTTGTAATGAAGTGAATAGAGTATTCATAACATTGTATTCACAGTATTTTGTATTTGCAAAGTGAATAAGACGTTTTCCACAATTATTGGGCAGAGAGAAACTCTGCAGAATTTAATTGTTCTTCTCCTTCATCATTCTTTACACTCTTTCTTTCTCCATTGTTCTTTTTTTTTCATTGCTATTGTGTGGGTGATAACAATCTTGTTAATCAAGATTGTTTGAAATTCTCCATAGGTTTTGGGGGATTTCCAACATCTGGTATCAAGAGCTCCGGTTAATCAATTTGGGGGAAGAAAATCATCATGGCAACGAATCACCCAAACGGACATTTTCCAGCAAATCTTCCGATTCTCAAGAACAACAATTATGAGAATTGGTACAAGCAGATAAAGGTTGTTTTCTGTTATCAAGAACTTTGGGATCTTGTGAAAGAAGGAGTAACAACGCTTGCAGAAGCCGCGATAGATCAAGAAAAGGCTGCACATAAAGAATTGAAGAAGAAAGATTATAAAGCTCTTTTTATAATCCATCAATGTGTTGATGGAGATAACTTTGAAAAGATTAGTGATGCAGAGTCGGCGAAAGAAGCATGGGAAATTCTGGAGAAATCGTTTGGAGGCACATAGAAGGGGAAAGAGGTGAGGTTACAAACTCATAAAAGAACATATGAATTGCTTCAGATGGAAGACAATGAAAGCATAACTCATTTTTTCACCAAGGCTATGAAACTGGTGAATCAAATCAAGGTATACGGAGAAGTGTTGACATCAAGATCTGTTGTTGGAAAGATCTTGAGGTCGTTGGCTCCAAAGTTCGATCACGTGGTAGTAGCCATAGAAGAGTCGAAAGATTTGTCAAAATTGACAAAGGAAGAGCTTCAAGGAATGCTTGAATCTCATGAACAAAGGATGGCTGAAAGAGTTGTAGGAAAGTCGAAGAGTGATATGGCTTTGCAGGCTCAATTAGCAAAAGAAAGAGAAGGAAAAGGAGGTTGGAATGGCAACAAAGGCAGATGAGGTTACAACAATTCGACTGGTCGGAATCAGCAAGAAGGAAACTGGTCAAATCAGATAAAACCCTGGAACCAAGGCAACCAAAGAGGTGATGTTGCACGTAGAGAAAGATGTGATGGTCAAAAGCCAGACAAGAGTCACATTCAGTGTTACAATTGTCAAAGGTATGGTCACTATTCTAGTGATTGTCCAAGAAAGCAGAAGAATTAAGAAACTTATGCAAAGCTGGCGAAACATGAAGAAGAAGAGACGTTGTTAAGGGTTACAATAAGAGATGAAGAGATATTCAAGGACCAGTGGTACTTGGACTCAGGATGCTCATCACATATGTCTGGAAGAAAAGATTGGTTTGTCAACATAAAACCCTTAGTGAAGAACATGGTGAAATTTGCAAATGACAACACTCTAGCAGCTGAAGGTGTTGGTGATGTTCTGATCATGAGGAAAGATGACAAGAGGTCAGTAATTTCAAATGTGTTGTACATACCAGGTATGAAGAGCAATTTGCTCAGCATAGGGCAGTTAGTCAAAAAGAAATACAAGGTGTCGATCAAAGAAAAGATGATGAGAGTTCTCGACTCAAATGGAAGGTTGATCTTTAAGGCTCCAATGTCTCAGAATATAACCTTCAAGATTGAGCTAAATGTGATGGAGCATAAGTGCCTTGCAACAGCAGCCAACAGAGATGAATGGATATGGAATTACATACTTGGCCATCTCAATTTCAAAGACATCAGAGATTTGAAGAGAAGAAATATGGTTTCAGGATTACTAGAAATCGACATTCCAAACGAAGTGTGTGAAGAATGCGTGCAGGCGAAGCAACATAAGAACAACTTCAGTAAGAATGCAGGAAGTAGGCCGAAGGCAATTCTTGAAGTCATATACTCTGATGTATGTGGTCCTTTCCATGTGGATTCGATTGGAGGTTACAAATACTTTGTTACATTCATAGATGATTTCAGTCGAAAACTATGGTCTTACCTGATCCAGAAGAAAAGTGAAGTGATCGAGGTATTTTCCAAGTTTAAATCTATGGTCGAAAGACAAAGCGGTTGAAAGATCAAGATTTTAAGGATTGATGGTGGTGGAGAATATGTGTCGAAAGACTTCGATGCATTATGTGTGAAAGAAGGGATTGTGCATGAGGTGGTGCCACCCTACACTCCATAGCAGAATGGAGTCGCGGAAAGGAAGAATAGAACCATCACGGATATGGTTAGGAGTATTTTAAAAGGAAAACATCTACCCAAAGAATTATGGGGAGAAGCTATGTCGACTGCGACATATATCCTGAACAGATGTCTGACGAAGAAGCTAGAAGGAATCACGCCAGAAGAATGTTGGTCTGGTGTCAAGCCTAGCTTAAGTCATCTAAGGGTGTTTGGATCTATAACACATAGACATGTGCGAGATCATTTGAGAAGAAAACTTGATGACAAGTCGATCCAGATGATCCTGATAGGATATCATTCGACTAAAGGATACACGTTGTTTGACCTAGTGAATAAGAAAGTGGTGATCAGCAGGGATATGATCATATATGAGCTTAGAGAATGGGATTGGACTGAGAATGTCAAGAAAGATTTAGTGAGAATCTTTTATGATGAACCAGCTAGTGAAGTCGAAAGAGAAGATCGACAGGAAGAAGTCAGAGGTGAAGCAGGCCCAAGCAGACTTCAAAGAACAAGACACATGCCTACAAGGTTGCAAGAATGTGTGATTACATCAAATGATGTGGTCGATGAAGAAGGTGAGCTGGTACATTATGCTTTCTACGCAGATGTTGAACCTGTCAATGTAGCTAAGGCATTGAAAGATTCGAAATGGATGAAAGCAATGGACGAAGAACTAAAGTCAATCGAAGTCAACAACACTTTGTCACTTGTCGAATTTCCCCAAGACAAGAAGGCAGTCGATGTGAAGTGGGTATACAAAGTGAAGTTGAATCCCAAAGGAGAAGTGACTCGACACAAGGCGAGACTTGTGGCGAAAGGATTTCTTCAGAAAGAAGGAATCAACTTCGATGAGGTTTTTGCACCTATTGCTAGGATTGAAACAATCAGGTTGGTTGTTGGTCTAGCAAACATGAACAACTGGCAGATGTGTCAGATGGATGTGAAATATGCATTCCTTAATGGACCCTTAAAAGAAGAAGTTTATGTTGCACAGCCAGTTGGGTTTGTTAAACATGGCGAAGAAAGAAAGGTGTACATGCTGCATAAAGCCCTATACGGACTTAAACAAGCTTCAAGAGCTTGGAACAAGAAGATAGATGGTTTTCTAAGGGAGAAGGAATTTGTGAAGTGCAAAAGTGAACATGGAGTATATGTAAGAATAAGCAAGAGTGAATTTCTTATACCATGTCTCTATGTCGATGACTTGTTGATAACAGGTTGCTGTAAGAAGGAGATCGAAGACTTCAAAGGTGATCTCAATAAGGAATTCAAAATGTCAGATCTGGGTGACATTTCATATTTCCTTGGAATCGAATTTTACAAGAGTGGTAAAGGTTTGATGATGCATAAAAGAAAGTATGCATGCGAAATACTCAAGAGATTTGAGATGCAAGATTGCAACCCAACTTCGACTCCAGCTGAGCCCAGATTACAACTGTCGAAAGATTCAGAAGAAGATGATGTCGACCCAACCCAATATATAAGACTTATTGGGTCACTTCGTTACCTTTGTCACACAAGGCCCGACTTAGCATACAGTGTAGGTATGGTGAGTAGGTTCGTGTAGAAGCCAAAGGTATCACATCTAGCAGCGACAAAGAGGATACTAAGGAATCTGAAAGGAACTCTCGACTATGGCATTTTGTTTCCTGCAGCTGATGAAGGAAAAGAATGCAAATTAGTGGGATACACCGACTCAAGTTGGTGTAGTGATGATGATGATCGAAAATCCACAGCTGGATATGTGTTTATGCTAGGTGGTGCACCAGTTGCTTGGAGTTCGAGAAAAGAGCCAGTAGTGGAATTATCTCCGTGTGAAGCAGAATACATAGTTGCTTCTCTTTGCGCATGTCAAGCAACGTGGATGGTGAATCTGGTCGAAGAGATAACAAAAAAGAGTCATGGAGCTATTACCATGAAGATCGACAGCATGTCAGCTATCAATCTGGAGAAGAATCCAATATCACATGGTCGAAGCAAGCACATCGAGATGAGGTTCCATTATCTTCGAGAGCAGGTAGCAGATGGGAAGATGAATGTGAAACACTGTAGAACTGAGAATCAGATTGCATACATCACGACGAAGGGAGTGTGGGTTGAAGTGTTCATAAGACTAAGAGCTGTGAAGAATATAGATAGCTTAGACAGAATGAATTAGGTGGTGTATTGAATTGTAATTTCTTGTGTCGAAGCAGATTGCTCAACAGGAAGAAGGAGGTGTCGAACCACCTAGTGTGTTGATTTATGTTACTGTGTCGAAGTGTCGAAGCATGTTGCTTCACACAGGCTTTCGACTTAGGCCTATTTTAGTAGTGTTAGCTATTTTGGGTTTTTATAGTTTTGGGTTTTGGCTTGAGGTCCAAGTTAACCTAAATCTATAAATAGAGGGAGTAACCCTTATTTTGCAATGAAGTGAATAGAGTATTCATAATATTGTATTAACAGTATTTTGCAGTTGCAAAGTGAATAAGAAGTTTTCCACAGTTTGTGGGCAGAGAGAAACTCTGCAGAATTTAATTGTTTTTCTCCTTCATCGTTCTTTACACTCTTTCCTTCTCCGTTGTTCTTTTCTTTTCATTTCTATTATATGGGTGATAACAATCTGGTTCATCAAGATTGCTTGAAATTCTCCATAAATTTTAGGGGATTTCAAACAGAAAATTCACTCTGATCGATATTTATAACATTATGCAGAATGAAATGCATGTTATATTATGTATGTGATATAAATATCATGATGCCTATATCAGTTTATTAAAAGATGGGCAAAACTGAAGTATGACAATATCCTTAATGGAAATAGAGTGGTAGTGCAAGCGATGTTTCGTCATCCGTTTCATGGAATTACAATCCTTCATGGAAAGTTTTGATATTTTTTCATTATCTTAGAAATTAATCCATCGCGAAAACTAGGAAGAAATCATGAGGATTGGAATTGAAGTTATCGATCACTATAAGAAATTTGTTTAGAGTGAGTGTAATTCTCCGTCTAATAATTTCAAGTCTGGTGATATTGGTAGCTACTTCCATTACAAGCCTTGTAACTAAAAAGCTTATTATAGTGGCCACTAGTCATGTAGAGCATGAAGCTAGATGCCTTGATGTAGTTAGATATGTAGGACAAGGTTACGTTGGCTTAAGAAATGAAACAAAATCAACGTCAATAATGAGGAACATTATGAGTAGTTATTTTCATTATCCATCATTCACTTTCCACTGTTGTATATGTTAGTGTAATTACAATTTCAATATTCAAACCTTCTCCATTACAATAAATAATGTTTTTTATGACAAAATTTTCATCACGAACAATATAAAATCGAGGGTGTATATAACGGGAGTGCATTGTTTTATTTTTAAAAAAATAAATCGGTTACCTCGATTTTATATAAAACCGACCTAAATACATGTTCAGGGTTTGAGATTCGATTCTCAGCTTCTACAGTTTTATGTTTTATATGTAACCAAAAATGTGTCTTTAATTTTTATAGATTTTATGTCGGATATGTTACATCGGTTTTTATTAAAACTGAGATAAATACTCTCTAATCTTTTATTCTTTTTGGAACCAAAAAGGCGTCTTTATATTTTATAGATTTTACGTTGGATATGTTACCTCGGTTTTTCACTATAACCGCGATAAATACTCTTTATATTTTTTATTAACTCAGTGTATGCCTCATTCACTTCTCGAGCCCTAGCGAAAGAACACTTCTTCTCTAGTCAACGAAAGAACACTTATTCTCCAACGAGCCCTAGCGAACCAAAAATATCTCTCACTATTATTCACTGGTATGTTATTATTGTTATTGTTGTTCTTGTTGTTGCTTTGGTTCATTAATATTGTTCTTCTTATTCTCCATTACTGTTGTTGTTGAGTAGCTTTATTTTTGTTGGTTGTGTACTGTTTTTATTTTTTTTCCAGAAGCTTTATGTGATTATGGATCGTAGTTGGATGAAAGTCAATAGATTAAGTAAAGAGTGTGAGAATGGAGTGAAACAATTTCTTGATTTTGCGGAAAAAAATATTCCTGACAATAATGAGATTTTTTGGTGTCTTTGTAAAAACTACTTTAATACGGAAAAAAACATCATAGGGATGTTATATTTAATAATTTAGGTTGTGATGAAGTTATTCAAAATTACACGGAATGGGTATGACATGGTGAAGCGACAAAAAAGAGATCTTTGTCACATACAGTTGAAGATGATGAAGTTATTAATGATACTCTAGAAGATATCATTTGTAATATTGGAGTTGATGCTTTCAAGAATGTTACTGTGGTAGATAGTTTGCGAAGATACATGGAAGATTCGTTGTATCTGGGATGTAAATTTTTTATAAGATTGTCAATTGTGTTAAAATTATTTAATCTTAAGGTAAGATGTGGGTGGACGGATAAAAGTTTTATTGAATTTATTGAATTGTTGAAAGAAATTATTGAATTGTAATTCCTTGTGTTGAAGCAAGTTGCTCGACAGAAGCAAGGAAGTGTCGATTCACCTAGGTGTCGAAATGTCGAAGAGTATCTCGATAGTGATGTTAGACTTACCTTTATTTGTTTATTTAACTGGGTTAGTTAGGTTAGTTTTGGGTCTTGCTTGAGAAGCAAGCAAGCCTAAAATCTATAAATAGGGAGTAACCCCTATTATTAAAAAGAACTTGCAATTGCAAAGAATAAATCTCAGTTTGAGAGGAGGGAGATACTCTGCAGAAACTTTTCTTCTTCTTCCCCTACTTTGATAAAACCCTAATTCCCTTTCTTCCCCAATTTTTCATCTTTTATTTATTTCTTCAATTATCAATTGTGCAGCAGCATTATCCATAGATTTTGGTGAATTTCCAACATCTTGTATCTAGAGCACTGGCTGAGCGATTCTTGGAAGCATAACATGATGAATCATCCGAACGGGTATTTTCCGACGAGTCTCTCAACTTTGAAGAATCAGAATTAAGAGAATTGATGCAAGCAGATAAAAGTTGTCTTTTGCTATCAACATCTTTGAGATCTTGTGAAAGAGGGAGTGACACCGCTTGCAACAAATATGACGGATGAAGAAAAAGCTACACACAAAGAATTGAAGAAGAAAGATTATAAAGATCTCTTTATAATCCATTAATGTGTTGATTCTGATAATTTTGAAAAGGTTAGTGTAAGACCCCAATTTTGACCCTAAGATCCCTCATGTTATCTCATCATATGCATTAACATTAGGATCACACCTTGGCATCCTCCTTACCCATCATCCATTGGGTTTACATTAGGAGAGATCACCAAGCATCATGTGTTTGTATCATGCTTTGTTTTTTTTTATCATTTTACTAACCAAAATACCAAAAATATGTCTTTGTATAAACTAACTCTTTTGTAGGTAGGGCATGTGCTCACCTTTGATCTATCCAGCTCACATCTAGGGTTTAAGACCCTCAATGCAATGAGCTCAATCAAGATTGGTTCACTATGGCTCTAAGCATCATATATGAATCCCCATTATCTTTACATATTATTTTGATCAAGAAATCATCAAGAGTTTGAAGTTGTTTTTCCTTGGAAATCCTAATTCATCTGGGTATCTTGTGTAACTTCTTCAACAAGCTTATTTAATAATTAATCAAATATTTCAATGGATACTTCAAATTTCATCATCTTATGCATATATGATCTCCCATGAGTCCCAAAAGTCAAGAGAATTTCAAGTTAGCAAGTTGGTTAATGGTGGTTGACTAGAGGAGTTCATCTGATCAAAACTGGGGTTCCCTAGACCCTATCTCCTACAATGTTTATCATATGAAAATGATTCCAAGATAAACGTTACTCTAAATGACATTCCAAACAACTTTTTGGTTGAGGTCTAGAGCTAGTTTTTCTTGGAAAGTCATTTTTTATAATGAAAGATTATAGGTCATTTTGTCTAAACCCTAATTTGGAGGTCAACTTCCCAACGTCATAACTTGCTCAATTTTTATGAGATGAAAGGTTTCTAAGTTTCACAATCAAATTCAAGATGTCTACTTCAACTTTGATGTTTGGAGGAAGAGATAATTCAACTTTTATGAGCATGTGATATGAGGATACATTATAGGTCATTTTCGACCAATGCCATTGAATAAGTGATTTTCCACAACTTAAAAAATGCATAACTCCTTCATATTAAATCCAAATGAGGTCAAATTTGTGACCATTTTTAAGGACTTTTGATATAGATACAAATTTGATGAAGACACTTTTCTCATTTGAAGCTCACATAAAAAGTTAGCCAAGGTGGAATAAGTGAACATATGGATTGACACTTAGAATTTTTTTTAACATGTTTGATTTTCCCAGCTTCCACCTCAAACTTTATCATGATCCAAGCTTCAAATTAAAAAGTGTCCAACATTAAAGTTGTTCCTCTTGATCTATCCTTTCCAAAAATTCCAATTTCATCCATTTTGGACAAGATTTGAATGTATTGTGCATGGTTTGAACATTGCATCATCATTTGGCAAGATTGAACTTGAAACTTCCACACACCAATGCATGAGACTCCAATATGATCTCATAATTGTTTGTATCCAATTATGGACTAAATGACATGATTTCATGGGCATGTACACGCCCATGCACCCATGCATCACTCATTGCTATTTTTGGATTCCATGTTCAAGTGTGCAAATATCAAATCAATTGGCTATAAATAGAGACCTTTAGGTTCAGAATTGAGGACCCTGTGCGCCAGCTTTGATCCCAAGAATTCAAACCCTCCCATTCCAAAGGATAATCTTGATAATTTCCAATTGAAAATTGAGTTTGAATCTCACTGTTTTGAGATTCAAATCTCCAAGGATCCATGCTTGTGATAAGTGGGTTGAGTGTTCTCCAAAGAATGACTTAAACAAAACAAAATTAAAAGAAATACTAACTTCTAATCAACTAACAACTAATATTTAATTTCAAGTCATTTACTTTTATGCACTTTAATTTTAAGTCTTATTTCATTTGCCATTATTCATACCATTCAATTTGTTTACTTTTAATGTTATTTTCACTTTGCTCATTTGATCCATATCTTGTGAATATATTGTGTTTGTTTATACTTGTTTATGTTATGGTCTTTTGACCTTAATGTACATAATAACAATAAAAAACCTAAAAAACATTTGTGTGGACTGTTGGATTTGATCTGAGACATTGGACTTAGAATTAGGCAACACTCCCTATGCAAAAGGACTTGGCCAATGCCAACTTTCAAAAAACCAAGTGCTTGTGAAGTGAACTTTCATCTTATACAATATTGAAGATCCATTGAAGTTCATATGCAACATGATCATATTGAAGCTGTTATATTTTAACCTGTGTTTAATGCCTATCTTTGAAGTTATCTGATACATGGGGAATTATGAAGAAGATCATGGAGTTGCTAATATTGGATGTGGTTATCTTTATTTGATCCCTTGCTCTTCACCTTGTTATGTGTGTATTGCCATTTCTTAATCTTAAAGTCCAAGATATATTTGTGTTTCTATATGACATTCTTGTCTATTGGATTGCAACCCATTGGTCTGATCTTTTCAACTCTTAACTTTTAAATTTGTGCTTAGGATTAGTCTCTTCATATCCTCCCCATTTCTTTAATTTAAAATCTCTCCCTCCTTTTAAAATCTTCTTTGTTTGTGATTTCTAAACTTTGACCATATTGCAAATTAGAAACTTTGGCCTTATGACATTGCATTTTCAAACTCACTTTCTTAATCAAACTTGTAAATGATTTTAACTATACTTGACTTAAAATTTCAAAAGACAAAAAGAAATAACACTCATTCAAATCTTTTTAGGCCTTTTGTGCCTTTGTTAAACTTAAATTTTGTTAAAAGCAACTCATTCACTTTTAAATTTACACCACGAACTACGAAGGTTTTGATCTCTCATTTTTATGTTGGTACGTAGGCACAAGTCCGAAGGTCTTGTCAAACACAAAAATATAATTAATGAATTCTTCTCTCACCCCCCCCCCCCCACTCTATTTATTGCAAACATCATTTTGTACAAAAAATACATATGCACACAAGAAAGGGCTCTCTAGGAGTACATAGGACACTTTGGGTGCTAACACCTTCCCTCTGTGTAACCAACCCCCTTACCTATAATCTCTGGCATTTTATTAGTTTTGATTTGAAAACTTCTTATTTTTGGGTTTTATTCGTACTTTTCCCTTTTCCCTTGGAAAAAATAAAAGCGCGGTGGCGACTCTGGTTTTATTGACGTCAAGCTTATCCATAGCTTGATGGTCATGAATTTACCGCTACAGAAATTAAGTGGCGACTCTGTTGGGGAGTAGTCTCCAGTGAGTTTAGCCTACTTTTTGTGTGTATATAATTGTATATTTGATGTATGTATATTTGTTTGTATGATATAATCTGCTTGTTGTGCTTGGTGATCTCTGAGTGGTGAGATAAGTTCTAACCCGAACTTGAGTGCAATTAAGATAGGAGGATGGTATAGTCATGTTCGACTTGTGTGGAGTAGTCCTTAACAAGTTGGCTTGAGACCCATCTACTTGGTGGAGACCCTTTTAGAGTTATGAATGTCACACAAGTTATTTGTGGTTAGGCATTACTCTCTCTGATTTGGGGTCTGAGAAGCTGAAGACGTAGAACATTTAACTCCTCTTGGTCTATTTAGGACGTAGTGTGGAGACTTTTCAAGTGTAGACTTGATAACAGTTGTTACGCGATACTACACTCAGACGAGTTTCTCTTGAGAATATTATGGGTTGATGAGTCGGTCATCCTAACCTGTAATATCCGATAAATGAAATTAAGACTCTGGGAACTTTTTAGAACATGATCTACAAGTTTTTATCCTTAGTTCACTCCTTTGGGATGGTTCTTACCCAGAATCCATGCTCGTGACTCACAACAAACTCCTTGATTCTTGGTTGATCCAATCAAGTCTTGTCAATATCAATGGAACTTGGGTGTTGATAAGGTGAAAACCATAATCCACCAAAATGGATGATTGATCTTGACAATGAATTGATTCATCCCTTGACCTTTGTTTGTTTGCCTTGTGTGTGATCCCTTATTTATGATTGTTGCATTCATGCATTCATGTGCATCATAACATTCATCACATGGAAATTTCAAGGAACTAAGGTCTTATTTGCAAATATTTTCAGATCATGGATTGTGGACGAAGGAACAATAAGAAGTAGAGTTTCAGATGTCCGGATTTGAAAGAGTTAAGGAAGCTATCATCCTTTGTATTAGATCCCTTGGACTTCAAGCAACATCATGGGAAGCTTCTGTCTATCTTGTCTGCTGATGTGGTTGAAGGACTTCTGAGTGTGTTGGTTCAGTTTTACGATCCTCTCTACCATTACTTCACTTTTCCTGATTATCAGCTTGTGCCTACGTTGGAGGAGTATGTCCATCTCTTGGGAATACTTGTTTCTAGCAAAGTGCCCTTTAGTGGATTGGAAGAGATTCCCAGATCTCATATTATAGCTGAAGCCCTTCACTTGAAGAAATCTGAGATAGAGGCTCATTGGGTGAAGAAAGGAGGATTGTTTGGATTGACTTCTGAGTTCCTCATCAAGGAAGCTACTACATTTGCTCAAGCCGACAGTGTGGATGCTTTTGAAGCTATCTTTATATTGCTCATCTATATTTTAACCTTGTTCCCTAACATTGACGGTTTTGTTGATGTTAACTCCATTAGAATTTTCTTGATTGGGAATCCAGTGCCTACTCTGTTAGGAGATATGTACTTCTCTTTGCATCTAAGGAATTCCAAAGGTGGTGAAACTATCGTCTGTTGCGTTCCTCTTCTATACAATTGGTTTATTTTGTACTTGCCTCATACGCCTGCTTTTGTGGAGAACAAACAATGTCTAAGGTGGTCTCAGAGACTCATGTCTCTCACTAATGATGATATAGTTTGGTATGACTCTTCATTGAGTAGCTTGGAGATTATTGATTGTTATGGTGAATTCTCTAATGTGCCTCTCATTGGTACACAAGGAGGAATCAACTACAATCCTTCTTTGGCTCATCGTCAACTTGGGTTCCCCTTGAAAGACAAACCTAATAACAATTTGTTAGAAGGTATTTTCTATCAAGAGGGAAAGATCCCCAATGTTTGAAGCAGAAGATTGTGCACGCTTGGCATAATGTGCATAGGAAAGGAAGATCCGAGCTTGGTCCGCACAATTGTGTAGCTTTGGAAGCTTACACTCTTTGGGTGAAGAAGAGAGCTTTAGAATTGAAGATACCTTATGCTTGTGAGAGACCTATGTCTATGGTTGTGGATGAGCCATCAACTCTCCCTAACCAAGATGTAGAGGAGTTGGGAGACGCACTCACCAAGATGAAGCAAGAAAAGGATATGTGGGAAGAGCGTTTCCATGCTTTGAGCATAAAGCATGAGGAGTTGCAGCTTGAGTCTAAGGACAAAGATGCACTTATTGAGCTTCTTGAAGACCGAGTAATGAAGAGACAGAAAGAACAAGAGGTTTCATCTTTCTTTAGTATGCCTCAGTCTTCCATTGCTTGGAAGAAGATTGTTGATCAGTTTGTCCTTGAGAAAACTCAGTTGAAGACTTCTTTTGAGTCTGAGATTTGACGCATCCGAAGGAAGTACGCGCCTGCAGCCAGATCTTCTAATGTTGTTGTTAGGGATCCTTAGGATGATTAGTCTCTTTTCCTCTTGTATTTTTGTACTTTTGGTTTCTGAAATTGTATTCAGTGTAATCCTTCCAATTATATAAATAAAAGATTCTTTATGGTCATATCAAATTGTTACAATCGTTATTATTATATATATTTGCAAATAAAATAGTAAGTTCCTTGAAAATAAAAACAATCAAGCATTGAATTTCATGCATCATTTGCATACAGGTTTCTCTTTCGCTAGATGTCTTATTGGTATTTCTTATGTGCTTCAGCCAAGCTGACTCATCAATACAATACCAGCGCCAATCACTCAAGAATCATGGAACATCTAGAGCAAGAGAACAGAGACTTGAAGGACGAGATTGCCCGTCTGACTGCCATGATGGAGTCAGTGTAAGCTGCTTAGAGCCAATCTTTTCCAATGCCTACAACTCCTCCTCCTCAGAGGACTAACATTTCAGAGGTTGCTACCTCTACCATTTCTGCTATTGCTGCTCACTTTGTATCTGCCATGCCTGCCGGATTCCCGTTGGGAATGCTGCCCAATTTCATGCTTGAGGGTTTCACACCTACCTTTGCTTCCATGCAGGCATCTAGCCCGGTCATGTATGTGCCACCACCGATTATTCATACTTTACCCCGTGTTGTAGATACCATCTATCATTCTGAGCCGTCTGAGGGTCCGGATGTTTATGAGAAGATGGATGAAATGAAAGACCAATTCCTTGAGCTGCGAAAGGAGTTGAAGACCTTGAGGGGCAAAGATCTGTTCGGTAAGAGTGCTGCGGAACTATGCTTGGTTCCTAATGTTAAGATCCCGATGAAATTCAAAGTCCCTGACTTTGAAAAGTATAAGGGGAATACCTTCCAGCTCAATCATCTCGACATGTATGCTAGAAAGATGTCGACGCAAACTGATAATGATCAGTTACTAATTCATTATTTTCAAGACAGTCTGAATGGTGCCACTTTGAGGTGGTACATGGGTTTGGATAGTGCGAGTTTCTACACGTTCAACGATTTAGGTGAAGCATTTGTGAATAAGTACAAGTATAATGTGGATATGGCGCCAGATAGGGATCAGTTGAGGTCATCGTCTCAGAAGGATAAGGAGACGTTTAAAGAATATGCTTAGAAATGGAGAGAGCTTGCCGCTCAGATTACCCCTCATTTGGAAGAAAAGGAGATGACCAAGATTTTCCTTAAGACCCTAAGCTCATTTTACTATGAGCGGATGATTGCCAATGCCCCCAGTGACTTTACCGAAATGGTAAATATGGGGATGAGACTAGAAGAAGGTGTCCGAGAGGGACAGTTATCTAGGGAGGAAGTTTTGTCCAGTAACAAGTATGGCAGTGGGTTTTCTAAGAGGAAAGAGAACGAGACAGATGTAGTATATGTTGGGAGGCAGAGGAGGCCTCATGTAAGAAGAAGTCAACAACCCCGTCAACACCATCATCAAGTATCATCTGTAATTCCGGTATTTTCTAACAATCAACCAACACCAATTCAACAACAACGGCCACCACAATGAACAACCACCTATAACACCAAGAATACCAACAATCATCAACAACAACAGAATTTTGAACCTTTTGCAACCGATAAATCCGCCTCAGATTCCTGAACCACTTCCATGGTGGTACAAGCCAGAGCTTCGTTATGCCTTTCACCAAGGGGCTCCTGGCCATGATATTGAGAACTACTACCTCCTGAAGTATGAAGTCCAAAAGCTGGTAAAGAATGGAATGGTGTCCTTTGAGGACCGTGCGCCGAATGTCAGTGCTAATCCACTTCCTGCTCATGGTAACCCTTCTGTCAATATGGTGGATGGTTGTCCTGGGGATTTCAAGGTATTTGATGTCCGCTTTATAAGAAGGTCCTTAATGGCGATGCATAAGGATATCTGTTTGGTAAGTGATTGTGAGCATGACCATGATGGTTGTAAAATTTCCAGTGTCATTCCTAAAGGTTGTATGGTTATGAAGAGAGACATCCAGAGGTTAATGGATGAAGGTATGATTCAGATTCTCCAGTCCCGTCACGTGGATAACGATGTAAATGTAATAGTGCCAGTATTTAAGACACCAGAGAGAGTGGTGATTCCATTTGATAGTAGCAGCAGTAATAGTGTCAGCAACATATTGATATCGCCATTGGTTATACGGTTAGCGGGCCCCGTCCCGTATGCATCCGACAAGGCTATCCCGTATCAGTATAATGCAACTATGTTAGAGAATGGTCAAGAGGTTCCTTTGCCTACGACCGGTTCTATTGTGAGCATAATTGATGTTACTAACGTGACCCGTAGTGGTCGTGTTTTGGGGTCGGTGTTCCCAAAGAAAGTAGAAGATTGTTCAGTTGGTAAAAGTGTGGAAGTGCCTGCAGTAGATCCAGTTAGTGCTCTGAAGTGTCAGTCTGGTGAATCCAGCGGTTTGAAGCCTAACGATGATGATGAGGTACTTTGGTTAATCAAGAAGAGTGAATTCAATGTGGTGGAGCAGCTGCTCCAAAACCCCTCCAAGATTTCAGTGTTGTCTCTGCTTATGAACTCGGAAGCGCATAGAGAAGCAATGTAGAAGGTATTAGAACAAGCTTATGTGGATCATGATGTTATGGTGGATCAGTTTGATCATATTGTGGCTAACATTACTTCCTGCAACAATTTGAGCTTCTGTGATGAGGAACTTCCTAAGGAAGGTAGGAATCACAATCTAGTGTTGCATATTTCAATGAATTGCAAGGAGGATGCTCTGTCGAATGTGTTAGTTGATACTGGTTCTTCATTGAACGTACTCCCGAAATCAACCTTGTCAAGATTGTCGTATCAAGGAGCTTCGATGAGATATAGTGGCGTGATCGTCAAAGCATTTAATGGTTCTCGCAAAACTATGATTGGTGAAGTGGACCTTCTTGTGAAGATAGGTTCGAGTGATTTCCAGATTACTTTCCAAGTAATGGATATCCACCCAGCCTATAGCTGCTTGTTAGGAAGACCGTGGATACATGAGGCAGGAGTTGTTACGTCAACTCTGCATCAGAAGTTGAAGTTTGTAAAGAATGGTAAGCTTGTTACTGTTGATGGAGAGAAGGCTTTGTTGGTAAGCCACCTGTCATCTTTCTCTTATGTATAAGCTAAGGATGATATTGGAACTCCGTTCCAAGTCTTATCTATTGTAGAGGAAAAGAGAGTTGGGGAACCTATGTCCTCATTCAAAGATGCGCAGAAGATTGTTGAAGATGGTAATTCTAATCAGTGGGGCCAGATGGTAGAGGCCGTCGACAACAAGAGCATAGCCGGTTTGAGTTTCCAACAAGGTTCGTCTATGATTATAACTGAAGATTTGCAACCCAGTTTCCTTAGTGAAGGGTTCATTCATGGTAATGAACAACACTTAGCTGCTGTGATTGAGGGTGATGAAGATGAAGACTGTACCAATTTTGTGACGCATGGAAAAGGTTGCAGCAATTGGACTATTGTTGATATTCCTATTATTATGCATCGATCTAAGTAATTGCTTTTATCTATTTTTGAAAATCCTTCTCATATGCCTAAGGGAGAAGTGAACATTGTTTGGGCATTTTCAAATTTGATCATCAATAAAATATTATTCTATTCATCCACATCTATGATGTTTTATTTTTACTTTTTGTTTTATTCTGAAAAATGGTAATTACAAAAAACATAAATAAATAAATACATTTGTCCATCTGCATAATATTTGGTCACAATTCACCTCTCTAAAATCAAAACATCAAATCATTATGCAGGTTGGTTTCTAAACCCATTGAATACAATGATCCTACTCCTTCACCAAATTTTGAATTCCCTGTGTTTGAGGCCGAGGACGAAAATGATGAAGAAGTGTCTGATGAATTGTCTCGTCTACTTGAGCACGAGGAAAAAGCCATTCAACCATTCGAAGAGCAGATTGAGTTAGTCAACTTGGGTTCCGAGGATGATGTGAAGGAAGTCAAGGTTGGGTCTCGACTGTGTCCAGAAGTGAAGAAGGGGTTGATTGATCTTCTCCGAGAGTACTTAGATGTGTTTGCTTGGTCTTATCAAGACATGCCTGTTTGGATTCTGAGATTGTGGAGCATAGATTGTTGTTGAAGCCAGAATGCCCGCCAGTCAAGCAGAAGTTGAGGAGAACTCATCCTGACATGGCAGTGAAGATCAAAGAAGAAGTGCAAAAGCAGATTGATGTCGGTTTCCTTGTTACTGCTGAGTATCCGCAGTGGGTGGCCAATATTGTGCATGTTCTGAAGAAGGATGGAAAAGTCCGTATGTGTGTTTATGATAGATATTTGAATAAAGCCAGTCCGAAAGATGATTTTCCTATGACACACATTGATATGTTGGCAGACAATACAACTAAATTCAAAGTCTTTTCGTTTATGGACGGATTTTCCGGATGTAATCAGATCAAGATGGCACCCGAGGATATGGAGAAGACCACATTCATTACACCCTAGGGAACATTCTGTTATAGATTGATGCCTTTCGGTTTAAAGAATGCTAGTGCAACTTACCAGATAGGAATGACTACTCTTTTTCATTATATGATGCATAAAGAGATCGAAGTCTATGTTGATGATATGATTGCTAAATCCATTGATAAAGAGGAACATGTTGAGCATTTGGGGAAGCTATTCCAGCATTTGAGAAAGTACAAACTCCACTTGAATCCCAATAAGTGTACATTTGGTGTTCGTTCTGGTATGTTGTTGGGCTTTATTGTCAGTGAGAAGGGTATTGAAGTTGATCCTGCCAAGGTCAAAGCAATACAAGATATGCCTGCGCCCAAGACTCAGAAGCAAGTCAAAGGTTTTCTAGGCCGCTTGAATTATATCTCAAGACTCATTTCACACATGACTGCCACATATGCGCCTATATTCAAGGTTCTTCGGAAAGATCAGTCTTGTGATTGGACCGAAGATTGCTAGAAAGATTTTGACAGTATCAAAGAGTACTTGCTTGAACCTCCGATTCTGTCTCCGCCTGTTAAAGGAAGATCGTTGATCATGTATTTGAATGTGCTTGAAGAGAGTGTGGGTTGTATTTTAGGTCAGCAAGATGAAACTAGAAAGAAAGAGTATGCTATTTTCTACCTGAGTAAGAAATTCACCAACTGTGAGACTCGGTATTCTATGCTTGAGAAGACTTGTTGCGCATTGGCTTGGGTTATTAAGCGTCTGCATCAATATATGTTGAATCATACCACTTGGTTGATATCCAAAATGGATCCAATTAAGTATATTTTTTAGAAGCATGCTTTAACTGGGAGGATTTCCCGTTGGCAGATGTTATTGTCCGAGTATGATATTGAATATCGATCTCAGAAAGCAATTAAGGATAGTGTCTTGGCTCACCAACCATTTGAAGATTACCAGTCAGTACAATATGATTTTCCTGACGAAGAGATTTTGTACTTGAAAATGAAAGATTGTGATGAACCAATGCTTGAAGAAGGGACAGAACCTGGTTCCCGTTGGGGCATGGTATTTGATGAAGATGTTAATCAGTATGGTAATGGCATTGGGGCAGTGATCATTACTCCTCAAGGCACACATTTTACGTTTATAGCTAGATTGACTTTCAAGTGTACAAATGATATGGCTGAGTATGAAGCTTGCATTATGGGGCTTGAAGAGGTCATTGATCTCAGAATCAAGTACTTAGACGTCTATGGAGATTCAGCTTTGGTTGTGAATCAAATCAAAGGTGAATGGGAGACGAATCAACCCGATTTGATACCATATAGACACTATGCGAGGAGGATTTCAACTTTCTTTACAAAGGTTGAGTTTCATCATATCCCTCGAGATGAAAACCGGATGGCAGATGCTCTTGCAACTTTGGCTTCAATGATTGTGGTGAAGTATTGGAACGAAGTTCCCAATTTAACTGTGATGCGTCTTGATAGGCTAGCTCATGTATTTGCTGTTGAAGAAGTCAAAGATGAAAAGCCATGGTATTTTGATATTAAGTGTTTTCTCCAAAGTCAGATTTACTCGCCTGGGGCATCTTTAAAAGATAAGAAGACTTTGAGAAGATTACCCAACAACTTCTACCTGAATGGTGATGTATTGTACAAGAGAAACTTCGATATGGTTCTGCTCAGATGTGTGGATAGACACGAAGCAGACCTATTGATGACTGAAGTCCATGAAGGTTCCTTTGGTACTCGTTCCAATGGACATGAAATGGCAAAGAAGATGTTGCGAGTAGGTTACTATTGGGTGACAATGGAATTTGACTGTTGCAAGTTTGTGAAGAAATGCCACAAGTGTCAAATTTATGCAGATAAGATTCATGTTCCTCTGACACTGTTGAACGTCATTTCCTCCCCATGGCCCTTCTCCATGTGGGGAATTGATATGATTGGCATGATTGAGCCCAAAGCTTTGAATGGACATCGTTTCATTTTGGTGGCTATTGACTACTTCACAAAGTGGGTTGAAGCGACATCGTATGCGAATGTAACCAAGCAAGTTGTTATAAGGTTTATTAAGAATCAGATCATATGCCGTTATGGTGTGCCAAGTAAGATTATTACTGATAATGGTTCGAACTTGAATAACAATATGGTGTAAGCTCTTTGCAAAGACTTCAAGATTGTACACCATAATTCTTCTCCCTACAGACCTAAGATGAATGGGGCTGTTGAAGTTGCAAACAAGAACATCAAGAAGATCATCCAAAAAATGGATGTAATGTACAAAAATTGGCATGAGATGCTCCCATTTGCTTTACATGGGTACTGTACATCCATACACACTTCAACAGGGGCAACCCCTTTCTCACTTGTTTATGGCATGGAAGATGTGCTCCCAGTAGAGGTTGATATCCCATCATTGCGTGTCTTGATGGAAGCCAAGTTGACCGAGGCTAAATGGTGTCAGACCAAATTTGATCAGCTGAATTTGATTGAAGAGAAGAGGTTGACTGCCATGTGTCATGGTCAGTTATACCAGCAGAGAATGAAGAAAGCTTTTGATAAGAAGGTTAGACCTCATGTGTTTAGAGAAGGTGACCTTGTGCTCAAGAAGATTCTATCTTTCAAACCAGATTCTAAGGGCAAATAGATTCCTAATTATGAAGGCCCATATGTTGTCAAGAGAGCCTTTTCAGGCGGTGCTTTGATTCTTACAACTATCGATGGTGAAGAGTTCACTCGTCCTGTGAACGCGGATGCAGTCAAGAAATACTTTGCCTAAAAAGAAAAGAACAACTCACTAAGTTGAAAACCTAAAAGGGCAGCTTAGGCAAAAATGAGCGTCTCGGTGGATTGAACCCGAAAGGGCAATCCAGGCAAAAGTTAGAGACATAAAACAGAAAGAGTTATCCCGATAAATTGAGTACCCCATCTTGGGGAAATTTATGCAAAAATTAGGGATTATGGCAAGTAACCGCATCCTGCTGATCTCCAGTTTTGAAGACTTGTCTTAAGCACATTGTTAGATTTTGGTTCACTATCTCCAGCAGTCGCCAAAAGCACATTGGATATCAAGAGTTGGTAGAAGGATTAGTGATCATTGTATTCAATGTAGCCCTTTTCCATATAAATTACCATTTTTCAACTTCTGTAAAGATCTATGGAGTCTTGTCATTTACAGACTACCATTCTATTAAATAAAGTTGAGCTTTTATCCAATTGTTTCTACTCTTGTTTAATTCAGCCAAATAGATTTAAATTTTATTATGATCATTTTGGAAATTAAAAATTTTAAAACAAAAATCATGTTTTCTTAAATATATAAAATCAGTTATTTTAAGAAATTGATTTCATTCAAGAGGAATATCAACATCGGTTTGAAAGCAGTAAGCCCTAAATGTGGAGCATTATTGGTTCTCCCGAAGCAGTTGGCGTGATCCCTGTTTCATCCCCAACATCTTTTTAGTATCCGATGTTTGTTGGTTTCCCCAGCCGAGTTCATTGTCATCCCCAACTGTGTTTGTTGTCCTCCCTCGGGTTGTAGGCATTTTATTGCAGCAATTTGCATGGTTTCGATAGAATTTTGTTCCCCCCATAAGTCGCCATCAGATTCGTCCCCAGTCAGAGTTTCTGAGCAGCTATTTATGTTCATCCCCTACAGGGTTGTCTCCCATGTGATATGGTGTTGACCTAAAATTCCCCGCAGAGTTGACAGCAGTTTCCTCAGCGGATCCTCTCCTTTCTTCCCCATCCAGGGTCAAGCCTTCGAGGTGTTCGATCTCTTCTCTAGCAGTTGTTTCCCTCTTGTGTGGATTGGCCGAGAATTGTATTGATGATTCAAATCAGCGACAGTCGTATCCTTTGCGGTCGTTTTGTCAGCATGATCATCACATATACATATACGCATGTATAAGCATATGCACCATATAACTTCATTATTGCATTATTACACCTTGTGATTCATTATTATTTTGACTCTCTGCCATGGTGGTACTTTGTCCCCATGCAGATTCGGTGTGTCTGTCCTCCTTTAATTGTAGAGTGTCAGCCCCTTAAGTAGAAAGACTTTAACCTTTCTCCTATTCCCCACTGAGTTATTTCCTCGTGGATGATTATTATTTTAGTTTCCTCCCCAGTCGATTACCTGGATGGAACCACTCCCCTTGAGTTATATCCTCATTGGGTTGAGTCTTGATTGACCGTTTCTTTCTAGATCTTCCCTAGATAGATGCCTTTGGTCCTCTAAGAGTCTATTACCCAGTAACTGGAAATATTCTCCTTAGTTTGCAGTTTGTTACCTCTGTCCAATACCCGACACGAGTAACCCTTTTTCTCCCCAGTGGATTCGTTTTTTACGTTTCCCAGGAAGTATATCCTTGATATGTTCATCTTAAATGATGACAAATATTTTCTTCCCCTGCTTCGAGTTTATCCTTGATATGTTCATCTTAACCGGTGACGGATATTCTCTCCTTTTTGGTATTCTACCCAGTAAAAAGGTAGTTGTAATCCCTATGTTATTTCCCAAAGAGTTAATCCTTGTATGTTCATCCTAACCGATGACGAGTTTCCTTCTCTTTGCGGTCTTTTGCCCAATAACCGGTAGTTATAAATCCTGCTTTTGTCCCCTTTGCAGAGTTTGTCCTTGATATGTTCATCCTAACCGGTGACGGATATTCTCTTTCCGGTATTCTATCCAGTAACTGATAGATGTAATTCCTATTCCTCCCTTCGGAGTCTATCCTTGATATGTTCATCCTAACCGGTGACGGATATTCTCTTTCTGGTATTCTATCCAGCATTCAATAGATATAATTCCTACTTTGTTCAAGCGGTTTATCCTTGATATGTTCATCCTAACCGATGACAGATATCCTCCTTAAACATCCCCAAGCAAGTTTATCCTTGATATGTTCATCTTAACCGATGACAGATTTCCTTTCCTTTGAGTTTATCCTTGATATGTTCACTTTAACTAGTGACAGATATTCTCTTCCTTTGGTCTTCTGCCCAGTAACTGGTAGTTGTAAATCCTATTTTGGCTTTCCCAGCAGCTTATTCTTACCCAATAACTGGTAATGAATATGCCTCTTGGATTCCCTCAGCGAGTCATCCTTGATATGTTTACCCTAACCGGTAACGGATGTTCTCCCTGTCAGATTTTGTTATCTCCTTACCCAGTAACAGGTAATGGATAATATACTTCTGTTACTCTTGTGTCGAAGATCATTTCTTCCCCAGTTGAGTGTGAGTGCGTATTTCCTTAGTGAAATCTCCGTTTTCCTGCTTGGCTCGAGTATTTCAGCTTTTGCTTTGATCTACCCGTTTTCCCCTGCAGATGTCCTTCTATTTCCCGACTGAGACTTTCCATTGGTTTATTTTTCATGGAATCCCTCGTAGTCCCTCAGCAGTTTTTAAGTCGTGGCATAGCCTACGCGCAACCCTTTTATCCCCTCAGAGTCTCTGTCTCCCCAGTGAGTTTTCCTTATGAATGCATTATGCTCCTGCGGACTTTTAGTCTCTCTGAATTCTTTTCCTTTGTGGCAACATTTTCCCACAGAGATTTATTTTAACATTCATATCATATGCATCATGAGGTCTCTTAGGGACCAAAATTTCTTTCTATATGTTATTATTTAAGCCCATTCTACTGAGTCGATGCAAAGAGTTTAACCTTCATCTCCTCAGTTAGAACGTCCTTAAATAGGGGCAGCTGTAAGACCCCAATTTTGACCCTAAGATCCCTCATGCTATCTCATCATATGCATTAGCATTGGGATCACACCTTGGCATCCTCCTTACCCCTCATCCATTGGGTTTGCATTGGGAGAGATCACCAAGCATCATGTGATTGTATCATACTTTGTATTTTTACTATTTTACTACCAAAATACCAAAAATATGTCTTTGTATAAACTAACTCTTTTGTAGGTAAGGCATGTGCTCACCTTTGATCTATCTAGCTCACATCTAGGGTTTAAGACCCTCAGTGCAAGGAGCTCAATCAAGATTGATTCACTATGGATCTAAGCATCATATATGAATCCCCATGATCTTTACATATTATTTTGATCAAGAAATCATCAAGATTTTGGAGTTGGTTTTCCTTGGAAACCCTAATTCATCTAGGTATCTTGTGTAACTTCTTCAACAAGATTCTTCAATAATTGATCAAATATTTCAAGGGATACTTCAAATTTCATCATCTTATGCATATATGATCTCCCATGAGTCCTAAAAGTCAAGAGAATTGCAAGGTAGCAAGTTGATTAATGGTGGTTGACCAGAGGAATTCATCTGATCAAAACTCGGGTTCCCTAGACCCTATCTCCTACAATGTTTATCATATGAAAATGATTCCAAGATAAAAGTTACTCAAAATTACATTCCAAACAACTTTCATGTTTAGGTCTAGAGCTAGTTTTTCTTGGAAAGTCATTTTTTATAATGAAAGATTATAGGTCATTTTGTCTAAACCCTAATTTGGAGGTCAACTTCCCAAGGCCATAACTTGCTCAATTTTTATGAGATGAAAGATTTCCAAGTTGCACAATCAAATTCAATATGTCTACTTCAACTTTGATGTTTGGAGTAAGAGCTATTTCATCTTTTATGAGTATGTGATATCAGGATACATTATAGGTTATTTTGGACCAATGCCATTGAATAAGTGATTTTCCTCAAGTTCAAAAATGCATAACTCCTTCATATTAAATCCAAATGAGGTCAAATATGTGACCATTTTCAAGGACTTTGAGATAGCTACAACTTTTATGGATACACTTTTCTCATTTGAAGCTCACATAAAAAGTTAGCCAAGGTGGAATAAGTGAACATATGGCTTGACACTTAGAATTTTTTTAACATGCTTGATTTTCCCAACTTCCACCTCAAAATTTATAATGATCCAAACTTAAAATGAAAAAGTGTCCAACATGAAAGTTGTTACTCTTGATCTAACCTTTCCAAAAATTCCAATTTCATCCATTTTGGACAAGATTTGAATGGGTTGTACATGGCTTGAACATTGCATCATCATTTGGCAAAGATTGAACTTGAAACTTCCACACACCAATGCATGACATTCCAACATGATCTCAGACTTATTTGTATTCAATTATATACAAAATTACATGATTTCATGGGCCTGTACACGCCCATGCACTCATGCATCACTCATTGCTATTTTTGGATTCCATGTTCAAGTGTGCAAATATCAAATCAATTGGCTATAAATAGAGACCTCTAGGTTCAGAATTGAGGACCTTGCGCGCCAGCTTTGATCCCAAGCTTTCACACCCTCCTATTACAAAGGATAATCTTGATAATTTCCATTTGGAAATTGAGTTTGAATCTCACTGTTTTGAGACTCAAATCTCCAAGGATCCATGCTTGTGATAAGTGGGTTGAGTGTTCTCCAAAGAATGACTTAAACAAAACAAAAGCAAAAGCAATACTAACTTCTAATCAACTAACAGCTAACATTTAATTTCAAGCCATTTACTTTTATGCACTTTAATTTTAAGTCTTATTTCATTTACCATTATTCATACCATTCAATTTGTTTACTTTTAATGTCATTTTCACTTTGCTCATTTTAGCCATATCTTGTGAATATATTGTGTTTGTTTATACTTGTTTGTGATGTGGTCTTTTGACCTTAATGTACATAATAACAACAAAAACCTAAAAAACATTTGTGTGGAATATTGGATTTGATCTGAGACATTGGACTTAGAATTAGGCAACACTCCCTATGTCAAAGGACTTGGCCAATGCCAACTTTCAAAAAACCAAGTGCTTGTGAAGTGAACTTTCATATGATACAATATTGAAGATCCATTGGAGTTCATATATAACATGATCATATTGAAGTTGTTATTTTGAACTTGTCTCTAATGTCTATCTTTGAAGTCATCTGATTCATGGGAAATTAGGAAGAAGATCATGGAGTTGCTAAGCTTGGATGTGGCTATAAATATTTGATGCCTTGCTTTTCACCTTGCTATGTGTGTATTGCCATTGCTTGATTTTAAAGTCCAATGGATATTTGGGTTTCTATATGACATTCTTGTCTATTGGATTGCAACCCATTGGTCAGATCTTTTCAACTCTTAACTTTTAAATTTGTGCTTAGGATTAGTCTCTTCATCTCCTCCCCATTTATTTAATTTAAAATCTCTCCCTCATTTTAAAATATTCTTTGTTTGTGATTTCTAAACTTTGACCATATTGTAAATTAGAAACTTTAGCCTTATGCCATTGCATTTTCAAACTCACTTTCTTAATCAAACTTGTAAATGAATTTAACTATACTTGACTTAAAATTTCAAAAGACAAAAAAAACTAACACTCATTAAAATCTTTTTAGGCCTTTTGTGCCTTTGTTAAACTTAAATTTTGTTAAAAGCAACTCATTCACTTTGAAATTTACACCACGAACTACGAGGTTTTGATCCCTCATTTTTATGTTGGTACGTAAGCACAAGTCCGAAGGTCTTGCCAAACACAAAAATATAATTAATGAATTCTTCTCTCACCCCCCCCCCCCCCCACTCTATTTCTTTGCACAAACATCATTTTATACAAAAATACATATGCACATAAGAAAGGGCTCCCTAGGAGTACCTAGGACACTTTGGGTGCTAACACCTTCCCTCTGTGTAACTAACCCCCTTACCTGTACTCTGGTATTTTATTAGTTTTGATTTGAAAACTTCTTATTTTTGGGTTTTGATCGTACTTTTCCATTTTCCCTTGGAAACAATAAAAGCGCGGTGGCGACTCTGGTTTTATTGACGTCTAGCTTATCCATAGCTTGATGGTCATGGATTTACCGCCGCTATAGTTAGTGATGTTGAATCAGCGAAAGCATGGATAATTATTGAAAAAATCATTTGGAGGCGGAGAGAATGTGAAAGAGGTGAGGTTACAAACTCACAAACGAACGTATGAATTGTGTCAGATGGAAGACAATAAAAGCATAACTGATTTTTTCACTAGGGTTACAAAATTGGTGAATCAAATCAAGGTATGTGGAGAAATGTTGACATCAAGATTATTTGTTTCAAAGATCTTGAGGTCATTAGCTCCAAAGTCCGACCACATGGTAGTAGCCATAGAAGAGTCAAAAGATTTGTCAGCATTGGCAAAGGAAGATCTTCAAGAGACGGTTGAATCTCATGAACGAAGAATGGCTGAAAGAGCTGCAGGCAAGTCGAAGAGTGATGTGGCTTTGCAGGAGCAATCAGCAAGAGAAAAGAAAGGAAAAGATAAGTGGCTCAACAACAAAGGTAAAAGAGGCTAGAACAATTCGACTTGTCGAAATCAACAAGAAAGAGGCTCGTCGAATCAAAGAAGACCTTCATACCAAAGTAACCAAAGAGACAATGTTGTATGTAGAGGAAGAGGTGGTGGTAAAAAACCTGACAAAAGTCACATTCAGTGTTTCAATTGTTAGAAGTATGGTCATTACTCAAGTGATTATCTTGAAAATAGAAGAATAAGGAAACTCATGCAAAGTTTACAAAGCATGAAGAAGAAGAGATGTTGTTGATGGTCACAACAAGAGATGAAGAAAAATTCCAAGATCAGTGGTACTTAGACTCAAGATGCTCATCACACATGACTGGTAGGAAATATTGGTTTGTCAATATGAAACCCTCAATGAAAAACATGGTAAAATTTGCAAATGACAATACTCTAGCAGTTGAAGGTATTGGTGATGTTCTGATTAGGAGGAAAGATGGCAAGAGGTAAGTAATTTCTAATGTATTGTACATACCAAGCATGAAAAGTAGTTTACTTAGCATAGGACAATTGGTCGAAAATAACTACAAAGTTTCGATCAAAGACAAGATGATGAGAGTTCTCGACTCAGGTGGAAGGTTAATCTTAAAGGCACTTATGTCTCATAATAGAACCTTCAGAATTAAACATAATGTGATGGAGCACAAATGTCTTGCAACTGCAGCTAACAGGGATAAATGGATATGGAACTATAGACTTGGTCATCTCAATTTCAAAGACATCAGAGATTTGAAAAGCAGAAATATGGTTTCAGGGTTACCAGAAATCGACATTCCAAATGAAGTGTGTGAAAAATGTGTGCAGGTGAAGCAACACAAGAATAGCTTCAACAAGGATGCAGGAAGCAAGTCGAAGGCAATTCTTAAAGTCATATACTATGATGTGTGTGGTCATATCCTGGTGGATTTGATTGGAGGTAACAGATACTTTGTCACATTCATAGATGATTTCAGTCGAAAACTGTGGACTTACCTGATCAAGAAGAAAAGTGAAGTGATCGAGGTATTTGCTAAGTTTAAATATGTGGTCGAAAGCTCAAGATTATAAGGACTAATGGTGGTGGAGATTATGTGCCAAAAGATTTCGAAAAGTTATTTGAGAAAGAAGGGATTGTGCCTGAAGTGGTGCTACCCTACACTCTACAGCAAAATGGAATGGCAAAAAGGAAGAATATAACCATCATGAACATGGTGAGAAGTATGTTAAAAGGAAAGAATTTACTTAAAGAATTACGGTGAGAAGCAGTGTCGATAACTACATATATTTTGAACATATGTCCTACGAAGAAGCTAGAAGGAGTTACGCCAGAAGAATGTTGGTCTGGTGTCAACCCTAGATTAAGTCATTTGAAGGTATTTGGATCTATAACACATATACATGTGCCAGATCATTTGAGAAGAAAACTTGATGACAAGTCGAGTCAGATGATCCTAATAGGATATCATTCGATTGGAGGTTACAAGTTGTTCGACCTAAGCAAGTAGTGATCAACAGGGACGTGATCATAAATGAGCTTAAGGAATGGGATTGGGCTGAAAATGTCAAGAAGGATTCCATGAGAATCTTATGTGAAGAACCAATAATTGAAGTCGAAAGAGATGTTCGACAAGAAGAAGTTAGAGGTCAAGCAAGCACAGGAAGATCTCAAAGAACAAGACACATGCCTGTAAGATTGCAATAATGTGTGATTATATCAGATGATTGGGTCGATGATGAAGGTAAGCTGATACATTATGCTTTATATGCAGATGTTGAACCAGTCAATGCAACTGAGGCATTGAAGGATTCGAAGTGGTTGAAAGCAATGAATGAGGAACTGAAGTTCATCGAAGACAATAACACTTGGTCACTTGTCTAATTGCCTCAAGACAGGAAGGAAATCAATGTGAAATGGGTATACAAGGTGAAGTTGAATTCCATGGGGGAGGTAACTCGACACAAGGCAAAACTTGTGGCGAAAGGTTTTCTTCAGAAGGAAGGAATCGACTTCGACAAAGTTTTGGTACCTGTTGTTAGGATCAAAACAATCAGGTGGGTTGTTGGTCTAACAAATATGAACAACTAGCACACATGTAAGATGGATGTGAAAGGTATGTAGACTGCATAAAGCCCTGTATGGACTCAAGCAAGCTCAAAGAGCTTGGAATAAGAAGATAAACAATTTCCTAAGGAAAAATAAATTATGAAGTGCACAACTGAGCATGTAGTATATGTAAGAATAAGCAATAGTGAATTTCTTATACTATGTCTCTATGTCAATGACCTGTTTATAATCGGAAGTTGCAAGAAGGATATCGAAGATTTCAAACATGACCTAAGTGAGGAGTTTGAAATGTCAGACTTGGGAAATCTCTCATATTTCCTTGGCATCGAATTCTACAAGAGTGGTAGAGGCTTGATGATGTACCAAAGAAGATATGCAGGTGAAATACTCAAAAGATTTGAGATGCAAGATTGTAACCCAACTTCGACTCCAACTGAGCCCAAATTGTAATTGTCAAAAGACACACATGAAGATGATACCGATCTAACATAGTACAGAAGACTCATTGTCTCACTTCGATACCTTTATCATACAAGGCCTGATCTAGCATAAAATGTAGGTTTGGTGAGTAGATTGATATAGAAGCCAAAGGTATCACACCTAGCAGAAACGAAGAGGATACTAATGTATCTGAAAGGAACTTTCGACTATGGAATTTTATTTCCTATAGTTAATTGAGGAAAAGAATGCAAGCTAGTGGGATACACTGACTCAAGTTGGTGTAGTGATGCTGATGATAGAAAATCTACAACTGGATATGTGTTTATGCTAGGTGATGCACTAGTTTCTTGGAGTTCAAGAAAGGAACCAATAGTAGCATTGTCGTTGTGTGAAGCATAGTACATAGTTTCTTCTCTTTATGCATGTCAAGCAACATGGATAGTGAATCTGGTCGAAGAGATTACAAGGAAGAATCATGGAGCAATTACCATGAATATCGACAACATGTTTGCAATAAATCTGGAAAAGAATCCAATAGCGCATGGGAGAAGCAATCACATCTAAATTCCATTATCTTCGAAAGTAAGTGGCGGGAGCGAAGCTAAACTTGGAACATTGTAGAACTGAGAATCAGATTGCATATATCATGACGAAAGGAGTGTAGGTTGAAATGTTCAAGAAGTTAAGATCTATGAGGAATATAGATAGCTTAGACACAATGAATTAGGTGGTGTGTCGAATTGTAATTCCTTGTGTCGAAGCAGGTTTATTGACAGAAGCAAGGAAGTGTCGAATCACCTAGGTGTCGAAATGTCGAAGAGTATCTCGATAGTTATGTTAGACTTAGATTTATTTGTTTGTTTAGCTGAGTTAGTTAGGTTAGTTTTGGGTCTTGCTTGAGAAGCAAGCAAGCCTAAAATCTATAAATAGAGAGTAACCCCTATTATTGAAAAGAACTTGCAGTTGCAAAGAATAAATATCAGTTTGGGACAGAGAGTTACTCTACAAAAACTCTTCATCTTCTTCCCCTACTTTGATAAAACCCTAATTCCCTTTCTTCCCCAATTTTTATCTTTTATTTCTTTCTTCAATTATCAATTGTGCAGCAGAATTCTCCATAGATTTTGGTGAATTTGTAACAGAAATGCTTCCAGAAGGTAACACGCCGCCAAACTGTACTTATGAGGCCAAAAAGATATTATGTCCAATGGGTTTGGACTGTGTCAGAATAGATGCATGTCATAATGATTGCATATTATATAAGAATGATTTTGAAAACTTGAAGGAGTGCTCGAGGTGCGGGGAGTCACGCTACAAGAAGAAGGACAATGGTGTTGATGACAATGATGGTGTAAGTAGCAGCAGTGTTCCTGCCAAGGTGATGTGGTACCTACTGATAATTCCATGGTTCAAGATATTGTTTGCTAATGTTAGTGATGCAAATAATACTAGATGGCATGTAGATGAAAAAGTGTGTGATGGAAAAAATCTCCATGTAGCTGTTTCACTGTAATAGGAAGAAAATTGATTCCTTGTATTCAGATTTTTCCCTTGAACCGAGGAACCTTAGGCTTGAACTTTCCACTGACGAAATGAACCCTTTTGATAATTTGAATACTAATCATACATCATGGCATATTCTTCTCATACTTTAAAACTTATCTCCATGGTTATGCATGAAGCACAAGTATATGATGTTATCGATGATAATTTCGGGTCCAAAACAACCAGGGAACGACATTGATGTTTATTTAACGCCATTGATTGAAGATTTAAGACTTTTGTGTGATGAAGGTCTTGATGTTGATGACGCGTATACATGTGTTAACTTTAAGTTATGTGCCATGTTATTTTGCACAATCTATTCAATTTCCTGCATACAGTAATTTATCTGGATACAACGTCAAATAACATAAAGTGTGTCCTATATGTGAAGTTAATACATGTCACCACCAATTACAAAATGGAAAAAATACAGTGTATCTTGGGAATCAAAAATTTCTAAGACCTAATGGAGAGCAGGAGTTTGATATCGCTCAAAAGCCCTTAACTGGGAAGAAAGTTTATAGAAAAAATAACACATTAAGGTTGTTGTCTTTGGAAAGAAACAAAAAAAGTTTATGGAGAAAAATATTTGGAAAAAGAGGTCAGTATTCTTTGATCTTCCATGCTGGTTTAGTCTTGATGTGATGCATGTGGAGAAAAATGTATGTGATAGTCTGATTGGAACACTTCTCAACATTAAAGGCAAAAAAAAGATACTAAGAAATCCCGTGAAGATATGGTTGTGATGGGTATACGACCAGATTTAGCCCTAAAAGAAGTAGGAAATAGAACCTATTTGTTCCCAACATGTCACACTTCTTCTAAAAAAGAAAAAAAAACTTTCTGCGATTGTTTGCATGGTATCAAAGTTCTTCAATGGTACTCATAAAATATGAAGAAATTTTTGTCAGAGAACGATCACAAATTAGTTGGCTTGAAATCTCATGATTGTCATGTCTTGATGCAATAACTTCTACCAGTTGCTATCTGTGGCATTTTACCAAGAAATGTAAGGTATAATCATATTGTGCTTATTCTTCAATACTATATGTAGTAAAGTTATTGATCCTGGAAATTTAGATGACTTGGAACATGAAGCTGCAATTATCTTATGCCAATTAGAGATATTTTCCCTCCATAGTTCTTTGACATTATGGTTCACTTAGTTGTTCATCTAGTAAAGGAGATTAGAATTTGTGGTCCAGTTTATTTACGGTGGATGTATCTGGTTGAGCATTACATGAAGATTTTTAAAGGGTATACAAAGAATCATCACCGTTCAGAAGCTTCGATCTTAGAAAGGTACATCATAGAAGAAGCTATTGAGTTTTGTACAAACTATTTGTCAGAAGCTTACTTTATAGGAATTCCCGAGTCTCGTCATAATGGATTTATTATAGTAGATGTATTCAAGGTTTAAATGTTAAGACATTTTCCCGAGAAGTAGTTCTTCAAGAACATTTGCATATATTGAATAACCTTACTAGAGTTCAACCTTACTTGACCGCTCAGAAAAGTCTTTTAAATAAAAAAATCCCCCGGATGAATGAAAAATAGTAGTTGACCGAGCATAACAAAACTTTCATAAATTGGTTTAATGAAAGTATTTCTAAAGAGAGTAGTGCATCAGATCTTTGCAAATAGTTGTCACATATGCCTAAGTTTAATGTAATTACTTGATGTGCATACAACATTTCTAAATGTTCATTATATACAACCCAAGCATATGAACGAACCTTTCGTCATGACAACCCAAGCAAAGCAAGTTTTTTATGTCACAAATTCTTCTAACACTAGATGGTCAATTATTCATCATGGTAAACATCTTCTTGATAGTACTGATGAAAAACAAAATTTTAACTATGAGACGCCTTATTTAGCAACACATGTACGTCAAATATCAGAAGAAAATGATTCAGATGATGTGCATGCTATTCGTCGTGATCATGAAGATAGGATATAGGAAAATTAGTAAGTAAATATTTTATATCCCTTTGAAATTTATAATTAATCATTTTACTCCTTTTTAATCATTGTACTATATATTTAAAGTTGTTGTTGATGGACCTAATTAGTTTCAAATGTTGTTCAAACTATAGGTGCTTAAGGACCAGTGACAAATCCTATTGGACAGCCTACAAAACTTTTCATTTTGGTTATTGCTTTTGTTTCACAATCCTTTGTTTTAGTTTTTGATGTAAAATTATAAAGTGTGTGCCATTTTGGGTTTGTATTTGGTTTAATCAATGAATATTTATGGTACAATGTTTCAGATTAAGAAATTGGCAAAATGTACAATGTTTCTGTTTCAGGAATCTGTAAAATATGGTTCTATATTCAAGAATATGGTTATGTAAATGGTTCTGTAATACATGTGCAAATGACAGTAAAAAAATAATGTATCCCCTCGGTGTTTACATAAAACCGAGGTAATAACATTGAGATATTACCTCGCCGTTTACATAAAATTGAGGTAATAACATTGAACGCATCATTCAGTTCTGAAAATAATAAAAATGCTGATAATGGGGATCGCATCCACGACCTTTTAATTTCTAACCTCGGTTTTAAAAACACCGAAGTGACAATTACTTTTTATGTCGCCCTTCGTTAACTTATTTGTGCTGTCGAGATTAAATGCATTTCATGATCGATGTTAGATATGTTATTTATAGTAGTACTCGCTTCAAGTTAGGATGCAAATAATTTACATATTTATAATAAATAATATAATTAAATTAATACTATTTAGATCAATAGCGCTAAACTTCAAAAAGGTTTCATTTTATTTAAATTTGTATTTTGGGTGATGGAATAAAATTTATACATCAATATCCATCTTATGCCTATTATTTTAAATACTTGCAATGCGTGGTTTCATAATCATTTTACGTTAATTTTAATATTATCATGGAATTTCTATTATAAAAATTATGTTCGTCTATGATCGACACTTGACAAAATAAATAGGCTACGGCAAGGTACAAAATGTAATTTCTAAATTCAACTAATGTTACCATAACACTTTGCTATGGCATTCTCGGAAAAAGAAAAACAAATGAAGAATCTACCAGCAAATTACTTTAAATTTAACAAAATCAAAGTGGTCAAAGTGGTCAAAGTTGATGAACCTGAACACTTAAGTCCAATAATTGATATGTAATGGATCAAAATAGATAAATCTATCTTATCTAAACAAACACTACAACAATAAAAATAAAATCAAACGTTACCGCACCAAGATGAAAAACAAAATAATAATAATAATAATAATAATAATAATAATAATAATAATAATAATAATAATAATAATAATTGACAAATAATGGGAGAAAATCAATTTAACGTGAAAACCATTTTGTATAAATAAAATTACCAAGAAAATAAATCAAATTGTTAATTAAAAAAAAAGTAAGATGTGATTGTATGTATGATGTTTTCTACCACGATCGTGCGGCCGTGATTATAAGTCGAGTAGCACGCTATCTACCACAACAGTTATTTTAAACAGTCGTTGTTGCATGTCTCAATTTATCACAACGCTTAATTTAAAAAATTGTTGTTGTATGTTTTTTAATAAAATAAAATAAAATACAGCAGTATAACAACAACAACAACAACAATAACAACAAGAAGAACAAAAACAAGAACAACAAGAACTACAAGAACAACAACAATAACAAGAAGAAGAAGAAGAAAAAGAAAAAGAACAAGAACAAGAACAAGAACAACAAGAACAACAATAAGAACAACAACAACACCATTAACAACAAAAAGAGCAACAATAACAACAACAAGAATAACACCAACTAACATTGCTAACTTGAATCCATGTTTTCCTTGTCCTGTTCAAGTTGGAGAAGAGGTGACGGCGTTCTGAAATTTGTTAATGAAAGAAAAGATGTTTTAGATTTTTGTTTATGTAAGAAATGATGTTTTCGAGTTTGGTTTAGTGGAGAAAGAGAGTGTCGTAAATGGAAGAAGATTTTTGGAGATAGAAGATGAAGTTCATCTAAGTTTTAGATTTCACATATATCACTAATGGTAGTGTCTTGAGCGCTGATACTCACTAAATGGACGACAAAGATTTGTTTAAGAACGGTGAAGAAACTCAATAAACACGCTTATATTTCCAACCTATCATAAAAAGTGGCTTAAAAATAAATAAAAACAAAACTGTAGGTTTCAAACTATCACAACGGTTACTTTAAACAATCGTTGTTGTATGTCTTTTACTACATAAATAAAAACAAAATTGTAGGTGCTAGGATTCGAACTCATGACCAGACACCACTTTTCACCACGGTTGAAAGTTTTAACCATGGTTAAAAATGACTTAAAAATAAATAAAAACAAAAAATATAGGTGTTAGGATTCGAACGTATGATCAGACGACATTTTTCACCACGATTGGTACATATGACCGTTGTGAAATATCTTTTAGTAAATACCAAAAAAAAAAGCGCCCCAAAAAAAATTATTACCATGGTTAACATGAAAACTGTTGTAAAGTGTGTGTTACGAAATGTCTATTTTGTAGTAGTTGAGGGTGTAGCACCCTATCCCTGAAAACTTTTAATTAAAATAAAAACATGCAATAATTGTATTTAAACAACAATGGTGTCACACATCTCACAAATAGTCATACTTTTCAAAAACTTTTTATAACAATGCAACGAAAATTCATATCATAACATCTCAACTGAAAACATCTCAACTGAAAACATCTCAACATAATTAAATAATTCATAAACTTCAGAAAATAACATATAACAAAACCCATCCCGATTTTACACTATAAGAGTGATACCGCATGAAACTAAACTCAAAACAGTAAACAAAACAAGTCAACGTATATGCCAATTCGTTGCAACAAGCAGCATCTAGTACTCCTTTACCTGAGTATGTCTAATACCAGCATAACGAACAACATAACTACAACAAAAAAGGGTGAGAATAACTTCACAAATGTTATTGATGTATTAAACAACAAGGATAATTTTAAAAAATAATCACATCTACACATATAATAATTCACATCCACAATAAATATAATGCAATTAAATGCTATGTCATTTACCTTCTATAAGTATGTGGTACCAAATTTTGAATTTCTGGTATGTGCTATTGAGTTATCCATGTCTCTAGTTCCTATCTCAACTTGAAACTGTCATTAGTTCCTCTCTGAACCTGGCCTCGTTGGACCGGAGTCCTACCTATCTCTGATATACATGAGTGCATGAAAGTCAATAACAACTTTCACAAACACATTCTCAATAGTCAAACTCAAAATCAAAGAATTAACATTCATATCTCGTACTCAACAAGGTTCTCTCTGAACCACAATTTTACCAATGTAAGGTCAACTCCGTAGTTCCTCTCTGAACTAATCGACTCAAAATATGTTATGCAATCATAGCTCAACCATATAAATATATAATATTCACACATACATATCAACAGTGCAAAATTATTATTGAAGTAAGACCGTCAATAGGGTAAGGTAACGAGTATTTAAGACAAACTCTAGCCTTATCAAAATAGCTTTGAACCTATCAGATTACTCAAATTTAAGCTCAACCCACTCAATAATATTATTATAAATTACTCAACAACTCAATTTTAACTCTTTTGACTTGACAACCTTAAACAAATAAGACTATTACTCAAAAAGTAACATTATAATGTCAAAAGGCTTCAAACTCAACTCAAGTGTATCCTATATTCTGATCTCCAACTTTAAACAACTCAAAAGCATTTCTGACAACTCTAATGTAACAAATCTGACTCTTAAACTCATTGAAAGGTAACGAAAAGTCATTGTACTCAAAATTGCTCAAAAACTCGTCGATGGGAGAGGGAATCCAAAATCTCTGAATTGTCGAACCTCCCGAGAACTGGCCAAACCAACCCTCCCACGTGCCCCCGAGTGACACTCCATTGGGGCCTCCTCCGTGCGAGCACTGTTGTTGACCACGACCTAGCCACTAAGTTCCGGCCCCTTACCGCACGAAATTACTTTGTGCTCCTTTGACCTTGTGTCACACGTGCTTCGGCTCCGCTGCAGCCTTGTGTCGCATGCAACCTCACTGCCGCCACTCCCCGAGTGACACTCCATTGGGGCCTCCTCCGTGCGAGCACTGTTGTTGACCACGACCTAGCCACTAAGTTCCGGCCCCTTACCGCACGAAATTACTTTGTGCTCCTTCGACCTTGTGTCACACGTGCTTCGGCTCCGCTGCAGCCTTGTGTCGCATGCAACCTCACTGCCGCCACTCACGCGGGACATTGCGTCTCCGGCCAGGCTCCGCCTCACGTCGCCTCCTATCAGGCGTGGCTTATACCGCTGCCGATTCTAGCACGACTCCATTGTGTGGCATCTCCCCCTCCCCTAACTTGATTCGATTCCCAATTTTGATTTTTTTTGGTTAAATTGATTATTTGGGAAAAATATGCCATTGAGATTTTTCTGACTTTTATAATTTTTGCTCAACAACACAGATCGAAGCACATCAATAGTACATATAAAATATATTCCTTGATCCAATTATTATGATAACAATGTATCAACAAGGACTCCAGGTAAAACAATATAACAAGACTCAAGAATTAATCAGAACAATTTAAGGTAACCCTTTGGGCACAAGCATACAACACGAACAAAGAATTGATAAGGAAAAGATACAAGGGTTAGGATCCCTCACCATCTGAATGCCTAAACACTCATATGAAAATAGTTTCCCCCTTACCTTGAAGTTGTTGATTATTGAACTTTCTTTCCCTTGGGATCTACCTCTCTCTTCCTTCCAATGATCTCTCTAGCTTTCTGCCTCTTTTCTCCAACTTTTCATGTACTGTGAAAATTTTCCCCACCATAACTTATCTATTTATTCACCCTAATTTGACTCATTCCCCTCTCACCCCTCAAGTCTCCTCACCCCCACTCATTCTATTTTCTAAAACTTTGTTTTAATTTAATTCTATATTCTTTATTATTTTATTAATAATAAAAAATATTATTCTAATTTCATTATTTCTCTAACTCTCACTACACTTCTGCTCTTTTTCGATCCACCCATCACTCCCTAATTTAAAAAAAAAAATCTCCCAACTCCAAAGTATCTCTAATATTCATTAAAGTAAATAAATCACCAATAAATCAAATAAAACTCATATATCACCCAGATAATTAAAATAAATTAATATAAGTTCAATTAAAAATAAATAACTAAAGTTGGGGTATTACAACGCACCCCCATTTAAAAGGATTTTTGCCTTCAAAAATTACCTGACGCAAATAACTTCGGATAAGACTCCTTCATTTGGCTCTCCAGCACCCACGTCACGGTACCTCCAGGAGGTCCTTCCCATACTAGCTTCACTAAAGCTATATCTTTACCCCTTATATGCTTTACCTCTCGATCCTCTATTCGCACACGTGATGCTTCAAAAGTCAAGTTATCTCACACTTGCAGATCATCAATTTAGATCACATGAGACGGATCGGTAATATACTTCTGAAGCTGAGACACATGAAAAACATCATGAAGGTTCTAAAAAGATGGTGGTAAGGCAACTTGATAAGCAATAGCTCCAACTCTTTAGAGAATATGATAAGGACCAATGAAACATGAAGTAAGTTTATGAGACTTCAGTGCACGACCAACACCAGTCACTAGAGTGACTATCAAAAACACATAGTCACCCTCTTGAAACTCAAGAGTCATTATCCTCTTATCATGATAACTCTTTTGTCTCCTCTATAATACTTTTATCTTCTCTTGAATCATTTTGACCTTCACAATAGTCTATTAAACAATCCCAGACTCGTGCATAACACTTTCATTGGATTCATACTAACACAAAGGTGTCCCCTACACCATCTACCATACAAAGCCTCAAAAGGTTCCATTTTAATACTGGAATGGTAATTGTTATTATAAGTAAACTCAATCAAAGGCAAGTAACTGTCCCAAGCACCTCCTTGCTCTAAGATACAAGCTCTCAACAAATCTTCCAAAGACTAAATAATCCTCTTAGTTTGACCATAAATATGTGAATGGTAGGTAAAACTCAACTTCAATTTAGTTCCCAATGTTGCATACAAGCTCTCCCAAATCCTCAACATGAACCTCAGATCTCTATTAAAAATAATACTTGACGGAATACCATGCAGCTTCACAATCACATTGATGAAGATCTCAGCCAACTTATCCAACAGAAAACTGATCTTTATCAGAAAAAAATATGTCGACTTAGTCAGTTTATCCATAACAATGCAAATCACATCGCTTCACCTCGGGGTCTTTGGAAAACCTATCACAAAATCCATAGAGATACTATCCCACTTCCATTCAGGAACACTCGACGGTTACATCAATATGGACGACTTATGATGCTCAACCTTTGACTTCTAACAAGTCAAACAAGCATAAAAAAATTTCAGCATCCTTTTTCATACATGGACACTAAAATATTTTCTTAAGATCTTGGTACATTTTAGTAGCTCCGGGATGAATACTCAAACTACTTTTGTGACTCTCTTCCAAAATCATCTTCTTAAGTTCCGGCAACATGAGGCAGACAAACTCTGTCCCAAAAATCCAAGATCTTATTATCATCAACTCTAAAGTCCACTTATTTACCTTGGTTAAAGAATACTCGACGGTCAACCAATTCCAAATATAACTTCTTACCTTCTTTGATTTCATCAAGAAAATTGTTGTTCAACTTTAGTATTCCCAACTTCACACTAACAGGAGTTATCTCACACACCAAGCTAAGATCTCGAAACTTCTCGATCAAATCAAATTCTCTAACCATCAATGCTTACATATGCAAGGAGTTCATCCTTAACGCATCTGCTTCCATATTAGCCTTACCAGGATGGTAAATCAACTTGAAATCATAGTCCTTCAATAATTCCAGCCACCTTCACTACCTCATATTCAATTCTTTCTGATCAAACAAGTACTTCAAACTCTTATCGTTGTTAAAGCCTTAAAACCTCGAATGATATAGAAAATTCCTTTACACCTTCAGCATAAAAACTACAGATGCTAACTCTAAGTGATGGGTAGGATAATTTCTCTCATGAATCCTCAACTGCCTCAAAGCATACACGACACCCTAACGATTCTACATATGAACACTACCTAAATCCATCTTTGAAGCATCATAAAACACAACAAAAGATTCATTTTCATATGGTGAGATCAAAATTGGTGTCGTCGTTAACCTCTTCTTCAACTCTTGAAAACTCTTCTTGCATTGAACATCCCACACATAAGCTTGACCCTTTCGAGTCAACTGAGTCAAAGGCAATGCTAACTTCGAAAATCCTTCGATAAATATTATGTAATAACTAGACAAACCAAGAAACTTATGATCTATGTAACATATTTAGGAGTCTCCCATTGCAACATTGCATCTACTTCAGACTGGTCAACTGCTATATCACCACTGGAAATCACATGGCCAAGGAAACTCACTTCTCGCAACTAGAACTCACATTTGGACAACCTGGCGTACAACTGCTTTTCTCGCAAAAAATTGTAACACAACTTACATATGTCCGCTTGCTCTTTATATGATTTGGAATACACCATGATATCTTCTATGAACACCACGACAAACTGGTCCAAGTAAATATGGAATATCTTAATTATATAATCCATTAACACACTCGGGGCATTAGACACATCAAATAACATCCTTGAGTACTCATAGTGACCGTATCGAGTTCTAAACACAGTCTTTGAAATATCTTCAGCCTTCACTCAAATTTGATGATAGCCTGATCTCAAATCAATGTTTCTAAACATATAAGCACCAACCAATTAATCCATAAGGTCATCAATTATAGGAAGATGGTACTTATTCTTGATAATAACCTTATTTAGTTGTCGATAATCAACACGCAACCTCATGATATCATATTTGTTCTTAACCAGCAACACTGGTCCTTCCCATGAAGATACCCTTGGTCTAAAAAAAATCCACGAGCTCTTCCAACTGACTCTTCAGCTCACCCAAATCTGACGCTGACATTTTGTACGATGCCACAAACACGGGTCTAGTACCAGGTACTAAATCTATGTAGAACTCAACTTCTCTCTATGGAGGAAAATCACTAATGTCATCTGGAAACACATCTGAAAACCTGTACACCATTGGAAGTTTAACAATCACATCTTCGGTCTTGACTTTCAAAGAAGCAAACATAGATAACACTTGAGCCTCATCTTTCAAGAGCTTTTTCAGTTGATTAGAAAATATAAACCTCGAATCTTCCTCTTCACCAAACTCAGGAAGCAACATTGACTTGTTGAAACAATTGATATGAACGTGGTTAAACTCCAACCAGTTCATCCCCAAAATAATGTCAAGTTAACTCAAAGGAAAACAACTTAAGTCAATCCCAAAGTCCTTACCATAAATTGTCACAGGAAAATTCAAATTAACCATCATAGTAGTCACTGAACCATTAGTTGGACTATCAATGACCATACTACCATTCAAAGAAGACACCACAATATTCAACCTTTTCAGACAATCAAGAGATATAAATGAATGTGTTGCACCAATATCAATAATAGCAATCATAAAGACACCATTAATGTAACACATACCTCGAATCATGTTATCGGACCTAGAAGTCTCTGCTCCACTCAAAATAAATACTTTCCCATCTGATTGAGCGTGCCTCGATTTCTAGCACTGACTACGGAATGACCTTGCCACACTTGAAACACAATTGAAACATGTCACAACCGTATTATTTCATTCATTAGTATGATGAATGACTTTACCACACTTGAAACACTTCACGTTAGTAGATTCTGAAGCATGATGTCCCAATCCTCTGCATTTGAAACATGTAAGGGAAGTAAGACCACCTCCCCCACTTGTTCCTTTCTCACCGAAGGTCTTATGATGAAAATTTTGTTTACCCTAATCAGCTGGAGTCACATAAGGTTTTCCATAATACTGGTTCCCGATTTTCTTCTCACTATCAATCTTGTAGTGAGCATATATCTACACGACTATCTTGATTATAGATTCTGCACTTGTTGACTAGCATAAAAAAATGACAAATCTCTTCATAACCAATGAGTTGCTTGATTTTAGAATGTAACCCACTCCCAAACTTCACACACTTTGATACTTTATCTTCCATACCATTGTAGTGGGGACATAATCTCAACAACTTTTCAAATTTAAGTGCATAATCTGCAACAGTCATGCTTCATTGCTTCAGCTACAAGAACTCATGCTTGAAGTTATTCCAAGTGATCTTAATACTTATAGCTTCCAACCATTGGTGTGCATTGTGTAAGACCCCAATTTTGACCCTAAGATCCCTCATGGCATCATAACATTGCATTTGCATTGCCTCAAGGATCATAAGCATCTTGGCTCCTTACCTTTGGGTGGGACCTCTTGTGAGTGGTTTGAGATCACCAAGCATGCCTGAATTGTATATCATTGCTTTTCTTATTTTTTTTATTAACCAAGAGCACAAAAATATGTCACTAACATCTTTTGTTTGTAGCTTGAGCAATCACAAGGTCAAGAGCTTCAAGGAAATCCTCTGTGCAAAGACATGGACAAGTGAAGATGAAAGCAAGTGTGGTAATGGTTCCCAAAGCTCTCATCCATCAAATATTCCTACCAAGTATCTCAATTCATCATTTTGATCAAAGCAAGTCAAAGGGCTTGAGGTTGGATCCCCAAGGAAACTCTAATTCATCTGTGTACCACAATGCCTTGCTCTTGAAGCAACCTCAGCCCATAGTCAAATACAATCAAGGTAAGTTATTTAATTCATCATTTCATGCATATTTGAACTTATTTTAGTGCCCTCAACCATCAATCCATCAAGTTATGAGTTGTGGACTTGAGAAGTTGATCAGTCAATTCATCTGACTATTTTGAAATGCACTGAGACCAAACTTTTTATGTATTAATCAAATGGAGATTATTCCAAAATAAAAAATGTTCTTAAGGACAATGTGAACAACTTTCATGTTCATTAAAAATTGATTTGAAGCTTTTAAGGTCATCATCCATTCCAAGCCATTATAGGTCATTTTGACTGAAACCCTAATTTTGGGTCAACTTCCGAAGAACATAACTCATTCATTTTTATGCTTTTGAGGTGGGATCAAATGCATTGAAAATATTAAGCTGTCTACTTCAAATGTTATGTTGAACAAAATTTCAAAATCTCAAAAGAAATACATGTGATAATGCAAAACATTATAGGTCACTTTGGACCAAATGCATTGAAAGTAAAAAAAGTCCAACTTCAAGTGCCCATAAATCTTTCATAAAAAATCCAAATGATGCAAAATTTAAGTCCATTTTGATTGTCTTGAAAAGATATACAACATTTATGTTGAAAGTTTTTTCATTTGAAGCTTGCATCATCAAAACAGAGGGGCTTGAACATTGGCCAAATTTGGAAACCTTGCCTTTACATGTTTTGCACCTTACACTTTAAACTCAAAATTCACTAATTTCCACACTTCAAATGGATTTTTGTCCAACATAACATTTGTTCCTTACATCAAGTCTTTTCCAACCATTACTCACATGCTCATGTTTGGATTTGGAAAATGGCATTTTCGAAGAGGAGAAGTTTTAGGCATAATTATGCATAACACATTGAAAATCATTATACAAGCTTGTGCATTGCCAATTACACGTCCATTTCAGTTCAATTATGTCTCAGATTGCATTTGGCATTGAATTTGGGCCTTTTGAATGATCATGCAAGCCCATGCAAAGAGCTCCATTTGCCATGCACACGAATTGAATCACACTTGCCTTGCCTTTCCTTCTATAAATAAGAGCATCATCCCATTCATTTTCCATCCATGAATCAACCTGAAATGTTGCTGAATTGAAATCCAAACTTCTCACCAAAGGAACTATTTCATTTTCACTCAAATTTTTCAGATCTGAAATTCAACTACATCTGGTTGAATTTCCATATCTAAAGTTCCTAGACCTCTATCTCATACTCCATTGTACTTCTGTTTGGCCAAAGGAAGCAAGGAAGCAAGCTCAGATTACCAGAATTCAAAGGTGATCATCAACTGGTTTTCTCTTCGAAACTCATTACTCTTTGATCTATTTGCCTGGCCAATGTGTTTTCTGAAGTCCTCACTTGAGAGGCAAGCTTGTGGTAGCTTCAATTTTGTGTTTTATTGAACTGCATTTTTCATACCTGAATCTTCCATCTCAGATTTCTTACTCTATAGGAATCTTGAGTGTGATTCAAGGTTACAGGGGTGATGTACATCACCCCAGCTTCATTTTGATGTATGGATCGTGCATTTTAATTAAGTTTTAAAAACCTGCAAATTTTGGCCGGACGGTGAGTCTCACCGGAGAAGACGGTGGTTTCCACCACCGTCCCCACGTGGATGAGTCCATGGCCATTGGATCCTTTGACTCTGATCTAATCTCAGCGCTCCATTTGATTGACTTCATTTAATGCCATGTGTGATGTTGTTGACTCAAGTACACCATGCGCGCGCGTGTCCATGCCTTCAGATGTGCCACGTCAATTAATGAATCCAGATCTGACGCCTCTGGATTTTTGGCATTTTCTAATTTCTGATTCAATTTCTTTTATTCCCATTATTTTCAAAAATTCATAACTTCTTTATTTTAAATCCAAAAAATATGGGACCAATTGCATTCTTCCCCAAATAAATTCTAGTTTCTAAAAATGATTTTTAATATTTTTTATTTTGTCATTTGATATTTTTTGTGAATTTTCTCTTTTCTGGTTATTTTTAATTCATTTTAAATAGTTTTCAATATTCAAAAAATACAAAAATATTTTCCTAACCTATTTGAATGATGATGGATCTATGAAAAATATTCTCATCAATTTTTTAATTGATTTGAGATTTATTTGAGATTTTAGTTCAATTAGGTTATTTTTATTCATTTTTAATTGATTAAAAATAGTTTCTGACTTTTAAAAATGCTGAATTTTTTTGTCAAACTTTGTTTGACCTTGTTGAACTTGGGATAAATCACTTGGACTTTTTAAAGTTGATTTGAAGTGATTTTGAAGTTTGACCTTTCTTTTATTTTTAATTCAAGTTTAATTTTAAATATTAAAAAATGCAAAAAATATTTTGTTTATTTCTTGACTTCCAATCTTCATCTCACTTCTGTTTTTGATTGTTTGACTTTGACTTTCAATGTCATTGGTCAACATATGATGATTGGTACATTTTATTTCATTTAATGCACTTTAATTTTGCCATTTTTCATTTCCATCATTCATCTTCTTCTTCTCCTTTTTTTTTTCTTTTTGATCAATGAGTTGAAGGTTGATAAGTTAACATTGGTTAGGGAGACTTAATCTTCCTTGATTCAAATCTAATTTATCTTGATCAATTGATCAAGTGAATGGCTTTGCATTAAGGATAAGTTGTTTCCTAAATCATGCAAAGGACTTAAACCAATACAAGATCAATTCTCTTTTTTTTTCTTTTGGCATGGCAAATTGTTGGAACTTGGTTCACTAATCAAGACTTCTAACTTGTGTTGTTGCCTATATTATTATTGACCGACCTCAGATAGTTGTGACTTCTACATAAGTCCAATTACGATTGCTTAACATAGCGCTAAATTTGCCTTATGACACACTAACTACTAACATTGACCATTAACCATTAACATTTACTTTTTGCACTTTACTCTTATGCAATTTACCATTCTTGTACATATTATTCATTTGCTTTTTCCTTTGCTCATTGGAGCACATGTTTATGTTAATGCCATTTGCCTTTTGCCCACTTGGGTATATAATTGTGTATATATCTTTTGTGCTTGTGTTTGTTTGTTTGATTGTGAACCAAATGCAAAGAATTGGAAAAAATGGACTTAGACTTTAGGACTTTCCCTATGCAAATTTGGAGTCAAAGAGCAACTAGGCATTGGGCCTTTAGAGTGCTAGAAATGTCAAAGAGCAACTAGGCATTGGGCCTTTAGAATGCTTAATATTGAAGATGATCATGAAGGACCATATTCTAAACTCACTCTTGTCCATTCTTGATTTGCTTCATAAAACTCTTTGATGTGTGTGTTCTTGTGCTAGGGATTCCACCATGATTCAAATTTGAGGAACCATTGCCATGAGCTTATAAGAGAAAGAGTTACAAGATGCCTTAAGGAGCCTTTCCAAGAATTCATTGATTGTTGATTGCTTGAGTTTATGCTTGTGATTGCTTATTCCAAAGGATGGGAGCTACTTGGATCATCAATATGATCTCAAGAGAGGACCTCCTTTTGGGGTTTTGTTTCTTATCCTTCATCTCTTGTAGGTTTAGGATCTTTAGCCATTCTTCTTCTTCTCTCCACTCTAACCCAAGCCAAAACTTTTGTGCAAACATTTAACACTTCTTTTCAAACATTAGAAACCTAAGCCTTATGCTTTTGATTTTCAAACTCTCTTTTCATAATACTCATTGTGAATTGAACTTTTAAGTCAACTTTGACCATATTTTGTACATACTTTTCATTGGTAAGTATAACCCATTCAAATGCTTTTTGTGGTTTCAATGGCCATTTTCTTAATCAAATTTTTCATAACCTTTAGCTATTAGGTTTGAGTTATCCTTGAGGTAGATGTAATACTCACCTATATCCTTAGTGATGGACAATGAGTCTTCCATGCTTATTATAGGGTTAACCCCTCACTAGCATGTTGAAGCTATCCTCACATGGTGGATTTGTGGTTTTAGGTTGAGTTTTCTCCCTTGGATAACAAAAGACCTTAAGGATTTTGGACCAATCAATTCACCAACTCATTTTGAAATTTTTACCCTGAACTACGAGGTTTTGATCCTAATCTTTTTTAAGATGGTACGTAGGCAATGGGTTTATCCATCCAAACAAAAAATGTAAATAAACTTGTACATTCTCTTCTCATCTCTTCAATCATGTTTGCACAAACAAATTTTTCACAAAACAACAACCTTACAACAAGTGTGAAAAGGGCTTCCTAGGAGTACCTAGGATGTTTTGGGTGCCTAACACCTTCCCATTGCATAACCAACCCCCTTACCCAGATCTCTGACATTTTTACTAGTTTTTGATTTGATAAAACTTTTAGGTTTTTGTTCGCTTTCTAACCATTCCTTTGGATAAATAGAAGTGCGGTGGCGATTCGACTTGTATGGTTTACCTTGGATTTAGTCAATATCTCTAATGGTAACGAATACCCCGCTATAGAAAAGTGGCGACTCTGCTGGGGAAATAACTTACATTTGCCTAGTGGGTTTTGCCTACTTTTTATATTTGTTGTATTATATTATATTATTATTTGTGACATATTTTTGTGCAATTTGGGATTACTGTATTGTATGTAATGATTGAATTGCTTGAATATTAATTCCTTGTATGCTTGGTGATCTTTGTGAGATGAGTTCTATACCCGGACTCGAGTGCACTTAGGATAGGAGAATGGCATAGTCTTGTTGACTTGTGTGGAGTTATTCCTTAGCAAGTTGACTTGCAAGCCCATTCACTTGGTTGAGGTCAATTGGGATCAATAATGTCACACAAGTAGTTATGGTTAGACATTACTCTTTCCAATATAGACCTTAGAAGCCAAGGACCTTAGTTTACCAAGCCCATCTTGGCCTATTCTTAGGATGTAGTGCGAAAGTCGTTCAAGTGTAAGATTTGATACGATTGTTACGCAATACTACACTCATAAGAGTCTCTCTTGAGAATATTTTTGGAATACGAGTAGTCGTTTCTCCGATAATATCCGAAAGATGGGATGATGACTATGGGAACCTCTTGTAGAACATGTTTGGCAGGTTAAACCCTAGTACACTCCCTTTGGGTGGTCCTTAACCAAGACTCCATGCTCGTGACTTGCAACAAACCCTTGATTCGTGGTTGATCCGTTCATGTATCCTTAATGTCAACGGAACTTGGGTGTTGATAAGGTATAAACCATAATCCACCAAAATGGATGATTGATATTAAGGATAAATATGATCCATCCCATGATCTTTGTTTGGTGTGCTTTGCTTGATCCTTGAGTGTGATTGTTTCATTCATGCATTCATGCACCCATTTGCATCCATATCATCAAAATAATAAGAAGATTTTCAAGGAACTTAAGAGGTCTATTTGCAAAATTTTCAGACATGGAAAGACAAAGAAGAAATACAAAGAAGTACAGCTTTAGACAACCAGACTTGAAAGAGTTAAGGAATTTGACATCCTATGTATTAGATCCCTTGGGTTTCAAAGCTCGTTTTGGGAAGCTTCTTCCTCTTCTGACTACCCAAGTGGATGAAGGATTGATGAGTGTATTGGTGCGGTTTTATGATCCTTTGTACCACTGCTTCACATTTCCGGATTTTCAGCTTTTGCCTACGCTTAAGGAGTATGCGTATCTTGTGGGTATACCAATTCTAGACCAGTTGTCGTTCAGTGGCTTGGAGAGTATTCCTACTTCTCGAGAGATAGCTGATATGTTGCATATAGATGAATCTCTGGTTGGTGCTCATATGACTACCAAAGGTGGAATTCAAGGTCTCCCTTCTGAGTTCCTCATTGCTCAAGCTACTGTGTATGGGAAGGCCATGAGTGAGGATGCCTTTGAGGCCATATTTGTACTTCTCATCTATGGGTTAGTGTTATTCCCCAACATCGACAAGTTTGTGGATGTGAACGCTATTAGGATTTTCTCTACTCTTAATCCTGTTCCGACTCTGTTGGGTGACACTTATTTTTCTTTGCATATGAGGAATGCAAAGGGTGGTGGTGCCATTGTGTGCTGTTTGCCTCTGTTGTATAAGTGGTTTATTTCTCACTTACCTAAGACGGTCGCTTTCAAGGAGAATAAGGGATGTCTATGGTGGTCCACGAGACTTATGTCTCTCACTAATGATGATATCTTTTGGTATAACCGTGTGTATGATGGTGTGCAGATTATTGACTCTTATGGTGAATTCTCCAATGTACCTCTTCTTGGTACGTATGGTGGGATTAACTACAACCCTGTTTTGGAACGTCGTCAGCTTGGGTTCCCCCTAAAGGATAAGCCCAATAGAATTCTGTTAGAGGGTATATTCTTTCAGGAGGGTAAAGATCCCCAAGGCTTGAAAGCTAGGATGGTCCGCGCTTGGCGCAAGATTCATAGGAAAGGAAGGAATGAGCTGGGTCCGAAGAATTGTGTCGCTTTGGAGCCTTACACTGCTTGGGTTAAGAAGAGAGCGTCTGAGTATCTCATGCCTTACGAGTATCCAAGACCTACACCTTTGGTTATGGTTGGGCCTTCAACCCTTCCTAACCAAGGAGTAGAGGAGTTGAGAGACGAAGACCGATCACGTGCCTAGATCCGCGAACGAGAAGAGTTGCTTCAGCAGATCAAGGAAAAGGATGCTTTGATTGAGTTCCTCGAGCATCAGGTTATTGATGATCCTAATGATGCATGGACTTCTCTACTTCCTCAGTCTTCCAAGTTCTGGAAGAGGAAGTACGATCGACTCGCCAAGGAGAAGGCAGATATGGAGGCAGCCTATGAGGAAGAGGTGAAGAGGCTTCGTGCATCTTATCTTCCTGTGTCCCGAGCTTTAAATGATTGTTTCTAGGGATCCATAGGATGATTATCTTCCTTTTCTCTTGTATATGGTTACCAATGCTGTACTTCTTTGATGTAAAACCATTTTCCAGATATTAGTGCCATGATACTTTCATATATGATAAATGTTTAATATTTCCAAAATTTTGCAAATGGAACTCTAAAATTCCTTTGAAATAAAAAATAAATCATATGCACAAGCATTGCATGCATCATGTGCATAAGCAGGTTTTGTTCCCGGTTTCCCGTTCTATGGTCTAACTATGTGTTCTTCATTTATTTCAAAGACAAGCTGACTCACCGGTGCTACACCAGAGCCAATTCTTCAAGACAGATGGATCATCTAGAACAAGAGAATCGTGAGCTGAAAGAGGAGGTAGCCAGGTTGACTACCTTGATGGAGTCATTCTTGGCCGCTCAGAGTCAATCTTCTCCAACGCCATCAACTCCTCCCCAGAGGATGGTCATTTCTGAGATCGTGACTTCTACTGTGCCTGCTGCAACGGCTCATTTCGCGCCATCTATGCCAGCTGGGTTCCCCTGGGGAATGCCCCCCAACTTTGTACCAGAGGGTTTCGCCCCTACTCTTGCTTCTCTGCCGGCATCTAGCCTGGTCCTTTCAGTGCCACCTCCCATTGTGCACACGTTACCAAGGGTCGAAGATACCATCTACCACTCTAAGCCATCTGAGGGCCCATATGTTTATGAAAAGATGGATGATATGAAGGACCAATTCCTTTAGCTTCGCAAGGAACTGAAAACTTTGAGGGGGAAATACCTCTTTGGTAAGAGTGCTGCTGAGTTGTGCCTTGTGCCCAACGTGAAGATCCCTATTAAATTCAAAGTGCCCGACTTTGAGAAGTATAAGGGAAACACATGCCCTCTCAGCCATCTTGTGATGTATGCTTGCAAGATGTCAACACAGACTGACAACGACCAACTGCTCATCCATTACTTCCAGGACAGTCTGTCTGGTGCCGCTCTCAGATGGTACATGGGTTTGGAGAGTTCGAATATCCGATCTTTCAACGATCTTGGCGAGGCCTTCGTCAAGCAATATAAATACAATGTGGATATGGCTCTAGACAGAGATCAATTGAGAGCAATGTCGCAGAAGGATAAGGAGACTTTCAAGGAATACGCCCAGAGGTGGCGCGAATTGGCAGCTCAGATAGTGCCTCCCCTTGAGGAGAAAGAGATGACCAAGATCTTCTTGAAGACCTTGAGCTCGTTTTAATACAAGAGGATGATAGCCAGTGCTCCCTCAGACTTCACCGAGATGGTGAATATGGGGATGAGATTGGAAGAGGGGGTCCGTGAAGGACGCTTAACTCGAGACGAAGGCTCTTCGGCAAAGAGATATGGAAGCTTTGCAAAGAAGAGGGAGGGAGAGGCACATGCCGTGTCTTCCCATGTCAAAAGAAGACCCTCTGTGAAGAGGAAGATTGCTCGCCCGGTCAACAATCAGCATCAGGTGGCTCATATAGCACCTATTTTTAGGGAAGCTCAACATTATCAGCAACCACAAACTCATCAATATCAACAACAACAGCGTCCACAACAGCAGGCCTACCAGCCTCGAAATAACAACAATAATGCCAGCACCAACTATGAGAGGAAGAGGGTCACCTTTGATCCAATTCCGATGACTTATGCTGAACTATATCCTTCGTTGATCGATAGAAAATTGATCACGCCACGAGACCCTCCCGCTGTACCTACCAACCCTCAGTGGTGGTATAAGCCTGAACTTCATTGTGTGTATCATTCCGGTGCTCCCGGACACGACATAGAGAACTGTTATCCCTTGAATACCAAGGTGCAAGACCTTGTGAGAAGTGGGATTTTGTTTTTCGAGGACGTAGGTCCGAATGTGAAGAAGAACCCATTGCCCGAGCATGGGAAGTCTGTCAATATGGTCCAGGGTTGCCCTGGCAAGTACAAGGTGAAATATGTCAGTCATATCCGACAATCGTTGGTTGAGATGCATCGCCTGCTGTGTGATTATAATCATTATGAGCATGACCATGATGGATGCCGAGTATGCTCTGTTAATCAGAGAGGTTGTCGCCAGGTGCGTAGAGATGTGCAAGAGATGTTGGACGAAGGAGTCATTGAGATCCTTCAAAATAGGAATGTTGACGAGGATGCTCCTGAGGTCAATGTAATTTCTCCAGTATTCTGGATACCTGAACCTGTTGTCATCAAGTATGATGGTAGCAAGCAAAAGGCTTCTTTTACCCTCGTCATCAAACCAGCCGGATCTGTACCGTACTCCTCTGAGAAAGCGGTTCCCTATCGCTACAATGTTGTGGCAGTGGAAAATGGGAAAGAGGTGTCTTTGCCCTCCTCAGATGTTGTTAACATTGCTGATGTTAGTGGGTTGACCCGCAGTGGTCGTGTATTTTCAGCACCGTCAAAGCCTCAAGCTGATGTTCGAGGAAGTGTTGATGCTGATTTTGTTGAATGCCCGATTGGGGATGCTGTGAGTAATCTGAACCCGGAACTTGTTGTTAAGTCCTCCTCTACGTTGAAAACTCCTGCTTCTGTTGGCCCGAGTGGCAATACGAAAGAAGACTGTGATGAGATGTTGAGGCTCATCAAGAGAAGCGAGTACAACGTTGTAGACCAGCTTCTACAAACGCCATCCAAAATATCTGTGTTGTCATTGCTTTTGAATTCAGAACCACACCGAGTGGCTCTGCAGAAGGTGTTGGATGTGGCGTACGTGGATCACGATGTCACGATAGAACAATTTGATAGCATTGTTGCAAACATCACTGCTTGTAACAATTTGAGTTTTAGTGACGCTGATCTCCCCGAGGAGGGAAGAGACCACAACTTGGCTTTACACATATCTATGAGTTGCAAAGATGACGCCATGTCCAATGTTTTGGTGGACACTGGGTCATCATTGAATGTTTTGCCAAAATTCGCTCTTGCGAAGCTGTCATATCAAGGGCCTCCCATGAGGCAGAGTGGAGTAGTTGTGAAGGCTTTCGATGGGTCTCGTAAAACTGTGATTGGAGAAGTTGATCTCCCAATCAAAATTGGACCAAGTGATTTTCAGATTACCTTCCAGGTTATGGACAGTCACCCATCGTATAGCTGTTGTCGCTACCGGGATTTCACGATAACGAAACCGGGACAAAAGAGATGCCAAAGAGAGGCAAAGTCAGAAAAGTCTCCACCGAATTTTATTTAATTTACCTCTATCGGAGAGTAGAGGGGAAATAGTCGATAAAACCCTCGGAAAAGAGACGCGCACGGGAAGCGCTAAAAGAGAATAAGGAATCGGTCTCGCAACCGGGATTTGGGTTCGGAAGTCGGTTACGTAAGGGGAAGGTATTAGCACCCCTTACGTCCATGGTACTCCATGGGAACCATTTGGGTTGTTTTACATACATGGGATTTATCTATTATTGTTTTATTTTCAAAAGAATGTGTGGAAAGAAGGGGGTGTTTTTTGTTATTATAGTGTTCGCCAAGGATTGTGGCCCTTGTGCCTACGTATCACTCATTCGGGGATGAGGAATCAGAGCTCCGTAGTTCGGAGTAGAAAATATTTGTGTGTTGGTTGATTTTACCTTTGGAAAAAAGGGTTTTTGGGATGATGCCCTAAGGCACAAAAAGGAGTTTGATGAGTTATATTGTTTTTATCTTAAATAAGGGTTTTATGAAAAAATGTTTGTGATTATATTGTACTAAAGTCTATGGACGGAGGTGATTATTCTAGACAACAAGTCAAGCGTCTTGCGTCCAAAATAATTAGAGTAAGGGTAGGAATGCTCCATTCTCACTCATTATCCATCACTTAAGGCTCATGGCGCACAATAATAATCGTAATTATTAAGTATTTTTGAATTTGGCTAAGAAAATGCCACTTGACGTTGAATCAAGGGTTTATTTTATTTTGATTATGAAATTTGGCTTATGCAACATGAATGCAAAGTAACCAACAAGAAATTAAAAAGTCTCATTGTAAGGTAGCCCAAGAGAAAGCCTTTTGTGTGCAAAAGTGACCTAAGCTAAACAAGGGATAATGGTCTTACAAACATGTCCCCCTAAGGTGGTGCCATGATGCCATTCTTACAACATGAATGTAAGTTACAAATAAAATCCAACATTTACAAAGTATCACAAAGATAAGGGAAAGGCCTCCAAGCAAGGGTCCTAAAATGAAATCCTCTAAGTCCAAGTTGATTAAGAGTGGAATGAATATTTTTGTCTTATCATTTTATCATGTTTTTGTTGTTTTTAATGTTTGATGATAATAAAATAAATAACAAGTAATTAAACATGCATGATGAATTTGTACAATGATGATGATGATGAGTACTTTAATGTAAATTACAAGGTAATGACATAAAAGTAAATTACAAGAAAAAGAAACAATATCACAATAGTAATGGTTAGTGAATATAAATGATATAAAACAAATATAAGTCAATAACACCAAAATCACAATAACAAAGGTTAATGATGAACAAAATTAATGAAGTATAATTAGTGGTTAGTAACATGTACAAAAATGAATATTTTTTAAGACTATTTTCTTAGGCCAAAAAGACTTAAAATATGACACATTAAGGGATAGCTTATCATTGATGCAAAGTATTGAAGATGATTAAAAAATCAACTAACAATAGATTTGTAACAAAGAAAGTTATGCAACCTTAAGTCCATCTATTAGTATTAAAAATAAAATAAAAAAGTGATTTGTTCTCTTTCTTTTATTTTTATTCCTCTTCTATTTAACAAGATAATGAGGTAGTAAATAAGTTAGCCTAATGTAAATGATATAGTTAGATAATAATAAACATAAACATAAAATACTTGAAGTAAAGTGAACAAAAGAAAAAAAATAAAGTGCAATAATATAAATGTTAGAAGTTAGTAGTTAGTGAACATAAAAATAAAGTAAATGAAATAAAATGAACAATAAAATAAATTGCAATAATATAAATATTAGGAGTTAGTAATTAGTAGTTAGTAACAATAAGCAAATGGATTAACAAGTTAATGTAAAGACATGGTTTCATCTATGCATCAAATGACCCAAATATGGTTAACATAGAGGCAATCTATCAATGCCTCAAAGTATCATGAATGATCTATTGATCAACCATAAATAGGTTTGAAACATTGAATATTTAATCAACTCTAAACAACCATGGTCATGATCTAATAGACCTCATCAACCAAACAAATACAACAATAAGTTCATAATAAAAGAAAAAAGATAACACACACAAAGCAACCACAAAAAGGTGAAAAAGATAGTAAGAGTAAAAAATCTTTAAAAAAGGTGAGTAAACCAAAGTCAATCATTTTTTTTTTTGCAAGCTTGAATCTAAACCATCTCAAAAGACCAACCAAGAACAAACAACCATTTTTAATCAAAAAAAAAAGGTTAAAGAGTTTAAGTTAAAATCATTACCCACAAAAATGTGAAAAAAGCTAGGTAAAAATGGTGTTGAGCTTGAATGTGAAGTGAGGGGTTTGGGATGAAAATATTTATGGTGAAAGCTTAGTAAATGGGTTGGGTTATGAGTGTTAGAGAGTGAGAAATTTTGAGGAAAAAAATGTGAAATGAAAAAAAAGTTGGTGGTGGTGACTTTTGGGAGGAAAATGTTTTTTTTGGATTTTGATTTAGGTTTGGAGAAGAGGGGTTGAATGATATTTTTTCATCATTTTTGGGGGCTAGAAAGCATGAAAAATGAAGGGGAATAGTGCATCTATTTATAGGGAAAGTTAGTGGGAAAATGGGGGGAACCAAATACCCTTTGTGCAAAAAAAAGGCTCTTTTTTTTGGAGTGTGCAAGGCAAATCCGTTTCCCCCCTTTTCCTCTTTCTTTTTTTTTTTTTTTTTTAAATCATGCCTTGATCCTATGCAATATGTATTTGGTTATGAAAGTTAATATAATTATGATGAGGAGATAATGAAAGCATGCATGTGCAGTAGGGTCATGGATCAGATGAAAGTTGTATCGGAGTAGGGTGAATTTCGGGGTATGACAGTTGTCTCCTAGGTAGACCATGGATTCACGAGGCAGGCGCCGTGACATCCACCCTACACCAGAAACTGAAATTTGTGAAGAATAAGAAGCTGGTGGTGGTAGGGGGAGAAAAAGCTCTCCTGGTTAGCCATTTGTCTTCCTTCTCTTATATAGATGTTAAGGATGAAGTTGGAACTCCGTTCCAAGCTTTATTTATTGTTGAGCCTATTAAGAAAGGAACTTCTTCATTTGCTTCCTACAAAGATGCAAAGTTGGCCATTGAGCATGGCGAAACTGCTGGTTTAGGGCAAATGATTGAGTTAAAAGACAACAAGTCCTGGGCTGACATAGGTTATTCTTTTGGGGTTTCCAATACGCAAGGGTTGTTCAAGAGTGGAAGTTTCATCCACACCAGTCAAGACAAGGAGGTTGCTGCCATTTTGGAAGAGGACGAAGAAGATTCTGGCAACTTCGTCATCCCTGGGGGGATCTGCAATAATTGGGTCGCTGTGGATATTCCAACAGTTATCCATAAGTCAAAGTAATGTTCATTGTGTTTGAAAACCCTTCTCCCATGCCAAAAGGAGAAGTGATGACATTGTTGGCGTATAAATACAGTGATATTTTCATTCAATAAATTCATGTTAAATGTTTGTTTTTCCAATTATTTTCCCTTTTTGCTTTTGCATGAAATTGGTGATCACAAAAAACCCTAAAAATAGAATAAAATCAATCTTTTCATTTGCATAATGATTTGTCTTGTTTGAGTTCTAAAATTTCTTTTATATCCAAAATCATTATGCAGGTTGATCAAACCCATTGAACATAATGATCCAACACCATCTCCCAACATTGAATTCCCTGTATTTGAGGCGGAAGAAGATGATGTTGAAGAGATTCCTGACGAGATTACCCGTCTACTTGAGCATGAAGAGAAAATCATTCAGCCGCATCTTAAGAATCTGGAAACAGTCAACTTGGGGTCTGAGGATTATGTGCGAGAAATGAAGATTGGGGCACTCCTGGAAGAGTCTGTTAAGAAGGGGTTGATTGAGTTGCTACGAGAATATGTTGATGTCTTTGCCTGTTCATATGAAGACATGCCTGGTCTAGATATTGATATTGTGCAACATTTCCTATCTTTGAAGCCTGAGTGCGTGCCTGTGAAGTAGAAGCTCCGAAGAACTCATCCTGATATGGCAGTAAAGATCAAAGAGGAAGTTCAAAAGCAAATTGATGTGGGGTTTCTAGTGACTTCTACATATCCTCAGTGGATGGCCAACATTGTGCCCGTGCCTAAGAAAAATGGAAAAGTCCGAATGTGTGTGGACTATAGAGACTTGAATAAGGCTAGTCTGAAAGATGATTTCCCTCTACCACATATTGATATGTTGGTAGATAATACAGCTAAATTCAAGGTCTTCTCATTTATGGATGGATTTTCCGGATATAATCAGATTAAAATGGCACCCGAGGATATGGAGAAGACAACATTCATCACACCTTGGGGAACATTCTGTTATCGAGTGATGCCCTTCGATTTGAAGAACGCCGGAGCCACGTATCAACGAGCTATGACTACCTTGTTTCATGATATGATGCACAAGGAGATTGAGGTGTATGTTGATAATATGATCGCTAAATCAATAACGAAAATTGAACATGTAGAGCATTTGTTGAAGCTTTTTCAGCGTTTGAGGAAGTACAAGCTTCCCCTGAATCCCAACAAGTGTACATTTGGAGTCCGTTCTGGCAAGTTATTGGGTTTCATTGTTAGTGAAAGAGGTATTGAGGTTGATCCTACAAAGGTCAAAGCAATACAAGAGATGCCTGCGCCCAAAACTGAGAAGCAAGTCCGAGGCTTTCTTGGTCGCTTGAATTATATTTCCAGATTCATATCACACATGACTGCCACATGTGCGCCGATATTCAAGCTCCTCCGGAAAGATCAATCTCATGATTGGACCAAGGATTGCCAAAAAGCTTTTGATAGTATTAAAGAGTATTTGTCTGAACCTCCGATCCTATCTCCACCCGTGGAAGGAAGACCATTGATCATGTATCTGACAGTTCTTGAAGACTCAATGGGTTGTGTCCTTGGTCAGCAAGACGAATCAGGAAAGAAAGAGTATGTTATTTACTACTTGAGCAAGAAGTTCACTGACTGTAAGTCTCGATACTCAATGCTTGAGAAGACATGCTATGCTTTGGCTTGGGCTGCTAAGCGCTTACGCCAGTATATGCTAAATCATACAACTTGGTTGATATCCAAAATGGATCCAATCAAGTACATTTTTTAGAAGCCTTCTTTAGCTGGGAGGATCGCCCGTTGGCAGATGTTGTTGTCTGAGTATGATATCGAGTATCGAGCTCAGAAAGCTATTAAGGGTAGTATTTTAGCAGATCACTTGGCACATCAACCAATTGAGGATTATCAGTCTGTTCAGTATGACTTCCCGGATGAGGAGATTCTGTATTTGAAAATGAAAGATTGCGATGAGCCTATGCTCGATGAAGGGCCAGAACCCGGTTCCAGATGGAGTATGGTGTTTGATGGCGCTGTGAATCAATATGTAAATGGTATTGGGGCAGTGATTATTACTCCTCAGAGCACACATTTTCCTTTTACAGCAAGGCTAACTTTCAAATGCACGAATAATATGGCTGAGTATGAGGCCTATATTATGGGATTGGAAGAATGCATTGATCTGAGGATCAAGCATCTAGATGTTTATGGTGATTCGGCCCTTGTTGTTAATCAGATTAAGGGTGAATGGGAAACGAATCAGCCTGGCCTCATTCCATATAGAGATTATGCGAGGAGGATTTCAACGTTCTTTACTGAGGTTGATTTCCATCATATTCCTCGAGATGAGAATCGGATGGCAGATGCTCTTGCTAGAGAGTGAGAAATATTTATGTGAAGTGAGGGGTTTGGGATGAAAATATTTATGGTGAAAGCTTAGTAAATGGGTTGGGTTATGAGTGTTAGAGAGTGAGAAATTTTGAGGAAAAAAATGTGAAATGAAAAAAAAGTTGGTGGTGGGGACTTTTGGGAGGAAAATGTTTTTTTTGGGTTTTGATTTAGGTTTGGAGAAGAGGGGTTGAATGATATTTTTTCATCATTTTTGGAGGCTAGAAAGCATGAAAAATGAAGGGGAATAGTGCATCTATTTATAGGGAAAGTTAGTGGGAAAATGGGGGGAACCAAATACCCTTTGTGCAAAAAAAGGGCTCTTTTTTTTTTAGTGTGCAAGGCAAATCCGTTTTCCCCCCTTTTCCTCTTTTTTTTTTTTTTTTAAATCATGCCTTGATCCCATGCAATATGTATTTGGTTATGAAAGTTAATATAATTATGATGAGGAGATAATGAAAGCATGCATGTGCAGTAGGGTCATGGATCAGATGAAAGTTGTATCGGAGTAGGGTGAATTTCGGGGTATGACAGCTGCCCCTATTTAATCTTCTTGAACCTGAATGTTTAGATAGCAACGACTTCCACACATCCAAGGTAAGAGAGGATTAAATAAATAAAAATATCCAGAAATTCAACCTGCTGGGAATGAAATGAATGTGATATGAAGTGATGGGTATTTGTGAAGATTGTTCATGTGGTGGAAAATAAATTTGATATGAAATCATCTGTTGAGGATAGTTTATGGTATCATGTGGGGAGGACATGGGTCAGATGTATGATGGTTATGTCATAATGTGTATGATATGCAATGTATGTTATGGTGTACGCAGAATACCGAAGTATGCTCGGGCTGCTGGGGTATGCAAATGCACGGTCTATAGATTATGCCATATATGATTGGGCTTTAGTGGAACTTCATTTCGGAGGGAAAAATCATGCATGAAGTGATGCATTCAATGCATGTGGGACTGCAATTGGGTATTTGGATTTTTATAGGGATTTTTGTTTCCAATGAGGGATCATCATCAAATGGTTGATGGAAAATGATGTCATCATCAAAGGGTTAATGAAAAGGTAATTTGTCTTTGTCAAAGGGTTGACAGAAAAGAGTTTGTCATTGTCAAAGGGTTGACGGGAAGGTAATTTGTCTTCGTCAAAGGGTTGACGGGAAGGTAATTTGTCTTCATTAAAGGGTTGACGGAAAGGTAATTTGTCTTCGTCAAAAGGTTGACGGAAAGGTAATTTGTCTTCGTCAAAGGGTTGACGGAAAGGTAATTTGTCTTCGTCAAAGGGTTGACGGAAAAGTAATTTGTCTTCGTCAAAGGGTTGACGGAAAGGTAATTTGTCTTCGTCAAAGGGTTGACGGAAAGGTAATTTGTCTTCGTCAAAGGGTTGACGGAAAGGTAATTTGTCTTCGTCAAAGGGTTGACGGAAAAGAGTTTGTCATCGTCAAAGGGTTGACGGAAAGGTAATTTGTCTTTGTCAAAGGGTTGACGGAATGAAACTGTTGTAAAACATCGTCATCAGAGGGTTGATGAAAAAAGTTTATTGGGGAAAATTCCTAACAACGGTTGGGAAATTCCGAACTCTGATGAGTTAATTTGAGTAAGTTAAGGAGATACTCATGATGTGATGCTATGTATACCAATGCATGTTTGGGCTTTCATGGGGAATATATGAAATGCATGGTCTGCAAGTTATGCCAAGCATGTTTGGGCTTTGCGGAGGAGTGTGTTTAGGGAACGCCAATGGTGATTGAGCTTAAAAAGGGTGATTGGGTGAATCGTACTGACTTTCTGATACTTGAGAAATTGAAGTTCGACGTCCAAGCAGGCGCTCAATGTAATGTTTTGGAATTCCCATTGGGGGGAGAAATGATCGGCTTAGTCCAAAGAACTATGTGGCACCCTTGAGTTGGAAATGTGTTTTGACTACCTTTAGCAAAATTCTAGAAAGAATATAATTCGATATTGTCTTCCTTATAGTTTTTTTTTAATTTATTTTTATTTTAAAAAAAGGTCTTTTAATCGAAAATTTCCCATGTAATCTTATTTAGAGCAAGGTCATATTTCGCAGACAAAGCAGGAAAAGTAAAAATATGGAACATATGTGAGGGAACTTGATTTTTATTGACAAGTGATTCCACAAGTAGGGAATTTTGTACAAAGGAAAGCAATTCCTAAAAGAGGTGATTGCGAAAAGAAAATGATAATTGTAATGGCAATGAAACATCTCGAGTTTCCACCAGATTCTAACTCTGATATAGTCTTCATGCCTTTGGTCGTCCTTTGATCTTGCTTTTTTGAAGGAGGGTGATAGGATTGGCTTGCTTGGGACCCACATAATTGACCTGCCAAGGAATGAAGAAGGATTCCTTACGGGATGCAGCCTCTTGCTCTTATTAAATCCCTAATTTTTGCCTAGACCGCCCTTTCGGGTTTTCAATCTACCGGGATACCCATTTTTGCATAAGTTGCCCTTTCGGGTTTTCAACATATCGGGCTATATATTTTATTATTTTTTTAAGCATAGTATTTTTTGACTGCATCCGCATTCACCGGGGATGGAAGATCTTCACCATCCATAGTTGCGAGGATCAAGGCTCCTCCGGAGAAGACCTTTCTTACAACATACAGACCTTCATAGTTTGGCGTCCATTTTCCCCTTGGGTCAGTATGGATTGGAAGAATCTTCTTCAATACGAGGTCTCCAGCTTTTAGGCTGCGGGGGAAAACCTTTTTAGGCTGCTAAGCGCTTCTCATCAATGAGGTTTAGTTGATCAAATCGAGCTTGTACCCACTCAGACTCATCAAGCTTAACATCTGTCAAAATCCTTAAGGAAGGAATCTCTACTTCGACTGGTAAGACCGCATCCATGCCGTACACAAGGGAGAAGGGAGTTGCCCCAGTGGAAGTGCGTACGGAAGTACGATAGCCGTGTAATGCGAATGGGAGCATTTCGTGCCAATCTTTGTAGGTCTCCACCATCTTTTGCACGATCTTTTTGATATTTTTGTTAGCTGCCTCAACAACGCCATTCATCTTAGGCCTATAAGGCGATGAGTTGTGGTGGTCGATCTTGAAATTTTGGCATAGCTCTTTCATCATTTTATTATTGAGGTTAGATCCATTATCAATAATGATCTTGTTCCTGAGGAATCGGGCCACCACTTGTCTGGTAACGTTGGCATACGAGGCTGCTTCTACCCACTTTGTGAAATAGTCAATGGCTACAAGGATGAAGCGGTGTCCGTTTGTGGCAGTTGGCTCTATGGGTCCGATCACGTCAATGCCCCACATGGCGAAAGGCCAAGGTGATGTTAGGACGTTGAGAGGCGTTGGCGACACATGGATCTTATCACCATAGATCTGGCACTTGTGGCAGGTTTGGACGTGGCGATGACAGTCAATCTCCATAATCATCCAGTAATATCCGGCCCTTAAGATTTTCTTCACCATAGTACTCCCACTGGCATGCGTCCCAAAGGATCCTTCATGAATTTCCATTATAATCTGGTTTGCTTCTTGCTTGTTCACACATCTAAGCAAAACAGAATCATAATTTCTCTTGTATAATACCCCTCCACTTAAGAAAAATTTGGATGACAGTTTTCGAAGATACTTCTTGTCGGTGATAGATGCGTCCGCAGGATACTCTTGGTTCTCTAAGAATTTCATGATGTCATGGAACCAAGGATGACCGTCGGCTTCGTCTTCTGCTACCAGACAATAAGCAGGTTCGTCCAAGTAGTTCAGGTGAAAGGATGGCGCTTCGTTCTTCCATTTAACTTTAAACATGGATGCCAAAGTCGCCAAAGCGTCAGCTAGCTGATTCTCTTCTCGAGGGATGTGGTGGAATGTAATTTCATCGAAATAGGGGACTAGTTTCAATACATGCTCTTTGTAAGGAATGAGCTTATGGTCTCTAGTATCCCAATCTCCTTTGACTTGGCTGATTACCAAGGCTGAGTCCCCATAAACTTCCAGGATTTTGATTCTAAGATCGATAGCAGCTTCAATACCAAAGATACAAGCCTCGTATTCGGCCATATTGTTTGTACATTCAAAACATAATCGGGCGGTGAAGGGGAGGTGGAAATTAGTTGGAGAAGTGATTACTGCCCCAATGCCATTGCCATGAGCGTTAGAAGCTCCATCAAAAACCATGGTCCATCGAGATCCAGGCTTGGGTCCTTCCTCGGGACCGGGGATGTTGCAATCCCTAATCAACATGATATCCTCGTCGGGGAATTCGAAACGCATAGACTGATAGTCCTCCAAGGGTTGTTGTGCAAGATAATCAGACAATACACTCCTTTGATGGCCTTTTGAGTGACATGTTGGATATCGTACTCGGTCAGAGCCATTTGCCATCGGGCTACTCTACCAGTTAGAGCCGGCTTCTCAAAGATGTATTTGACAGGATCCATCTTAGAGATCAACAATGTCGTATGAGTGAGCATGTATTGTCTTAAGCGTTTGGCAGCCCATGCTAGTGCGCAACAAGTCTTTTCAAGCATCGAATACCTACTCTCGCAATCAGTGAACTTCTTGCTCAAATAGTATATTGCATGCTCTTTTCTACCAGTCTCGTCATGTTGGCCGAGGACACAACCCATTGATCCTTCAAGAACGGTGAGATACATGATTAATGGTCTACCAGGTACAGGAGGCATCAACACAGGAGGCTCTTGCAAATATTCCTTTATTTTCTCAAATGCGCCTTGGCAGTCATCGTTCCAAATGATGGCTTGATCCTTTCGAAGAAGTTTGAAGATTGGATCACAGGTGGCAGTGAGGTGAGATATGAACCTAGCAATGTAGTTCAATCTACCTAGGAATCCTCGGACTTCCTTCTCAGTTTTGGGTGCAGGCATAGCTTGTATGGCTTTTACTTTCTTGGGATCTACTTCAATGCCACGTTGACTGACGATAAAACCTAACAATTTGCCGGATCTTACCCCAAATGTGCATTTGTTGGGATTAAGCCTCAATTTGAACTTCCTCGGCCTCTCAAACAACTTTTCTAGATTGATAAGGTGTTCTTCTTCGGTTTGAGACTTAGCTATCATGTCGTCGACGTAGACCTCAATCTCTTTATGGATCATATCGTGAAAGAGAGTGATCATGGCTCGTTGGTATGTGGTGCCGGTGTTCTTCAATCCAAAAGGCATCACCTTGTAGCAGAAGGTGCCCCATGGTGTTATGAAAGTGGTTTTCTCCATATCTTCTTGAGCCATGCGGATCTGGTTATAACCGGAGAAACCGTCCATAAAAGAGAAAATAGAGAACTGAGCGGTATTATCTACTAGCACGTCAATGTGTGGCAGTGGAAAGTCATCTTTGGGACTTGCTCTATTTAGATTTCTGTAATCTATGCACATCCTTACTTTGCCATCCTTCTTAGGTACATGCACAATGTTAGCTATCCATTGAGGATAATTGGAGACCGCTAGGAAGCCAGCGTTGAGCTGCTTTTGTACCTCCTCCTTGATTTTCATAGCCATGTCGGGACGGGTTCTTCGTAGTTTTTGCTTTACTGGAGGGCATTCTTCTTTAAGGGGTAGATGATGGACCACAATGTCAGTATCGAGGTCGGGCATATCTTGGTATGACCATGCAAACACATCTTTGTATTCCTTCAAGAGCTCAATCAATTTTGTCTTCACCTCGTCTTGTAGAGCGGAGCCGACTCGGACTTCTTTCGCTTCCTCATCTGTCCTAAGGTTAATCACTTCCACTGATTCTTCGTGCGGCTGGATGACTTTTTCCTCTTGCTTGAGCAGCCTTGCCAATTCTTCTGGGAGTTCGGCCTCTTCCCCCACACTCTTCGTCAGCTTGATTAATCGGGTTGTCAAAGTCGTATGAGACAGTAGCAGAATTGTCATTGGTGGTTGTCGAGGATGATCTGCATGATTTAAGGTTCACGCTTTTATTGGTATGAAAGAAAGGATGATTTAAAAAGAATTTTTTTTTTAAAAAAGAAAAAGAAAAATGCCACAAAAAAAGTGAAATAAATAAATGAAAGGCAGGGATCTCAAAATTGACTGCGAACATGAATCCTTTTTCATTAATGATTAATAAGGAAATTTGATGAGGCCCTACAAATGATTCCCTCATTCCTTGGGCTTGACATGGGTTCTTTTGATAAAAAGGAAGGAAAACAACATTGGGAATTACATTTTGATCAAGGTCACTTTAGGTATTTCAAACTCGGTCCATTTGGTAGCACCGTTTCCATCAGTCTTTGTGAAGATCAAGCCATCATCTTCTTCTTCTTCTTCTTCTTCCACGACACAAATACGATTGTCATCCAGGTAACCAGCACTTGAGAAGTTGTCGAACAGCGGGAGCACTGATCCCCTTGTAGCTATCAGCGCGGGCTTCTTCAAATTTTGGAAGTTGTATCCCAAACCGGTGCGGTCCTTGTTGGCAGGAAGTTCAAGCAATCTTCCCCATCCTTGGGGGTGTCCATCCTTTATGATTGGCAGGGCGTCTTTAAGAGATGCAATGGGAGATTCGGCATCTTTTGATTCACCCCTTGCTGGGCAAACCATTTTAACATTGATAACTTCAAATGATTGGAATGGGACTTCCCTTATCTCCCCTTCTCCCTCAACGTATCGGAAAGATGCGAGGTGACTTACCATAATCTCCTCCTCACCCTCGACAACAACTAGCTTATCATCAGCTAAGAATTTCAATTTTTGGTGGAGCGTTGAAGTGACTGCACCAGCTGAATGGATCCAAGGCCTCCCAAGTAGACAACTGTAGGCTGGATAGATATCTATTACGAAGAAAGTGATAAGAAAAATATGGGGACCAATCTTCATAGGCAAATTCACCTCACCGATTACAGTCCTTCTAGTCCCATCAAATGCTCTTACTATAAGCTCACTCGGCTTCATTACGAGTCCTTCAATAGTTAGTTTAGCAAAGGAGCTCTTAGGCACACATTGAGGGAAGACCCAATGTCTACCAAAACTCTTGATAGGACTGTGTCCACACACTCAATGGAAATATGGAGAGCCTTGTTATGATTCCTCCCCTCGGCGGGAAGCTCTTCATCACTGAAACCTAAGCTTAAGCTAGTAGCGATATTGTTAACTACTCCTTCAAACTGACAAACAGATATCTCTTGCGGTACGTGAGTTGTCCTCAGAAACTTTACCAAAGCCTCCCTATGGGCCTCCGAGCACATCAATAGAGACAACATTGAGATCTTAGAGGGTGTCTGGTTAAGCTGATCAACTACTCGATAATCGCTCTTCTTGATAATGCGTAAGAACTCATCTACTTCACTTGAAGGTGCGGGGTCTTGTCTTTGCTGAGCGCCATCAATTTGTTTGCCTTTGTCTGAAGTTGAAGGATTGATAGTTCCAATTGGAGTGGGTGTCGGTGCAAATATCCTTCCACTTCTTGTGACTCTGCTAGTGTCGGTGATATTGATCATTGGGTCACTAGACTTTATCGGTTCTTCTTGAATCTTCTGACCATGAATGTAGACTGAGGTGTCATACATCCAAGGGACTGCCTTGGTGTCAACATATGGGAATAGTGTGGGAACTGTTATTATGATTGGAGTAATAGGATTTGTCGACAGAGTTAACTGATAGAATTCATATGGAATTTGCAGAGGAGGGACTTTATCGTATGGTATCTCGAGGGTAGACACATCTTCCTTTGTGGATGGGCAGTCTACCACCAAGATCCCTTGGTTCATTAATTGTTGTATGACAGACTTCAATGTTCTACATTGTTGCGGGTTAATCAGACAATGTTCACAGTCATTACCACAGATGGGAAAGGTATTATTCTTCATCAAAGCATTCTTGATCTCGATGAGTGGTGTTTTTAACTCGTCCACACAGGATATCAATCTCCTTCCATTGTCAGCTTCCATCATATTCACCGATGCATTGTTGTGAGGGGCCATCGGGTTATTATTCACATTCGGCCTCTTGGGGGCGAACGTGATTGCCTTAGAGTCAATAAGATCTTGAACCTTGTACTTTAATGCTTTACAATTCTCGATCGAATGCCCGGGAGCGCCAGAATGAAATTCACAGCGGGCATTTGCATCATAACCGGGAGGAAGAACCGCTGGTGGGGGTCCTAACTCCCTTAGTTGCACAAGTGATCCCCTCAATAAATATGGTAGAATGTGGCTATAAGGCATGGGAACTGGGTCAAATCTTCTCTCGGGCCTTCGCATCCTTTGTTGTTGTTGATATTGTGGTTGCTGATGTTGCGGTTGTTGTTGATACCGTTGTTGTTGTTGAGTTTGAACGGGAATTGCAAATGGTTGTTGTTGACTTGGTTGGACGGGAGCTATGGAAGCTACTTGTGGATAAGTGGGATTTCTTGTTCGAATGATGGAGGCAGCATTGGTCTCGCCTTCTCGTTTTTTTACCATAGGGAACAAAAGGTTTCTTCGATGCACTAGAAGTACTGGCAGAGTTCTGGATCTTTCCCATTTTAATCATATTTTCTATCCTTTCACCGGCTAAGACCAGGTCATAAAATCCTGAAGAGGTGTTCCCTACCATTCTATCAAGGTATGGACCTTGCAAGTTTCCCATAAACATGTCTACCAGTTCTCTTTCTAGCAATGGGGGTTGTACCCTAGCAGCTAATTCCCTCCACCGCTGGGCATACTCTTTGAAGGACTCCTCAGACCTCTGAGTCAAATTTTGCAACTGCGTGCGATTAGGTGCCATATCAGTGTTGTACTGATAGTGCTTGAGGAATGCCTCGACCATTTCCCTTCAGGTGTGAATATGGTTGCCCTCGAGTTGCATGTACCAATCCAAAGATGCCCCACTGAGGGAATCCTGGAAAAAATGCATTAGAAGTTTATCATCGCTGGAATAGGCAGCCATCTTTCGGCAGTATGCCCTAATGTGTGTCCTAGGGTCGCTATTTCCCTTATATTTTTCAAAGTCCGGAACTTTGAACTTGGCCGGAATGATGACCCCAGGTACTAAGCACATTTCTGCCGCATCGAGGCCCAAAATGTCAGTGCTCCCCATTGCCTTGAGCTTTTCCTCGATAGCCTTTACCTTCCTCTCCACCTTGTTGGTTGCGGAACCGAAGGCGTTATCCTGAGAAGCGTCCCTTGGGTTGAAGAATGCATCAAGTTGGTCGTCTGTCTCAAGAGCATGAGGACGAGGATTGTCGTTTGGAACACCGCCGGGTGCATTAATGTTAATTGGAGGATCAGCTTGAGGAACTGGAGTCGGTTTCTCGACCGTTTGAGGGGTAGGTGGATTGGTAGTACTGGCACGTTGATTCATTTCTTCTTGCATTTTTGCCATAACCTCCTGGCCTCTTGCGACTGCTTGAATAGTCTCCATCAATTTCCGCATTTGGGACCGCATTTGGGATACTTCTTCCTGAAGGACAACTTGGTTCTCTTGAAGTTGCTCCATGACAGCTTGTCGATGTCCTCGTGTATCGTACCGAAAAGTCAGCTTTGGAGAGTGGTTCTGGAAGGAAAAAAGGGTGGATGGATGAGTTTTTTATGTTTTTGTGTTTCGAAAGATGCATATGATGCATGAATTTTTTTTTGTTAAATCAAAGCTCTTTTTAGTTATTCATGTTTATTCATTGCAAAATACTACTTGACGATTCTCGTTCACAATCATGAAATAGGAAAACACAATAGAGAAAAATCGCAACTTTCATTCATCCTTTGAAGGGAAAATAGATAACAATACATAGAAGTTGCAAAATACAAGTAATGGAAGCAAATAAACCAACTAGATATCCACCCTAAAAGTGACCCCTTGAGACTTGCGGAGAGCCTCAATGTCGGTGATGAGTTCGGCGATTGTTCTTTTGCAGAACTTGACGAAGTGGTAGACCTCCTTAGGGGTATTATCTGGGCACATGATCAGATATGCCTCCTTCAACTTGTCAGGAAAGTCTTGAAGGGCATAGTTGGTTAATACGGTCATGTTGGTGTACTTGTCCCTCCATTCTTCGTAAAGGACTTGGAGATTATGGATGATTTCGTCCCTTTGAACAATGGCAGCTTCGAATTCATAGCAACGCTCCTCCCAATGTTTGCAGTTGTTTTGCAATTCTACATAGGCTTGGTCATAGATTCCCCTCTTCAAGTTCTTGATTTGCTCGCAAGCTCGTCCAAGGTTGAACTGCTCACGCATGAAGCTTCGATGAATCTTTTCTTTCTCTAGTTGCTCCTTGGCTAGCAAATCCTTATACTCTTTTAGAGTGGTCCTTAGTTCGAGAATCTGGGCCTCGTAATCTTCCCTCACTTCTTTCTTCATGGCATTAGACCTCTCGACAGTATTTTCAAGGTCCTTGATAATTCGGGATGCTCGATCCAACTCCTCGTTGCGGAAATCTAGCTCAGAATTAGCTCCTTGTAAAGCTCCACCAACCCAAACTCTTTGTCCCTCGGCTAATCGGAGCCTTTTCTTGCTATCTTCAAATTTTTCACAGACTTGCTTACCCTTATCCTCCAAGACGTGGTTACGTTCCTTGGGGCGATTGAGTTCGACTCGTAGTTGAGTATTTTCCAACTCGAGCTCTTTGATTTGACTGGTAAGTTTGTCCATGTCCTCTTGTAGGATAGGCTCAGGCTCAGGCATCAACGAGAATGAAGAAGGATCAAACAGAAACGGCATCTTAACCACCCTAGCCCTATCTTTTACCCACACATAGTAGGGTTCCTTGGCTAGGATATTTTTCTTGCCCCATTCATGGCTAATACGGATTATGCTTGTCCAAGCTTTTCTCACTCTTTTCACGTTCGAATCAAGCGGATCCACGGTATTGATGGCAAATGGAATGAAATCTCTTTCCTCAGGGGGACTTGTCATGGCGTACCCTAGTTGTCTCTTGAGTATAGCAGGGTTGTAGTTGATGCAACCTTGTGTTCCTATCAAGGGTACGTTAGAGAACTCTCCACATCTCGTGATGACATCCTTTATATCCCATTCCCTCTTGTACCATAGAATTGAGTTGGCAGAGAGAGATGCGAACCTTTGCGGCCATGTCAGTTTTTTTTCGGTGAAAGGTCCACTTTGAGGCATGCGGGCCCTCATCCAAAGATGTAGCATAGGAGCGCAACAAAGGTAAGTACCTCCCCTCTTCTCATGCCTTGTATGGAAGGTATGGTAGAAATCGGCAAGTAGAAAAGGCACCGGGTTCTTTGTTAAAAAGACTTCAACTGCTAACTCATCCACATACTTGTCCAGATTTGGGAAGAGGACAATTCCATGAATCAAAAGCGCCAAGGTTGCACTACAAAAGTCAGGTTTTCCTTCTTTAATCATTTCCCAAGCACGGGCTTCTAGGAACTTTTGAGTTAAACCTTTGAGGGATCCTTTAATGCCCCAATTGTCCACTAACTTATTGGTGTTGATACCCAAGATGAGTGAGAGCTCGGTCAAACAGAATCCTTCTTCCAATTTTGGGAAAGGGTTGTATTCCTTGATTGGTCGATTGAGGAGTCTCTCGAGGTCTTCCAAGGTTGGAGAGATTTGGAAGTCGGGGAAAGTGAAGCATCTTAAAGGAACGTCATAGTATTGGGACATTGTAGTGATAACACAATAGTCAACCTTCTCGGTTAGAAGATCTATGATGTTCCCAAAATTGGCTCTAAACTTGTTGTCTTTGATAGTTACGACCTTTGAACTGAGGATCTTTAATGACCTGATGTCGGGACTCTTGAAGCGGAAAGAAGAAGTTCTTTTCTTTGTTGAAGTATCCATGATTGTGTCGGAAAATAGTCTTGTAATTCTGCGTTTAAACAAACGAAAATTTTAAGAGCTTTGCTTATTATTTTGATGATGAATGAATGTATGAATGAATGATTGGTTTATTATTTCCACAAGGTTTTAGGCATGGGTTCGTGGTTTTGGACCATCGTGACGAAGCATGGAGTTAATAATGACTGCTTAGTAAACCAAGGTTCTCGCTTTGTGTGATCTAAGGCTTTCGGAAAATTGGGTGTAAGACACTGCCCCTAGAGTCATGGACTTCTTTGACTGTCAGCCGCTTATGTCAATTTACTTGCCAGACGACTGCTCCATCAAAGTCATCTACTCTAAGTGAGATCTTCGTATCGACCCTTACGAGGAAGGCACCTCGGTGGCCTATACTACGCGACCATCGGTCTAGGCTAGCCATAGTTTTAAAGGTTCTAAAAGGGGTCTTAGGGTCATTGACTCTAGTAAAAGAAAAGATGCTTACGTCGAAAGCACGACGGTCATCAATCCCCTTAAGAGAATCTACCACTAAGTGAGGTTCTCGTACGATCCTAACGAGGAAGGAACCTCGCGGATCAATACTACTCAACCTCTCCTATCTCAAGCAAACTCTCAGACTCGGGTGGGGAGTCCTTCACACAAGGTTTTTTTCTTTGCAATCATTATTGCTTCCAAAAATTCTTCGTCACAGAGTCAGAGTTTCGGACCAACATGTAAACAAAGAAAATATGCACGAGTTAGCAAAGAAAGCAATATATACAGAAAAATAGATAACAGATAAATCTCCACGTACATAAAAGAGGAAACAACCCAAACTAGGCTAGACTTGCTTAGGGATTTTTTGGTCCCCAACAGAGTCGCCAGCTGTCGCTACCGGGATTTCACGATAACGAAACCGGGACAAAAGAGATGCCAAAGAGAGGCAAAGTCAGAAGAGTCGCCACCGAATTTTATTTAGTTTACCTCTATCGGAGAGGAGAGGGGAAATAGTCGATAAAACCCTCGGAAAAGAGACGCGCACGGGAAGCGCTAAAAGAGAATAAGGAATCGGTCTCGCAACCGGGATTTGGGTTCGGAAGTCGGTTACGTAAGGGGAAGGTATTAGCACCCCTTACGTCCATGGTACTCCATGGGAACCATTTGGGTTGTTTTACATACATGGGATTTATCTATTATTGTTTTATTTTCAAAAGAATGTGTGGAAAGAAGGGGGTGTTTTTTGTTATTATAGTGCTCGCCAAGGATTGTGGCCCTTGTGCCTACGTATCACTCATTCGGGGATGAGGAATCAGAGCTCCGTAGTTCGGAGTAGAAAATATTTGTGTGTTGGTTGATTTTACCTTTGGAAAAAAGGGTTTTTGGGATGATGCCCTAAGGCACAAAAAGGAGTTTGATGAGTTATATTGTTTTTACCTTGAATAAGGGTTTTATGAAAAAATGTTTGTGATTATATTGTACTAAAGTCTATGGGCGGAGGTGATTATTCTAGACAACAAGTCAAGCGTCTTGCGTCCAAAATAATCAGAGTAAGGGTAGGAATGCTCCATTCTCACTCATTCTCCACCACTTAAGGCTCATGGCGCACAATAATAATCGTAATTATTAAGTATTTTTTAATTTGGCTAAGAAAATGCCACTTGACGTTGAATCAAGGGTTTATTTTATTTTGATTATGAAATTTGGCTTATGCAACATGAATGCAAAGTAACCAACAAGAAATTAAAAAGTCTCATTGTAAGGTAGCCCAAGAGAAAACCTTTTGTGTGCAAAAGTGACCTAAGCTAAACAAGGGATAATGGTCTTACAAACATGTCCCCCTAAGGTGGTGCCATGATGCCATTCTTACAACATGAATGTAAGTTACAAATAAAATCCAACATTTACAAAGTATCACAAAGATAAGGGAAAAACCTCCAAGCAAGGGTCCTAAAATAAAATCCTCTAAGTCCAAGTTGATTAAGAGTGGAATGAATATTTTTGTCTTATCATTTTATCATGTTTTTGTTGTTTTTAATGTTTGATGATAATAAAATAAATAACAAGTAAATAAACATGCATGATGAATTTGTACAATGATGATGATGATGAGTACTTTAATGTAAATTACAAGGTAATGACATAAAAGTAAATTACAAGAAAAAGAAACAATATCACAATAGTAATGGTTAGTGAATATAAATGATATAAAACAAATATAAGTCAATAACACCAAAATCACAATAACAAAGATTAATGATGAACAAAATTAATGAAGTATAATTAGTGGTTAGTAACATGTACAAAAATGAATATTTTTTAAGACTATTTTCTTAGGCCAAAAAGACTTAAAATATGACACATTAAGGGATAGCTTATCATTGATGCAAAGTATTGAAGATGATTAAAAAATCAACTAATAATAGATTTGTAACAAAGAAAGTTATGCAACCTTAAGTCCATCTATTAGTATTAAAAATAAAATAAAAAAGTGATTTGTTCTCTTTCTTTTATTTTTATTCCTCTTCTATTTAACAAGATAATGAGGTAGTAAATAAGTTAGCCTAATGTAAATGATATAATTAGATAATAATAAACATAAACATAAAATACTTGAAGTAAAGTGAACAAAAGAAAAAAAATAAAGTGCAATAATATAAATGTTAGAAGTTAGTAGTTAGTGAACATAAAAATAAAGTAAATGAAATAAAATGAACAATAAAATAAATTGCAATAATATAAATATTAGGAGTTAGTAATTAGTAGTTAGTAACAATAAGCAAATGGATTAACAAGTTAATGTAAAGACATGGTTTCATCTATGCATCAAATGACCCAAATATGGTTAACATAGAGGCAATCTATCAATGCCTCAAAGTATCATGAATGATCTATTGATCAACCATAAATAGGTTTGAAACATTAAAGATTTAATCAACTCTAAACAACCATGGTCATGATCTAATAGACCTCATCAACCAAACAAATACAACAATAAGTTCATAATAAAAGAAAAAAAATAACACACACAAAGCAACCACAAAAAGGTGAAAAAGATAGTAAGAGTAAAAAATCTTTAAAAAAGGTGAGTAAACCAAAGTTAATCATTTTTTTTTTGCAAGCTTGAATCTAAACCATCTCAAAAGACCAACCAAGAACAAACAACCATTTTTAATCAAAAAAAAAAGGTTAAAGAGTTTAAGTTAAAATCATTACCCACAAAAATGTGAAAAAAAGCTAGGTAGAAATGGTGTTGAGCTTGAATGTGAAGTGAGGGGTTTGGGATGAAAATATTTATGGTGAAAGCTTAGTAAATGGGTTGGGTTATGAGTGTTAGAGAGTGAGAAATTTTGAGGAAAAAAATGTGAAATGAAAAAAAAGTTGGTGGTGGTGACTTTTGGGATGAAAATGTTTTTTTTTGGATTTTGATTTAGGTTTGGAGAAGAGGGGTTGAATGATATTTTTTCATCATTTTTGGGGGCTAGAAAGCATGAAAAATGAAGGGGAATAGTGCATCTATTTATAGGGAAAGTTAGTGGGAAAATGGGGGGAACCAAATACCCTTTGTGCAAAAAAAAGGCTCTTTTTTTTGGAGTGTGCAAGGCAAATCCGTTTCCCCCCTTTTCCTCTTTTTTTTTTTTTTTTTTAAATCATGCCTTGATCCCATGAAATATGTATTTGGTTATGAAAGTTAATATAATTATTATGAGGAGATAATGAAAGCATGCATGTGCAGTAGGGTCATGGATCAGATGAAAGTTGTATCGGAGTAGGGTGAATTTCGGGGTATGACAGCTGTCTCCTAGGTAGACCATGGATTCACGAGGCAGGCGCCGTGACATCCAACCTACACCAGAAACTGAAATTTGTGAAGAATAAGAAGCTGGTGGTGGTAGGGGGAGAAAAGGCTCTCCTGGTTAGCCATTTGTCTTCCTTCTCTTATATAGATGCTAAGGATGAAGTTGGAACTCCGTTCCAAGCTTTATTTATTGCCGAGCCTATTAAGAAAGGAACTTCTTCATTTGCTTCCTACAAAGATGCAAAGTTGGCCATTGAGCATGGCGCAACTGCTGGTTTAGGGCAAATGATTGAGTTAAAAGACAACAAGTCCCGGGCTGACATAGGTTATTCTTTTGGGGTTTCCAATACGCAAGGGTTGTTCAAGAGTGGAAGTTTCATCCACACCAGTCAAGACAAGGAGGCTGCTGCCATTTTGGAAGAGGACGAAGAAGATTCTGGCAACTTCGTCATCCCTGGGGGGATCTGCAATAATTGGGTCGCTGTGGATATTCCAACAGTTATCCATAAGTCAAAGTAATGTTCATTGTGTTTGAAAACCCTTCTCCCATGCCAAAAGGAGAAGTGATGACATTGTTGGCGTATAAATACAGTGATATTTTCATTCAATAAATTCATGTTAAATGTTTGTTTTTCCAATTATTTTCCCTTTTTGATTTTGCATGAAATTGGTGATCACAAAAAACCCTAAAAATAGAATAAAATCAATCTTTTCATCTGCATAATGATTTGTCTTGTTTGAGTTCTAAAATTTCTTTTATATCCAAAATCATTATGCAGGTTGATCAAACCCATTGAACATAATGATCCAACACCATCTCCCAACATTGAATTCCCTGTATTTGAGGCGGAAGAAGATGATGTTGAAGAGATTCCTGACGAGATTACCCGTCTACTTGAGCATGAAGAGAAAATCATTCAGCCGCATCTTAAGAATCTGGAAACAGTCAACTTGGGGTCTGAGGATTATGTGCGAGAAATGAAGATTGGGGCACTCCTGGAAGAGTCTGTTAAGAAGGGGTTGATTGAGTTGCTACGAGAATATGTTGATGTCTTTGCCTGTTCATATGAAGACATGCCTAGTCTAGATATTGATATTGTGCAACATTTCCTACCTTTGAAGCCTGAGTGCGTGCCTGTGAAGTAGAAGCTCCGAAGAACTCATCCTGATATGGCAGTAAAGATCAAAGAGGAAGTTCAAAAGCAAATTGATGTGGGGTTTCTAGTGACTTCTACATATCCTCAGTGGATGGCCAACATTGTGCCCGTGCCTAAGAAAAATGGAAAAGTCCGAATGTGTGTGGACTATAGAGACTTGAATAAGGCTAGTCTGAAAGATGATTTCCCTCTACCACATATTGATATGTTGGTAGATAATACAGCTAAATTCAAGGTCTTCTCATTTATGGATGGATTTTCCGGATATAATCAGATTAAAATGGCACCCGAGGATATGGAGAAGACAACATTCATCACACCTTGGGGAACATTCTGTTATCGAGTGATTCCCTTCGGTTTGAAGAACGCCGGAGCCACGTATCAACGAGCTATGGCTACCTTGTTTCATGATATGATGCACAAGGAGATTGAGGTGTATGTTGATAATATGATCGCTAAATCAATAACGAAAATTGAACATGTAAAGCATTTGTTGAAGCTTTTTCAGCGTTTGAGGAAGTACAAGCTTCGCCTGAATCCCAACAAGTGTACATTTGGAGTCCATTCTGGCAAGTTATTGGGTTTCATTGTTAGTGAAAGAGGTATTGAGGTTGATCCTGCAAAGGTCAAAGCAATACAAGAGATGCCTGCGCCCAAAACTGAGAAGCAAGTCTGAGGCTTTCTTGGTCGCTTGAATTATATTTCCATATTCATATCACACATGACTGCCACATGTGCGCCAATATTCAAGCTCCTCCGGAAAGATCAATCTCATGATTGGACCAAGGATTGCCAAAAAGCTTTTGATAGTATTAAAGAGTATTTGTCTGAACCTCCGATCCTGTCTCCGCCCGTGGAAGGAAGACCATTGATCATGTATCTGACAGTTCTTGAAGACTCAATGGGTTGTGTCCTTGGTCAGCAAGACGAATCAGGAAAGAAAGAGTATGTTATTTACTACTTGAGCAAGAAGTTCACTGACTGTGAGTCTCGATACTCAATGCTTGAGAAGACATGCTATGCTTTGGCTTGGGCTGCTAAGCGCTTACGCCAGTATATGCTGAATCATATGACTTGGTTGATATCCAAAATGGATCCAATCAAGTACATTTTTAAGAAGCCTGCTTTAACTGGGAGGATCGCCCGTTGGCAGATGTTATTGTCTGAGTATGATATCGAGTATCGAGCTCAGAAAGCTATTAAGGGTAGTATTTTGGCATATCACTTGGCACATCAACCAATTGAGGATTATCAGTCTGTTCAGTATGACTTCCCAGATGAGGAGATTCTGTATTTGAAAATGAAAGATTGCGATGAGCCTATGCTCGATGAAGGGCCAGAACCCGGTTCCAGATGGAGTATGGTGTTTGATGGCGCTGTGAATCAATATGGAAATGGTATTGGGGCAGTGATTATTACTCCTCAGGGCACACATTTTCCTTTTACAGCAAGGCTAACTTTCAAATGCACGAATAATATGGTTGAGTATGAGGCCTGTATTATGGGATTGGAAGAATGCATTGATCTGAGGATCAAGCATCTGGATGTTTATGGTGATTCGGCCCTTGTTGTTAATCAGATTAAAGGTGAATGGGAAACGAATCAGCCTGGCCTCATTCCATATAGAGATTATGCGAGGAGGATTTCAACGTTCTTTACTGAGGTTGATTTCCATCATATTCCTCGAGATGAGAATCGGATGGCGGATGCTCTTGCTACACTTGCTTCGATGATTGTGGTAAGACTTTGGAATGAAGTTCCCAATATCACTGTGATGCGCTTGGACAGACCAGCTCATGTATTTGCAGTAGAGGAAGTGGAGGATGATAAGCCATGGTACTATGACATCAAGTGTTTCCTTCAGAGCCAAATTTACCCGCCTGGGCGGGCATCTGTGAAAGATAGGAAGACGCTGAGAAGATTATCAGGAAGTTTCTACCTTAATGGTGATGTGCTTTACAAGAGATATTTTGACATGGTGCTGCTCAGATGCGTGGATAGACACGAAGCAGACTTGTTGATGACTGAGGTTCATGAGGGTTCGTTTGGTACCCATTCCAATGGACACGCCATGGCTAGAATGATGTTGAGAGCAGGCTACTATTGGCTGACAATGGAGTCTGACTGTTGCAAGTATGTGAAGAAATGTCATAAGTGTCAGATTTATGCGGATAAGATTCATATTTCTCCGACACTTCTGAATGTAATTTCATCACCATGGCCCTTCTCCATGTGGGGAATCGACATGATTGGCATGATAGAGCCAAAAACGTCCAATGGACACAGATTTATTCTCGTAGCAATTGATTACTTCACTAAGTAGGTTGAAGCAGCATCATATGCTAATGTGACTAGGCAAGTGGTCGTGAAGTTTATCAAGAATCAACTCATATGCCGATATGGTGTGCCAGATAAGATCATTACTGATAATGGATCTAACCTGAACAACAAGATGATGAAAGAGTTGTGTAGTGAGTTCAAGATCGCACACCATAATTCTTCTCCTTATAGACCCAAGATGAATGGAGTTGTTGAAGCTGCTAATAAAAATATCAAGAAGATTATCCAGAAGATGGTTGTCACGTATAAAGATTGGCATGAGATGCTGCCATTTACTTTACATGGATATCATACATCTGTCCGCACTTCAACAGGGGCAACCCCTTTCTCTCTCGTTTACGGCATGGAGGTTGTACTCCCAGTAGAGGTGGAGATCCCATCAATGAGAGTCTTGATGGAAGCCAAGTTGACTGATGCTGAATGGGTTCAGAGTCGTTATGACCAGCTGAATTTGATAGAAGAGAAGAGATTGACCGCCATGTGCCACGGTCAATTATATCAGCAAAGAATGAAGAAAGCCTTTGATAAGAAGGTCAAGCCTCGTGTGTTCAGAAAAGGTGACCTTGTGCTCAAGAAAGTCTTGTCTTTCGCGCCCGATTCCAGGGGCAAGTGGACTCCAAACTATGAAGGCCCATATGTTGTTAAGAGAGCCTTTTCAGGCGGTGCTTTGATACTCATAACTATGGATGGGGAGGATTTCACTCGTCCTGTGAATTCAGATGCAGTCAAGAAATACTTCGCCTAAAATAAAAACAGAATAGCTCGCTAAGTTGAAAACCTGAAAGGGCGGCTTAGGCAAAAATGAGCGTCTCGGTGGATTGAAAACCCGAAAGGGCGATCCAGGAAAAAGTTAGAGACATAAAAAATGATGAATATATATATCCCGCTAGCTTGAGTACCTCACCCTGGGGCAATCTAGGCAAAAATAGGGATTTGGCTAGTAACTGCATCCTGACAAGACTTTGTTCTACAACCGTCTTCCGTCAGAGATTCTCACTCATTCATCATCAACTGAAGCTTCAAATACATCGGATTCAGAATTGGTGGAGAAATGATCATTATGTTCAATGTAGCCCTTTTCCAATATATATCACCAATTTCAAATTTGAAAAGATCTATGGAGTCTTGTCATTTGCAGACTACCATTCCATCAAATAAATTTGAGCCTTTATCCAATTATTTGCACTCTTATTTGTTTCTATTCAACAAATGTTTTGCATGCTTTAATTGAAAAATATCATTGTTTTACTCAAATCTTTCATAATTTGTTTTTAAACAAAGTGAACATTCACAGAGATAAGAGGATACTGAGGATATCTTCAGTGCTCTCCCAAGGATAGTAAGATTCTCAACAGGGTAAGACATTTGTTCGTATTCCTGGCATGCCTGTATCTTTTTCCTCAGGAGCCTTTTGGGGTTTTCTTCCGAGCAGAGTGATTGGTAGGATTATTCATTCCTATTTCCTGCAGCAGAGTAGTGATTCTTCCTCCTCAGCAGATGTGATCTCATTATTTGGGACAGTATTTGATGACCCGTGGAAACTTCTGATTTGGTGGTTGTTCCCCACAGAGTTCCATCCTTCTCTTTGATGAGTTCCCCAGTAGGTTTGCTTCTACGACGGATCTTACCTGTGTGGTGATCCTTTTCCCCTAGCAGTAATCTGGTTCCCCTACAGAGATCTTGACTATATGTCCTCCAGTAGGCTTGGTTTTATCTCTCTCGAGATGTAGTACCGGATGTTTGTGTACTTGTTCGTTGGACCTGGTTGTGTTAGAAATGTCTGTTTGTCAGCATTCATCATACATAAACCATGCATATTGCATACTCAATAACATTCAAATATTCATGATGCATTATTTTCCATATATCTTTGATTGTTATCTCTTGTTTGAGGGTATTATGTTCCCCAAGCAGATGTTGGTGTTTGATCTCCCCATGTAGAGTCAGCCCCCATAAGCAGAAAGTATTTATCCTTCCTTCCATATTCCCCACTGAGTTATATCCTCGTGGATGTGGGTTGTTTCTGCTTCCTCCCAACACATATATTGGGATGGAATTCCCCATTGAGCTATATCCTCATAGGGACAAGCTTTGTTTTAGCGTGCCTATCTAGTTTGATCCTAGACTGGCCCCCTTTTTTGCCCGTTCTTGCTCTCCCCTGTGGTGTAAATGAATAAATTGCTCAAAAATCAGTAATCGTTCATCTGATCCCCGGTGGAGTCTGTGGTTTTCTACCCTTATACCGGTAGTTGTAAACCCTATGTCATCCCCGTGCAGAGTTAACATTTTGTTCATCCTAATCGATGACGGTTACCTTTCCGTGGTCTTCTACCCAGTATCCGGTAGATGTAATCCCCTCCTTGACGGTTATCATTATCCAATATCCGATATTGATAAGTCCTTCACCCCTGGTGGTTTATCTCTTGGATAATTGCTCTGATCAGGCAACTTATCCCCAGCAAGTCATCTTTCATATACCGATTGCCGGTAATGTTTATTGCTCCCCTTGAATGGTCATCATTTTATACCTAGTTTCGGTATCCCGATGCATTTCCTTTGTCGGTTGATTTATCCTTTATTAACCCAGTAACCGGTTGTGGATAATCTTCCATGCGAGTATATTATCTACGTTCTGATGGTAATAGATAATATATATCATGCTCTCTTTGGTCGAAGCCTTTCGTTCTTCCCCAGTTGAGTAATATTCGTATCCCTTTTTGGAATCGAATGTCCATCCCATAATCGAGTTTGCTTTTAGCCCTCTTTTGGATGATGAGTGTCTTGGGAATATTCCGTAATTCACGTTTTGGTTGGTCACCTATTATATGCCCAGTAACCGGCATCCCTGGTGTTCCTTCCTTCTGCTCCATATTATGACCTTGTGTCCCCTTGCTTAGTCAGATTTTCCTGAACCGAAGTTTACCCTTTTAGGTCTTCCTCAGATGACTTTCGGATGTTTGATATCTCTCACCCTTATACCGGTCTTAGATATTCATTCTCCCCGAGCATGTTGCCTCTCACCCTTATACCGATGTTCAGATCACACGTCTCTTTGAGCTTATTACCCAGTAACCGGTAATACCTCATACTGTCATTTCCCCATAAGAGTCCCAGAGTCTCTGTCCCACTTGTGAGTTAATTACTCACGTGGATTTTTAGTTTTTCCTGATTTCTTTCCTTCTTTTTGGATACATATCTCCACAGAGTATTACCTTTTGCATACATACATTTGCATCATGAGGTCTCTTAGGGACCAAAATCCGTGTCTTTGTTATTATTTAAGCCCATTCTACCTCGTCGAGACGAAAATTTTAACCTTCACTTCTCCGGCTAGAATGACCTTAAATAGGGGCATCTGTAAGACCCCAATTTTGACCCTAAGATCCCTCATGGCATCATAACATTGCATTTGCATTGCCTCAAGGATCATAAGCATCTTGGCTCCTTACCTTTGGGTGGTACCTATTATGAGTGGTTTGAGATCACCAAGCATGCCTGAATTGTATATCATTGCTTTTCTTATTTTGTTTATTAACCAAAAGCACAAAAATATGTCACTAACATCTTTTATTTGTAGCTTGAGCAATCACAAGGTCAAGAGCTTCAAGGAGATCCTCTATGCAAAGACATGGACAAGTGAAGATGAAAGCAAGTGTGGTAATGGTTCCCAAAGCTCTCATCCATCAAATATGCCTCCCAAGTATCTCAATTCATCATTTTGATCAAAGCAAGTCAAAGGGCTTGAGGTTGGATCCCCAAGGAAACCCTAATTCATCTGTGTACCACAATGCCTTGCTCTTGAAGCAACGTCGGCCCATGGTCAAATACAATCAAGGGAAGTTATTTAATTCATAATTTCATGCATATTTGAACTTATTTGAGTGCCCCCAACCATCAATCCATCAAGTTATGAGTTGTGGACTTGAGAAGTTGATCAGTCAATTCATCTGACTATTTTGAAATGCACTCAGACCAAACTTTTTATGTGTTGGTCAAATGGAGATGATTCCAAAGGAAACAATGTTCTTAAGGACAATGTGAACAACTTTCATGTTAATTAAAAATTTATTTGAAGCTTGGAAGGTCATCATCCATTCCAAGACATTATAGGTCATTTTGACTGAAACCCTAATTTTGGGTCAACTTCCGAAGAACATAACTAATTCATTTTTTATGATTTTGAGGTGGGATCAAATGAATTGGAAATCTTAATATATCTACTTCAAATGTTATGTTGAATAAAATTTCAAAATCTCAAAAGAAATACATGTGATAATGCAAAACATTATAGGTCACTTTGGACCAAATGCATTGAAAGTCAAAAAAGTCCAACTTCAAGTGCCCATAACTCTTTCATCAAAAATCCAAATGATGCAAACTTGAATTCCATTTTTATTTTCTTGAAAAGATATACAACTTTGATGTTGAAGGTCTTTTCATTTGAAGCTTGCATCGTCAAAACAGAGGGGCTTGAACATTGGCCAAATTTGGAAACCTTGCCTTTACATGTTTTGCACCTTACACTTTAAACTCAAAATTCACTAATTTCCACACTTCAAATGGATTTTTGTCCAACATAACATTTGTTCCTTACATCAAGACCTTTCCAACCATTACTTACATGCTCATGTTTGGATTTGGAAAATGGCATTTTCGAAGAGGAGAAGTTTTAGGCATAATTATGCATAACACATTGAAACTCATTATACAAGCTTGTGCATTGCCAATTACACGTCCATTTCAGTTCAATTATGTCTCAGATTGCATTTGGCATTGAATTTGGGCTTTTTGAATGATCATGCAAGCCCATGCAAAGAGCTCCATTTGCCATGCACACGGATTGAATCACACTTGCCTTGCCTCTCCTTCTATAAATAAGAGCATCATCCCATTCATTTTCCATCCATGAATCAACCTGAAATGCTGCTGAATTGAAATTCAAACCTCTCACCAAAGGAACTATTTCATTTTCACTCAAATTTTTCAGATCTGAAATTCAACTACATCTGGTTGAATTTCCAGATCTAAAGTTCCTAGACCTCTCTCTCATACTCCATTGTACTTCTGTTTGGCCAAAGGAAGCAAGGAAGCAAGCTCAGATTACCAGAATTCAAAGGTGATCATCAACTGGTTTTCTCTTCGAAACTCATTACTCTTTGATCTATTTGCCTGGCCAATGTGTTTTCTGAAGTCCTCACTTGAGAGGCAAGCTAGTGGTAGCTTCAATTTTGTGTTTTATTGAACTGCATTTTTCATACCTGAATCTTCCATCTCATATTTCTTACTCTATAGGAATCTTGAGTGTGATTCAAGGTTACAGGGGTGATGTACATCACCCCAGCTTCATTTTGATGTATGGATCGTGCATTTTAATTAAGTTTTAAAAACCTGCAAATTTTGGCCGGACGGTGAGTCTCACCGGAGAAGACGGTGGTTTCCACCACCGTCCCCACGTGGATGAGTCCATGGCCATTGGATCCTTTGACTCTAATCTAATCTCAGCGCTCCATTTGATTGACTTCATTTAGTGCCATGTGTGATGCTGTTGACTCAAGTACACCATGCGCGCGCGTCTCCCTGCCTTCAGATGTGCCACGTCAATTAATGAATCCAGATCTGACGCCTCTGGATTTTTGGCATTTTCTAATTTCTCATTTAATTTCTTTTATTCCCATTATTTTCAAAAATTCATAACTTCTTTATTTTAAATCCAAAAAATATGGGACCAATTGCATTCTTCCCCAAATAAATTCTAGTTTCTAAAAATGATTTTTAATATTTTTTATTTTGTCATTTGATATTTTTTGTGAATATTCTCTTTTCTGATTATTTTTAATTCATATTAAATAGTTTTCAATATTCAAAAAATACAAAAATATTTTCCTAACCTATTTGAATGATGATGGATCTATGAAAAATATTCTCATCAATTTTTTAATTGATTTGAGATTTATTTGAGATTTTAGTTCAATTAGGTTATTTTTATTCATTTTTAATTGATTAAAAATAGTTTCTGACTTTTAAAAATGCTGAAATTTTTTGTCAAACTTTGTTTGACCTTGTTGAACTTGGGATAAATCACTTGGACTTTTTAAAGTTGATTTGAAGTGATTTTGAAGTTTGACCTTTCTTTTATTTTTAATTCAAGTTTAATTTTAAATATTAAAAAATGCAAAAAATATTTTATTTATTTCTTGACTTCCAATCTTCATCTCACTTCTGTTTTTGATTGTTTGACTTTGACTTTCAATGTCATTGGTCAACATATGATGATGGGTACATTTTATTTCATTTAATGCACTTTAATTTTGCCATTTTTCATTTCCATCATTCATCTTCTTCTTCTCCTTCTTTTTTTTCTTTTTGATCAATGAGTTGAAGGTTGATAAGTTAGCATTGATTAGGGAAACTTAATCTTCCTTGATTCAAATCTAATTCATCTTGATCAATTGATCAAGTGAATGGCTTTGCATTAAGGGTAGGTTGTTTCCTAAATCATGCAAAGGACTTAAACCAATACAAGATCAATTCTCTTTTTTTCTTTTGGCATGGCAAGTTGTTGGAACTTGGTTCACTAATCAAGACTTCTAACTTGTGTTGTTGCCTATATTATTATTGACCGGCCTCAGATAGTTGTGACTTCTACATAAGTCCAATTACAATTGCTTAACATAGCGCTAAATTTGCCTTATGGCACACTAACTACTAACATTGACCATTAACCATTAACATTTACTTTTTGCACTTTACTCTTATGCAATTTATCATTTTTGTACATATTATTCATTTGCTTTTTCCTTTGCTCATTGGAGCACATGTTTATGTTAATGCCATTTGCCTTTTGCCCACTTGGGTATATAATTGTGTATATATCTTTTGTGCTTGTGTTTGTTTGTTTGATTGTGAACCAAATGCAAAGAATTGGACAAAATGGACTTAGACTTTAGGACTTTCCCTATGCAAATTTGGAGTCAAAGAGCAACTAGGCATTGGGCCTTTAGAGTGCTAGAAATGTCAAAGAGCAACTAGGCATTGGGCCTTTAGAATGCTTAATATTGAAGATGATCATGAAGGACCATATTCTAAACTCACTCTTGTCCATTCTTGATTTGCTTCATAAAACTCTTTGATGTGTGTGTTCTTGTGCTAGGGATTCCACCTTGATTCAAATTTGAGGAACCATTGCCATGAGCTTATAAGAGAAAGAGTTACAAGATGCCTTAAGGAGCCTTTCCAAGAATTTATTGATTGTTGATTGCTTGAGTTTATGCTTGTGATTGCTTATTCCAAAGGATGGGAGCTACTTGGATCATCAATATGATCTCAAGAGAGGAACTCCTTTTGTGGTTTTGTTTCTTATCCTTCATCTCTTGTATGTTTAGGATCTTTACCCATTCTTCTTCTTCTCTCCACTCTAACCCAAGCCAAAACTTTTGTGCAAACATTTAACACTTCTTTTCAAACATTAGAAACCTAAGCCTTATGCTTTTGATTTTCAAACTCTTTTTTCATAATACTCATTGTGAATTGAACTTTTAAGTCAACTTTGACCATATTTTGTACATACTTTTCATTGGTAAGTATAACCCATTCAAATGATTTTTGTGGTTTCAATGGCCACTTTCTTAATCAAATTTTTCATAACCTTTAGCTATTAGGTTTGAGTTATCCTTGAGGTAGATGTAATACTCACCTATATCCTTAGTGATGGACAATGAGTCTTCCATGCTTATTATGGGGTTAACCCCTCACTAGCATGTTGAAGCTATCCTCACATGGTGGATTTGTGGTTTTAGGTTAAGTTTTCTCCCTTGGATAACAAAAGACCTTAAGGATTTTTGACCAATCAATTCACCAACTCATTTTGAAATTTTTACCCCGAACTACGAGGTTTTGATCCTAATCTTTTTTAAGATGGTACGTAGGCAATGGGTTTATCCATCCAAACACAAAATGTAAATAAACTTGTACATTCTCTTCTCATCTCTTCAATCATGTTTGCACAAACAAATTTTTCACAAAACAACAACCTTACAACAAGTGTGAAAAGGGCTCCCTAGGAGTACCTAGGATGTTTTGGGTGCCTAACACCTTACCATTGCATAACCAACCCCCTTACCCAGATCTCTGACATTTTTACTAGTTTTTGATTTGATAAAACTTTTAGGTTTTTGTTCGCTTTCTAACCATTCCTTTGGATAAATAGAAGTGCGGTGGCGACTCGACTTGTATGGTTTACCTTTGATTTAGTCAATATCTCTAATGGTAACGAATACCCCGCTACACATTGTCCCACCAATACTTAGCCTCCCCGGACAATATATGTGTCCTGAACATAACCTTTTGAGCATTTGTTCAAGCCATAACCCGGAAGATTTTGTTGACTTCCTGAATCCAACTCTGAGCACCCTCACAATTGTACCTCCCTTTGAAGGTATGCGGATTGTTCCTCTGAAACATTCCCTGCCCACAAAATTCATCAACTACACCATGTTGATTCTAATTTGCCTGCAAAGCTACATTTTCCTGCGCCATTACATGGGCCATTGCGTCTAAAGCATAAGCAATTGCACAATCATTCCTTCCAACCATTTTTTTCCTGCACAATCATCTAAGATAGATTAACTAATCGTAAACAATAAAGAAAACAACAGTTAGCAAAATAAGCATCGACAATGTTCACACACATGCCGCGCATAAAAGGGTACAAAATTAATCACATCCAAGGCCAAATAGACCGACCTGCTTTGATACCAACTATGTTACACCTTATCCCTGAAACTTTTAATTAAAATAAAAACACATAATAATCATATTTAAACAACAAGGGTGTCACACATCTCCCTTAAATAATCCTACTTTTCAAAAACTTTTTATAACAATGCAGCAGAAATTCATATCATAACATCTAAACTGAAAAATCTCAGCACAATTAAATAATTCATAAACTTCATAAATAACAAATAACGAAACTCATCCCAATGTTATGATATCAGAGTGACATCGTAGGAAACTAAACTCAAAATTTCAAACAAAAGAAGTCGGAATCTATGTCAATCCTTTGCAAAAAGCAGCATATATTGCTCATCTACCTGAGTATCTACAATACCAGTGTAACAAACAACACAACAACAAAAAAGGGGTGAGAATAAATTAGATGTTATTGGTGTATTAAATAACAAGGATAGTTTTCAAAAGCAATCACATTGACACGGATAATAATTCACAACCACAATAAATATAATGCAATGAAATGCTATGTCATTCTCCCCTAATATGCATGTGGTACCAAAGTTTGGATTTCAATGTTGTGTTATTGTGTTATCCATGTCTCTGATTCCTCTTTGAACTCAACTCAAATGTATCCAATATTCTAATCTCCAATTGTAAACAACTCAAAAGTAACTTTGACAACTCTAATGTATCAAATCTAACTCGTAAACTCATTAAAAGGTAATCAAAAGTCACTGAACTCGAAATAACTTAAAAACTCACCGACAAGACAATGAATTTGAAATATTCGAACATCCAAATGCCTGAGGACCAGCCAAACCAACCCTCTTGAGCGCAATTGCACATTGCGCCTTTGAAGCCTCCGCCGCGTGAGCCCTATCATTGACTGTGGCCTAGCCGCTGAGTCACGGCCCCTTTACCGCACGAAATTGTGTCACGTTGTTCCACCCTTTTGTAGCGTGTTCTCTACCACCGCTAGAGACCCGCATCTGGCACGCCCTTACCCCACACGACATCTCCCCCTCCCCTGACTTGATTCAGTTCAAAATTTTGATTTTTTCGGTTAAATTGATTTTTTGGGAAAAAGATGCCATTGAATTTATTTACCTTTATAACTTTTTCCCAACAAAAAAGATCAAAGCACATCAAAATTACTGTTAAAATATATTCCATGATCCAATTATTATGACAATAATGTATCGACAAGGATTCCAAGTAAAATAATACAACAATACTTTAGAATGATATAACACAGATAAGGAATTGATAAGGAAAAGATACGAGGGTTACGATCATTCACCATCTGACGACCTACACACTCATATGTAAAGAGTTTCCCCCCTTACCTCAAAGTTGTTGGTTGTTGAATTTTATTGCCCTTGGGATCTCTCTCTCTCTCTCTCTCTCTCTCTCTCTCTCTCTCTCTCTCTCTCTCTCTCTCTCTCTCTCTCTCTCTCTCTCTCTCTCTCTCTCTCTCTCTCTCTCTCTCTCTCTCTTTCTTCCTATGGTCGCTCTAACTTTCTGCATCTTTTCCTCTTTTTCCTAACTCTTCACGTACTGTAAAAAAAATCCCACAACAACTTATTTTTTATTCACCCTAATTTGATTAATTCTCCTCTCACCCCTCAAGTCTCCTCACACACCCACTCATTCTATTTTCTAAAACTCTATTTTAATTTAATTCTATATATTCTCTATTATTTTATTAATTAAAACAAAATATTATTCTAATTCTATTATTTCTCTAATTCTCACCAAACCTCAACTCTTACTCAATCCACCCCTCACTCCCTAATTTTAAATAAAATTATATTTTCTCTCAATTCCAAAATATCTCTAATATTCCTTAAACTAAATAAATTACCAATTAATCAAATAAAACTCATATATCACCCAGATGGTTAAAATAAATCAATATAAATAACTAAGTTTGAGGGGTGTTACAAAGTGGATTTTTGACGACCTTAATTCAAACTCGAGATTTCACATAAGTTGTCATCAATTCAAAAACACTAGATTTCTTCAGCAAAACAATTGTTGTGCGCCTTTTGAAAACATCCATTATTTTCAAAGACAGACTCTTATTATCCATTACTTTTTTAAAAAGAATTTTTTTTAAGGATAATTTTTGGACTTGAAAAGTTTAAATAAAAAAGTTAATAATTACAAATAAAGTAAGTAAAACTTCAAAAGTATTGTGACTATCATTTTAAAATATGTAATAACTAATTTTAATCCAAGTGTCTAATATTTCTAATTACTAAGATTAATGGTCAATATTAGAACGTAGTGAATTTTGAAGCAAGTGACATATTTGTAATTGTGGGAAGTAAAGGGCATAATTGGGATTTTTATGAAAATGGTGGGTAATTTTGTAATTGTTGAAAGCGTACTTTTAACTAAAAAAACTACTTCTCTTTCTGTCATTTTTATTTTTCTCTAAATTTGTGGGGGGAAAAATAAAGGAGGATATAAAGAGAATAGAGGGACGAGAAAATGGAAGAAGAGAGGAAAATGGAGAGTTTTACATGCAACCAAGAATGGAGTCATCTTCAGCTATTTTTGGAATTCAAGTTCTTCAATTAAGGTGAAATTCTTATATTAGTGGGTTACCACACTAGTTTTGAGGTTTGATGTATGTTCGGGGAAAATTGAGGTTTTCTTGAGTGATTCTTGCTATGCATGTTTTGATTGAATTAATAACATGGTTATTGTTTAATTCGATGTTATAACATGCTTCAAATGTTGTTCTATATTTCTATATTCGTATGTGTTGACCCATGTATATTTGTTAGTGTTTTGGGGTCAAGAATCATTGTTGTTAGGGATGTTTTTCTGAGTTATGCAAAAAACTCGAGACCTGGAAGTGATGACGGCCGTCACCCTAAGTGAAAGGATGACTGTCACGCTTCGAAGACCAAATGACGGTCGTGGTCTCGCTGATGATCGCCAACACTAGATGACCGGTAACCCTTTTTAGCTGACGACCATTAGAGTTGGATGATGGGTGACCCTGTTGGGCTCCACCAGGTGATGGTCGTCATGGACTGTGACAACCTAATTGTCATCCTGGTTAATCTCAACCTCGTTCGAAGTGAAATTTGACCCCTTTTGAGTGGTTTCATCCCTTTAATGATCATTATGCTACGTTTGACTATTGTTAAACCAAAATAGCGTTAAATACTTATCTGACTAGTTTTCACCTGACATTATATTGTGTGGTATGTTCTGGCATAATGGAACTGAAGAGTTAAGTGCCGAGTTTAACCTAGAGGATCCATATTTAGTTGTGTATGCTAAGTTTCAATATGAAGGTCGTAATTAGTGCAAGAAGAGTTACGTACTAAGTTTTAAGAGGAGTCGTAATTAGTACGATTATCTCGCTTCTAGTCATAAACATGTGTTTTTTCTAGTAAAATAATTTAAGTGATTAATTTAATTATTGCATTATTTTTAGTTATGTTAAGTGAACACAACAAGCATAAAGGTAATGTAAGCACATTAGTTTTTGCATTGACCTATAGTTGGATTAGTCCGGGTATTGAATGTCCGTAAAGGATGACCAATTGCACACCATGCCCATATGGATGATATTTGCATAAAATTCCCACATGATTCCGGGTTGAACTCTGGTACCTATGGATTGTATGTAATCCCTTAAGGATTAAGCCACCAAAGTCGTAGAGTTATTGTTTAACCCTGAAACTGAGAACACTCCTAAGATAAGAGAACTCCATTAAGATAGGTTGTATCTCACCCCGTGTTTAAATTTTCAAGTGTGCAGTCCATATCTAAAGGTAAATGAAAGATTGTGAGAGGAGTCTTTTTGGATGACTTACCATTGTATTTTGTGAAAAGTCTAGTTTACATAGTATACTATTTTTTCAGACCCTCTAATATATGCGTGACATATGTACTTATGTAACTCTTTCACTATTGTATTTTGTTTCCATACCATAATTTAACAATTTAATTATGTGATTCTGTATGAACATTTAATTTGGGTGTTACCATTGGTATCATAGTAGGTTGACCCTCGACCCATCCATGAAGCATCAATTGTTAGATCCTTCTCGTGCACAAGTGTGTTGCCGTTGCAAAGGGTTCTGTCATATTACGTAGTATTAAGCATGATCAATTTGATACCTATGTGTATGATAAATGACTTCATGGTAGTGCAACCTCGAAGAATGTGAAGGTCGAGGGCAACTCGTTCCTATAATATGAATGAGAGGCTTGAAGTGAGAATCGACAATGACCATTGGGAGCATCTGATTCAACAATAACAACATCAATTGCAAATGCAACAATAGCAGCAACAGTTTATGATGTAGATGATGCAGCTAATGTAAGGAAACCTACAAGGTAAGATGGATAATATAAGGACTAGCCAACATTTGAAGCTGAGGGGATCACCATGCAAAGGGAAGCAAGCTCAAAGTATGAGGCTAGTGCAACTACTTCAGTGTCAGAACTGCAAGAAGTACCATCATGGAGATTGCCGACTTGGGACGAAGATGTGTTATCATTATCAGGAAATGAGACACATTTCAAGGGATTTCCCTAGGTAGAAGTCTTCAGAAGCATTAAGGGAAACAGGCAAAATGTATACCTTAGATGCTAGGGAGGCGAAGGGAAACAATGAATTGTTAGATAAGACAAATTATTTGTATGAACAATCGTTATTTGTTCTCTTTGATTATGTAGATTTACACTCCTTTGCTTACCATTTATGTTAAAAGACTTGGGTTAGAAGCAGATCAGTAACCATCTCCGACGACTATCACCCACTGCCACTGATGACAATGTCAAGACTATCTAGATGTGCGACAGTTGCCTGATTTTGGTAAATGATATCACTTTCTTCGTCGATATGATTTGCTTACCTTTCAAGAAGATAGATGTGATGTTGATAATAGATTGGATCTCTGCCAATTCAGTGTATATTGATTGTAAGGAGAAGACGATTTATATTACTAATGATGCAGTAACTCCATAGGAAGTAGTATCTACATTATTGTAAGGTACATTTAATCTAATTCATTGTCTCTATTTCAAAGATAAATCCTTTATTTTGATTATCACCATGGATTCAAAGGAAAGGAAGAGTACTTATTCAATCCTTGTTGTGTGCGAGTTCCTAGATATCTTTCAAGAGGACGCCACTTCCTTACCTCCTGAAAGGGAAGTGGAGTTCTCTATAGATCTAGTCCCGAAGACATCACCTCTATCTATTTCACCTTATCGAATGTCTCTAGTAGAATTGCGGGAATTGAAGATACAATTAGCAGAGTTGTTGGAGAAGCCACTACTATAAATTATACCTTTTACAACACCATATTACTACGGTCGTTGTGTTAACCATAGTAATAACTCATTTTTTTGGCGTCTTTTATTTTTTCTATTTACTAAAAGACATTTCACTACCTGGAGTGTAAGGATTTGAATCACGACACCAACAATTTTCTATTTTTCAATTTTTTCTTCTATTTCATCACAGTTCATATTATCAATCGTGGTGTAAGGTGCTAACATTTCATCACGGTTCTTATCTTCAACTGTGGTGAAAGGTAATATATATATATTATATATATATATATATATATATAAGCGAAGTTATCTCGCTTCAGTACATAAAAGTCGTCTCTCTCAAAACAAAACCATAATATCTCTCTCACTCATCTCTCTCTCTCTCTCTCTCTCTCTCTCTCATATATCCTAATTTCCATTAACATTTTGACAACCTTTCTTCACAAACATACAAAATGGAAACAATAACTGCATGCAACGAACTCGTCTTCTTTGAAAGGTTACCTTTGTTGCATCAAAGCTTACAGAATGTGATTTAACTCCATTAAATCTTATAAAATGGTTATGTTACATGTTAGTCAAAACAATATATAATATAGGCTCATACATGGTTTAATAGTTTATGTTTCAAAATCAGTTTAGAAGTTAACTTAATATGAGTGAATGTATAACCTAAGAAGTGAACTATGTTGTTTATGTATCTTTCTTAATGTTTCACTAGCTTCTTTCATCTTGTTTGTATAATATTATGCCATGCTAATACATTTTGAGTTTTAGGTAGGGAAGGTTAATGAAAAATAATTAACTCAAGAAACCCGATACTATGGGTAGTTCACAAATGATTTGTGTTGCTATGAAGAAAAATTATAATGAGGATGAAGCTAAAGTGAGCGATGCAAACTTTTGTGAAAGCCCCAGAATGACATCCATTCAAATTTAACACAAGTTTGCAACTATCACTTCAACTTCATCCTCCTTTCATTGTGGATGTCATTTTGTGACACGTACATTCGTGAAACATTTTATGAGTTGATATGTTGTTGTTGTTGATAAAAGTTATTTGTTTCTTAGTAGTAAAAGTTGTACGTTATTTATGGTATATTATTGACGATTTTGTTGTTGTTAATAAAAGTTGTTTGTTGTATATTGTATGTTGATTAAGGTTTGTTGTTGATGAATGTTGTTGTTAAGATTTGTTTAGAAGACGAGTTTATCATATCTTATGTGGTTTGAGTGTTTTTCTAACCCCTTAACGAATATATAGCTTTTCGGATTGAATAGAAAATTATAATATGAGATATTAAGTTATATTAGAAAACAAATTACACTTATCGATGTTATACAAGACTTATTCATTCCATAGTCCATATTTTGCTCTTTAACATTTAGAACTTGGTTTAATGCTTCTAGTTCTTCAACCACCCCTTTCTCCACCTCTAATTTTATTTGCAAAGTAAATGATATTTTGCAAAATGAGCTAGAGGTGAAGGAAGGGGAGGTTGGATAACTAGGAGCATTGAAACATAAATAAATGTTAAAGATCAAAATGAGGATAATGGGATGAAAAATCTTGAATAACATTGATTAGTGTAGCTTGTTCTTTTAATATAACTTAATTTGTCATATTATTAACTTTAAGATTAGATTGAAAAGTTATATGTTTAGTGAGCATTGGAGAAATAAGCATTCCACATACTCTATAATAAACTCAACTATATATATCACAACGGCTGTTTAGAAAAACCATTGTTAAATGTTAAATGTTATAATTTCACTACGGTTGTTTAATGTAACCGTTGTGATATGTAGTGTGCTTTCAGTTTATAATTACGGTCACACGACCATGGTGGAAATCATCATACTTACGACCACTCCCTACCTCACCACGGTTGGTCAACCATGGTGGTATACCTCTTCCAACCATGATGAAATGGACTTTACATAGTAGTGAGCATTTTTTATGGCCTTGTGTCTCCTTAGGATGCTTATGTTTTATTGGTAAAGAAGAAGGATGATGGTATGCGCTTATGCATTGAATAATGCCAATTTAACAAAGTCTCCATTAAGAACAAATATCATTTTTCACGAATTAATAACCTCCTAGATCAATAAGGATAACTAATTTAGGAGTCGTGATTAGTACGAGTATCTCGCTTCTAATTTAGGAGCCATAAATATACATTTGTGATAGTAAAGTATTTAAGTGGTTAATTTAATTAATGCATCATTTAGTTGTGTTAAGTGAACATAACAAGTATAAAGGTAATGTGAGAACCATAGGTTTTGCAGAGACTCATAGTTTGATTAGTCCGGGTATTGAATATGCTTAAAGGATGACTAATTATACGCCTTTCCCATATATGTAACCATAAACCTGTGTTGCTAAGAAATGGTGTACATTGGTGGTATGGACGATAATTGCATGACATTCTCACATGATATCAAGTTGAACTTGGACACCTATGGATTTTATGTAATCCTTAGCTTAGCTTGTTTTGTGTTTATTCTATTGTACTTTGTGAAAACCTTGATTTACATGTTGTACTATTTTGGTATAGCTTGTATTGTATTTGTTACATATGTACTTATGTAACTCTTACACTATTGTATTTTTTTTCATACCATAATTTAACAGCTTAATTATGTGATTTTAGACACACATTTAATTAGGTTGTTACATTTGGTGTTAAAGTAAGTCCGTCCTCGACCCAGCCGCGAAACATCAACTGCTAGATTTTTCTCGTACATGTGTGTGTTGGCATTGTGAAGGATTTATTCATATTACCTAGTATTAAGCCTGATCAACTTGATATCTATGTGTCTAACAAGTGACTTCATGGAAGAGTTGTTGGTGTAAGTCCTAGAGTTAATACTTTTGGTACTTGCATCGAATTATTTATTAATAATAAAAGACTTTTTTCTTTATTATGTTTGTTTAATAAAGTCCTTAGAATAGCTAGTCCGTTTAATGTATCAAGTGTGACTTAATCATGAGATCCCATTACACATAAGGACATTATTCTTAAATTATTCATAGTCGAGCTTTGTTATAAAGTGGGATAACATTAAAGCATTAAAACTATTATGTGTATAGACTGATGATCACATCTCATGGATCATGGATAAGGAGTTATCAAGTCTTAAATATAGATATGAATGTAAAGACAAAGTGTCATACAACATACGATATCAAGTTTCAATGATGACAAAAGACCATCATGCACATCTACGAACAAATGCAACACATTACCCACCATATCCTTTTCCACGTTATTCTAAATCTACTATAATCATTAAAAACATGTAGACAAAGTGTGATCATGACTAAATACATAAAGAATCACTAATCACAGTTTCTTTGCAGATTTGAAGGCTTTGAGTCGACCATAGGGGTCAGCTCAAAGCTCACGGGTCGGCGCAAAGGCTCTGCGCAAACTAGAAGGGGTCAGCGCAAAATCACTTGCGTCGACGCATAGGGTCGGCGCATAGCTCACGGGTCGGCGCATAAACCCCTTGAGTCGACCACACGTCAGCGCATGGCATAGTGATGCTATCCACGGGTCAGCGCATGAAATGTTTGAGTCGACCATAAGGGTCGACGCATGCCCCACGGGTCAGCGCACGCCGACCTATGGTCGACCGTTCGCGCGCAAACTCAGTTTTCTGAGTTATTTCAAATTTTTGAAATACTGTTATGTTTATTTGTTTTTGTCTGTTACTATATATAGAAGTCAAAACACTTCTATTAACCAACATTTGTCAATTTGTATTCAAGTGTTCAAGGAAACAAGAAAGAGTGAAAAAGGTGTCAAAGATTCATCATCTTCATCTTCAACAGTCTATAATACATCAACTGCACACAATAACTTTTGATGTGATTCGTGATAGATTGAAGGTGATAAGGTTCGAAGTTGCGATTGAAGAATCGGGTTCGAGTTGAAGTCTTGGCAGGTTCTTTCTTGAATAAAACCGTTAAGGTTTTATCCTCCAATACCGGTTTGCGTTTGGGGGTTTTGGACGAATCGCTTCATCAATATTCAGCCGAGCGAAGGTGATTGAGAAGAGGAAGTCTTCGTCAGTCTAGTAGCGGATTCGGTGGCATTGAAGTGAAGGATTCGGGTTCGACTCGTTGTGTTTGAGATCAGCCGGGCCGAGGGTTTGAAGAACGGAAGATTCTTCAACAAAGGGGCTGGAATCGGAGGTCTAGCAACAACGATCGAAGGTCTTGATTCATCTTGAATCAAGGAGCAAGGATAGGAAGCATCATTCAACACATTGGAAATTCTGTGTTTACTTGCTTTGCAATCCTTGTATAAACGGTTAAAGTTCACAGGTGATATTTAATTAAATCATCTCAATTCTATTTTTAGAATTGAGGGCAGACGTACCCCGAAGCGAGGACGGCGGGGGAACTGCCTCATCAAATCTCTGTCTCCTTTAACTTTCTGCATAATCTATTTTTCAGCTTAAAATTTAAGTGATTTTAGTTTAAGCAATTTTTCACCAAACTTTGATATAAGTTGAGTAAGTGATTAAAATTGCTGTTGAAATACTAAGTACAATAACATATTGTACAAGGATAAATTGACTTACTTGCTCAACTCAAATATCACTTGGAGTGTTTATGCACACCAAGTGTTTGTAAAATTGCCTAAGCCAAAGTTGCCTTAAGTTTGCACTGAGTTTTAATTTGGTATTTTGGCTCATTGGAACTAGGCTTGCTAGTAAGTGAACTCTATCATTGATTGTGCAACTAGTGTAGTGAATTGTATCTCATTTTATCTCTTATCCATTAGCTTAACGCATATCCGGTTTTCCAATAACGGTTCGTTTTTTTAGACTAAATTTTCCTCGGTCGCTTCCGCACCTAAAACAATTTTAAAACCAATTTTTCTTTTAAATTGGTAGCGCCGACTCAAGTTTTTAACTGGGATCTATTCAACCCCCCCTTCTAGATCCGTGCCATAGTCTAACAAGTGGTATCAGAGCTCCGGTTCACTCCGTGCTTCAAAATACAACGTTGATAGAAAATGGCTAACGAACCTAAAGGGGCTTACAATAGAGCTCCCGTTTTCAATGGTGAAAATTATAGTTATTGGAAAGACTGTATGCGGGTGCACATAAATTCCATAGATAGAAAAATATGGAATGTTATTCTCAATGGTCCAATTGAAATAACCATGACCAATGAGAATAATGAAATAGTGCCTAAGCCTGAAGCACAATGGACCGATGATGATGAAAAGAAATACAACTATGATTGGAAAGCCAAAAATATCTTAATCTCCTCATTAGGGGTAGACGAATATTATCGTGTATCCCATTGTCCTACTGCTAAGGCCATGTGGGATTCACTTCAAATTGCCCATGAGGGGACAAACGATGTTAAATTGGCTAGAATCAATACACTAACGCAAGAGTTTGATCTCTTTTTCATGGAGCAAGGGGAAACCATTGCCGACATGCAAAAGAGATTCACTCATCTAATCAATCGATTACATTCACTAGGTAAACCTATTTCCAATGATGTTGCTACTAATAAAATCTTAAGATGTCTTAACAGGGAATGGCAGCCGAAAGTTACCGCCATCAAAGAGGCAAACGATCTTACCATATTGGACTTGACTACATTGTTCGGCAAACTACAAGAGCACGAACAAGTTCTATTAAGCTTGGAACAACAAGAAAAGAAAGATAAGAAAGACAAAGCCAAGGTGAGCGAAAAGAAATCAATAGCTCTAAAGACTTCCTCCTCAAAGTCTCAAGCAAAAGAGCAAAGTGATTATTCATCGAGTGACGAAGAAGAAGAGGACAAGAGTGAAGATATGGGGCTGTTCGTCAAACGCTACAACCGTTACGTAAGAAAGAACGGCATCCAACATTCCGAGAAGAACTTAGTAAACTTCCGGAAGCAATCTAGGTTCTCCAAAAATGATGACTCCAAAGGAAAAACAACTAGAGGGTCGTGCTACAAGTGTGGAAAGTCGGGTCACTACAAACCGGACTGTCCGATGAACAAAAAGACAAAAGAAAAAGATTCATACAAATCACATAAGAAACCATCAAAGCCAAGGAGGGCATACATTGCTTGGGAAAGCGATAGCGACTCCTCCGATGATGAAAGCTCTAGTGATGAAGATGAAAATGCAAATCTATGTCTCTCTGCTCATCAAAAGAATAAAAAGAAACAGGTACGACATGCAAAATATGAAAATTCCTCTAGTATGTCTCATCATGAATTGCAAACTGTTTTTGAAACTTTACACTGTGAAGCAAAAGAGGCCTTTAAAAGGCTTGCCTCAAATAAGAAAATCTTTTCTCATTTAGAACAAAAAATTCAAGAATCCGAAAGGAAACTTGAGGCACTTAAGGCTTCTATAGTGGAAAGCACAAAAACAAGTTATGAGGACCTTAAAAGTAGAATGATGAACTTTGGGTGTGATACTTGTTACATTTGGCAAGGTGAAGTAAGGAACCTAAAAGCCAAACTTGACAAGGCTCTTGAGCCCAAGATTACATTTGCTATTGATAAATCTAATTTTCGAAAAAGTATGGTTAATCCATATCAAAAATACAAATATGTTGTAAAGGATGAAGATAGCAAAAGTAATCAAAATGAAAAGTTCTCTTGTCTTTATTGTTGCAAGAAAGGTCATTCCATTGCTAAGTGTAGATTTAGGAGATTTTTGGTTCCTAAAGGCATTTATCAATGGGCGCCCAAATGCAACCATCTTGTTCCTCACCACTCAGGACCCAATAAGCCATTGGGTACCTTCTTTTGTTAATTATCTTATCACAGGTACAATGCCTCGAGACTACCGAGAGAAGATGGGTTCTCGACAGTGGATGCTCAAGGCATATGTCAGGAGACATATCTCTCTTCATTGACTTCGTGGCTAAGAAGAAGGGATATGTAACTTATGGTGACAACAACCGAGGAGCAATACTTGGTAAAGGTAGTGTAGGTAACCCCTCTTCCACTACTATTTCTGACATTTTGCTTGTCGAAGGTCTTAAACATAACCTACTTAGCATCAGTCAGTTATGTGACAAAGGATACAATGTATCGTTTTCAAAAGATTGTTGCAAAATTGTGCATACTGATGATAAGAAGAGCATGTTTAATGGTCTTCGTGTGAACAATGTCTATATGCTTGACTTAAATGAAGTATCGTTAACAAGTGACAAATGCCTTGTAACAATGAGTGAAGACTCATGGTTATGGCATAGGCGTTTAGCACATGTTAACTTTGACTTACTCAACAAAATAGTCTCAAAAGATCTAGTCCTAGGTCTCCCCAAAATTAAGTTCACCAAGGATCACCTTTGTGATGCTTGTCAAAAGGGGAAGCAAACGAGGATCTCTTTTAAATCCAAAAACATCGTTTCAACAACGAGACCTCTCGAGCTTCTCCATATGGATTTATTTGGGCCATCTAGGATTAAAAGTCTAGGAGGAAACTATTACGGTTTCGTAATAGTGGACGACTTTTCTCGATTTTGTTGGACTATTTTCTTAGTAAGTAAGAGTGACACATTCGCCGCCTTTGAACGATTTGCTAAGCTTTCCCAAAATAAACTAAATACAAACATTGTTGCAATTAGGAGCGATCATGGAGGTGAATTTGAAAATCACTTATTTGAAGAATATTGCGGTAACCATGGTATTGATCATAACTTCTCCGCTCCACGTACTCCTCAACAAAATGGGGTTGTGGAGCATAAAAATCGAATTTTGGAAGAACTGGGAAGAACAATGATAAATGAAAGTGGCTTACCAAAATATTTCTGGGCTGACGCCATTAGTACGGCTTGTTACGTTTTGAATAGGGTGCTCATTCGCCCCATTCTAAACAAAACACCGTATGAACTTTTAAAAGGGCGAAAGCCAAATGTTTCTCACCTACATGTCTTTGGTTGCAAATGTTTTGTATTGAACAATGGAAAGGAAAACTTAGGGAAATTCGATTCCAAGGCCGACGAAGGTATCTTCCTCGGATACTCTCAATCTAGCAAAGCATATAGAATATACAACAAGCGATTACTTACTGTAGAAGAGTCTGTACACGTTACTTTTGATGAATCCAATCCGAGAAACGTCGGAAAGGGTAGTGTTTTTCATGGTGCAGGTACATCTACCGAAGACATACTCAAAGGTGGCGAGCCGGGGATTGATCAACCCGACATAGTCAAAATTGAGGAGGACAAAGATGTACACCATGATGAAACCGAAGTAGATCATCCACCTTCAAACGATGATCTTCCTCAAGCTTGGAAGTCCTCCAAAGACCATCCAATCGACAACATTATCGGAGATATCTCAAAGGGTGTAACAACTCGATCTAAGCTAAGTAATTTCTGTTATCACTTCGCTTTCGTTTCGCAGATGGAACCTAAAAACCCTAAAGAAGCCCTACTCGATGAACACTGGTTTTTATCAATGCAGGAGGAACTTAATCAGTTCACCAGAAATGAGGTTTGGGACCTTGTCCCTCCTCCGCGAGATCATCGAGTAATCGGCACCCGATGGGTGTTTAGGAACAAGCTGGACGAAAACGGGGTAATAACCCGTAATAAGGCGCGTTTAGTCGCGCAAGGGTATAACCAAGAGGAAGGCATCGACTATGAGGAAACTTATGCGCCGGTTGCCCGACTCGAGGCTATACGCCTTCTCCTTGCCTTTGCTTGTGCAAAGGACTTTAAGCTATTCCAAATGGATGTTAAGAGCGCTTTCCTTAACGGTCACATAAATGAAGAAGTCTATGTCGCACAACCTCCGGGTTTCGAATCCCATGAGTACCCGGATCATGTTTATAAACTGAAAAGGGATTTGTATGGCCTCAAACAAGCTCCTAGAGCTTGGTATGAGAGACTAAGCAAGTTCCTACTAGATCAAGGTTACTCAAGAGGAAAGGTTGACACAACCCTCTTCATTAAACGTCAAGGAAAGCACTTGATATTAGTGCAAATTTATGTAGATGATATCATTTTTGGATCTACTAACATGAATCTTGTGAGAGAGTTTTCTGACCTTATGCAGGGCGAGTTCGAGATGAGTATGATGGGGGAGCTCACATACTTCCTCGGTCTGCAAATCAAACAGCTCAAAGAAGGAACCTTCGTGAGCCAGACAAAGTATTGTTTGGACCTTATCAAGAGATTTGACATGGCAAAAGCTAAGGCCATAGACACCCCCATGCCTACGTGTACCAACTTGAACAAAGATGAAGACGGTAAGGAAGTAGATGTAAAACGGTATAGAGGTATGATTGGTTCACTCCTTTATCTTACTGCTTCCCGTCCCGATATTATGTTTAGCGTATGCATGTGTGCAAGATATCAATCATGTCCCAAGGAATCCCACTTAAAAGCCGTTAAACGGATACTTCGATACCTATCCGGTACTCCGAAGTATGGACTATGGTATTCCAAAGGTAATGATTGTTCCTTGGTAGGTTTTTCCGATTCCGACTTTGCCGGTTGCAAATCGGATAGGAAAAGCACAAGTGGCACTTGTCACCTATTTTCAAACTCTTTGGTTAGTTGGCATAGCAAGAAACAAGTTTCTGTTGCTTTGTCAACCGCCGAAGCGGAATACGTTGCCGCCGGTAGTTGTTGTGCCCAAATCCTATGGATTAAGCAACAACTATTGGATTTTAACCTCAAACTTGAACGTATTCCCATCTTTTGTGACAACACGAGTGCTATTAACCTGACCAAGAATCCTGTGCTACATTCCCGCACCAAACATATCGAAATTCGATACCACTTTCTTCGGGATCATGTAGAGAAAGGTGACATCGTGTTTGAACACGTAAATACTGAAAATCAACTAGCGGACATTTTCACAAAGCCGCTAGCCACTGAACCTTTCTTTCATATTCGCCGAGAACTTGGCATTCTCGATATTTCGGAACGGGCACTTTAATCTGCTGTTTACATTATTCCATTTAAAACCTTAATACTGTACTTCTGACAAATCTATGTTGTTGTAAGCACATGTCTACTGTTCACTAAGTCACTCCGGCATTAAGGTGCTATTGTTCCTCTTCCTCTCTCTCTGCAAAATCTCATGACTACAATAATTCTATCTCAAAATGATATTGTTTATATATATACGCCTGATATATCTCTTTGGTTGTGTATTACTGTATGTGGTGTTAATTATGCATCAAACTGGTCATTGCATGTGCTGAGTAGTGAAAAATGAAAATTTTAAACTGTATGAGTCGACCACAGCAGGGTTATGGTCGACGCATGATTAGATAACTTTTGCATTTTCTCAAAAATCAAACAGTATGCGTCGACGCATACAGGGGTATGGTCGACGCATCGCTCAAAGATTTCGTTTTTCTGCAGAAAAATTTTAAATCATCTCTCATGCATTCACATCATTAAATGTGCAATTACATTCCATCACCTTTCAAACTACCCACTACTTTGTAACTTGCATCTACCTAGTGGCTATTGGTCTTTGATCTTCCATCTTCCCAAAACCCTAACCTTTCCACTATAAATTGGGAAAAACCCCTCTCTAGAAGAATCACTCTCAAAACCCTCATTAAACCTTCTCTCTATATCCAAACACTCAGTCTCAAACCCACTCAAATGGCTTCCTCATCACACAGACCCTCCGGCAAAAGACCCCGAGAATCATCCGGTGCATCTCTTCCCGTATCTGCTGTATCACTCGTTCCACCTGCTCGTGTCGAAATTTTCAACAAAGACATCGGTAAACGAGGAGTTGTGCAACAACATGCGTTCTACAAGCTTGAAGCTGAACGCATGCACCTACCGGAAGTCCTGTCTCTGCTGCAGCATCAAGGACTCATCAACTTCTTGGAGTGCAACACTCAATACAGTGAAGACCTTGTCCGAGTTTTCTACTCCGGTCTTCATGAGAACTTTCGCGGGCACAAGCTTTCCTCCAGAGTTGGCTCTACAAAGGTATCGATCAAATCAAATTTCTGGAACAAGTATTTTAACATGTCTGTGGATGAAGCTGGAAATTCTCTACCTGAGGTGACTGACTCTCACCACATAGAGGGCTATGAGTTTAAGAGTGCATTAAATGACATGCTGGCACGACCATATTCTGATGAGTTTGTGCAAAGTGACTTGTTCCCACGAACCGTCACTGCCGGCAAGCTGAACGCCGGAGAAAGGATTCTTCAGTGGGTTGTCTCACGCATCCTGCGGCCGAAGAAGGGCGGTCTCTCCAGAGTCGAACAGCCCGAGGTTCATTTGATTTACATTCTGAAAAATAAGATAAAAATCAACTGGCCATACTACATTGCTAGTAGAATGTATAATCTACGTGATTCCGGGCGAGGGACTGCTCTTGCCTACGGATCATTCATTCAAGAAGCTCTTACTGCCGCCAATGTTAATCATCCGTCTTTCCCGTTCACATCAATCTCACCTGACAAAGAGTTTAGCACAAAAACCATGTCTATGATGGGATATATTTGGTGCAAGGAGCGGAGAAAATATAAGTTTGTTAGAAGAGGATACGTTCCTCCAAGTGCTGACAGTGATGAAAGCGAAGAACAAGACGATGAAGTGGAAAATGAAGAAGAAGAAGAAGAAGCTAGGCACGATGCTGCTTACAATGGTGGAGACGACAGTCCTTCACCCGTTGGCACGCATGACTACTCCGGCTCTGCTTGGGTTCAGCAGCCGGATTCAAATGAAGAAGATGTTCCACGATGGGGTGGCTGGGGCGAATGGCAACATACGGGCTGGACAACTCAACGTGAATCTTACCAGCCGTATCACCAAGTTGAGGAAGAATTTCCTCCATCCCCCCCACATCAAGCTGATTCTTCAGAGCTGTTGGAAATGATGCAAAGCATGCAACTTGCCCAACAATCCTTCATGCAATCCCAGGATGACCGACTTGCTCAAATTAACAGTCAACTTCAGACCCAAAATGAGCGGCTCGACAATCTCTCCACAAGTCTAAATGAACGGTATGCAAATTTGGATCGGACTGTCACCGGGAGTCTTAGGCATCTGGAAGGTGTGTGTGATTACCTAGAAACTTTGGCTGACCCTAGCAGAAACCCAAGCGTCTGCTACCATCCCGGCCACCGCCACTTAAGACAATAGCCCTTCATATGCATATTACATGTTGCTTGTTGTTTTGCATGTATTTTGTTTTGCTTTGCCTGTTTATGCACCACAACTTCCTTATGTATTTTCTCCTTCTTAATTAATGACTATTGTTAAGAAATGATATAAGTGTATATTATTTCGATGGTATCTATATCTCTACTGCTGCCTGTGAACTTTTCGTTGCAATCTTGAATAATCACTCTGTCTGTCTTTTTGATGTTGTCAAAGGGGGAGAAAAATGCTGACATGCTGACAAAATGCCCACAACTAACAGTCGCTTTCGCTATTCTGCAAATGGCCTTAGATTACAAAAGAAAGGGGGAGTGTGCAAAATGTGTCAATACTGCATGATGTTCGTCACGTTGATCTATACAGGTTGTCATCATCAAAAAGGGGGAGTATGTAAAGACAAAGTGTCATACAACATACGATATCAAGTTTCAATGATGACAAAAGACCATCATGCACATCTACGAACAAATGCAACACATTACCCACCATATCCTTTTCCACGTTATTCTAAATCTACTATAATCATTAAAAACATGTAGACAAAGTGTGATCATGACTAAATACATAAAGAATCACTAATCACAGTTTCTTTGCAGATTTGAAGGCTTTGAGTCAACCATAGGGGTCAGCTCAAAGCTCACGGGTCGGCGCAAAGGCTCTGCGCAAACTAGAAGGGGTCAGCGCAAAATCACTTGCGTCGACGCATAGGGTCGGCGCATAGCTCACGGGTCGGCGCATAAACCCCTTGAGTCGACCACACGTCAGCGCATGACATAGTGATGCTATCCACGGGTCAGCGTATGAAATGTTTGAGTCGACCATAAGGGTCGACGCATGCCCCACGGGTCAGCGCACGCCGACCTATGGTCGACCGTTCGCGCGCAAACTCAGTTTTCTGAGTTATTTCAAATTTTTGAAATACTGTTATGTTTGTTTGTTTTTGTCTGTTACTATATATAGAAGTCAAAACACTTCTATTAACCAACATTTGTCAATTTGTATTCAAGTGTTCAAGGAAACAAGAAAGAGTGAAAAAGGTGTCAAAGATTCATCATCTTCATCTTCAACAGTCCATAATACATCAACTGCACACAATAACTTTTGATGTGATTCGTGATAGATTGAAGGTGATAAGGTTCGAAGTTGCGATTGAAGAATCGGGTTCGAGTTGAAGTCTTGGCAGGTTCTTTCTTGAATAAAACCGTTAAGGTTTTATCCTCCAATACCGGTTTGCGTTTGGGGGTTTTTGGACGAATCGCTTCATCAATATTCAGCCGAGCGAAGGTGATTGAGAAGAGGAAGTCTTCGTCAGTCTAGTAGCAGATTCGGTGGCATTGAAGTGAAGGATTCGGGTTCGACTCGTTGTGTTTGAGATCAGCCGGGCCGAGGGTTTGAAGAACGGAAGATTCTTCAACAAAGGGGCTGGAATCGGAGGTCTAGCAACAACGATCGAAGGTCTTGATTCATCTTGAATCAAGGAGCAAGGATAGGAAGCATCATTCAACACATTGGAAATTCTGTGTTTACTTGCTTTGCAATCCTTGTATAAACGGTTAAAGTTCACAGGTGATATTTAATTAAATCATCTCAATTCTATTTTTAGAATTGAGGGCAGACGTACCCCGAAGCGAGGACGGCGGGGGAACTGCCTCATCAAATCTCTGTCTCCTTTAACTTTCTGCATAATCTGTTTTTCAGCTTAAAATTTAAGTGATTTTAGTTTAAGCAATTTTTCACCAAACTTTGATATAAGTTGAGTAAGTGATTAAAATTGCTGTTGAAATACTAAGTACAATAACATATTGTACAAGGATAAATTGACTTACTTGCTCAACTCAAATATCACTTGGAGTGTTTATGCACACCAAGTGTTTGTAAAATTGCCTAAGCCAAAGTTGCCTTAAGTTTGCACTGAGTTTTAATTTGGTATTTTGGCTCATTGGAACTAGGCTTGCTAGTAAGTGAACTCTATCATTGATTGTGCAACTAGTGTAGTGAATTGTATCTCATTTTATCTCTTATCCATTAGCTTAACGCATATCCGGTTTTCCAATAACGGTTCGTTTTTTTAGACTAAATTTTCCTCGGTCGCTTCCGCACCTAAAACAATTTTAAAACCAATTTTTCTTTTAAATTGGTAGCGCCGACTCAAGTTTTTAACTGGGATCTATTCAACCCCCCCTTCTAGATCCGTGCCATAGTCTAACAATGAATATTATGAGTAATATTTATAATGGATTGAGAATACTAAATAGAGTGTTATGCAAAGTGTCATAAGTTAATCTCATGGTGATATTGGTGTATACCATCCTTCGACCTGAAACCACTATGGACCCTAGATATAGAGTAGAGTGCTTTATTGTTGATCAAACATTATCCGTAACTGGATGACCACAAAGACAGTTGATGGGTACTCCACGAAGCATGTTGAGGGACATGAGTGACCTATATGGAATTTTCTCATCCTGCGTAATAGGATAAATGTCTAAGGGCCCAATATTGAACTGGACAAGGATGACACGATTTATGTCGTGTGTTCAATATAGACATAAAGGAAAAAGGGTAATTGTACACACAAGTATCATCACAAAAAAAGGATTTGTCAGATCACATGACATTTTCGTGCCTTGGGTAGCAGTGATGTGTTGCTAGATACCGCTCACTGTTTATTATGTTAAAAATGTGATTTAATATAATTGCCAATGTCGCGAAAACCTACAGGGTCACATACAAAAGGAAGAATTGATGAGAGATAGAGTAAATAAGGAACACCGTAAGGTACGGTTCATTTAAGTGAATTGTGGAACATCGTAAGGTACAGTGCACTTAAGTAGAATACAAAATATGGTAAGGTACCATACGCTTAAGTGATTTTTTGGTATACCATAAGATATGAGCCGCATGCACTTAAGTGGGATTTTTAGCTTGCAGCCCACACAAGTGGTTCTATAAATAGAACCCTTATGCAGAAGCATTTCATTAAATGAAATTTCGTTTCTCTCTCTCTCTCTCTCTCTCTCTCTCTCTCTCTCTCTCTCTCTCTCTCTCTCTCTCTCTCTCTCTCTCTCTCTCTCTCTCTCTATCTATCTATCTATCTATCTATCTATCTATCTATCTATCTATCTATCTATCTATCTATCTTTATGTCTCTCTCTCTCTCTCTCTCTCTCTCTCTCTCTCTCTCTCTCTCTCTCTCTCACACACACACACACACACACACACACACACACACTCACTCACTCACTTACTCACTCAAAGCCTTCATTCGTAGCAGCTAGCATTGAGACTGAAGGAATCCGTTCGTGTGCACTAATTAGAGGCGTTATCACCATTCAACGTTCGTGATCACTCCTTAGATCTGTATCAAAGTTTTCAATTACTACAAGAGGTAACAATTTCTATCACTGATCATGGTCGTTCGTAAGGATCACTAAAGGAGAAATTTTTAATTTCCATTGTATTTTGGATCACCATTCTCCTTCAGTGGTATCAGAGCCACTTACGAAACCATACATCTGATAGCTGTTTATTTTCTATATTTTCTGTATTAATACGATTAAAATACAGAATAAATTAAATAATAAATGAGTAATTAAATTTGGCATCATGTGTGTACGATTTGGATGATTGATGTTGACTATGCTTCAGAATTCAATGTTAGTATGATGAAGCAGCGATACATCGATCGTCCATAGGTTACACAATTGAGATCGATCAAGTTATATATATGATATAAGTAATTCTGATGCAAAATACAATATATATGATATACTGTTTCTATTTCGTTCATTCAAACACTTAATGATTGATATTCCTTTGAGCGATCAATGGTCATTTGCTTCGGAATCCGACATTAGTATGGTAAAGCAATGACGTGTTGATCAATCATATTGAATTATCAATTGAGGTGTGTTTAACGGTATGAAATTGTTGCATTAGGATTCACGACGGTACAAGGGTTGTGTTGTCAAAGAGTTATGCGATTAGGGTTGTGACTGCACAAGAGTTATGCTTTAAAGTATCAAGAATTGATGCAAAAAACGGCGTCGGTTTCAAATGAATTATTCATTAAAATTTTGCGTCGGGGCGCTGCCCCTACAACCCCGCAGGGGGCGCTGCTCCCTTGAACCCCGGCTAACTTTGCGTAGTGTGATCAATCGCCGAAATTTAATTTGGTGTATTTAATTAATAGAATTTAAATTAATAATAATAATGTGTTTATTATTATTGTCTTGTGGTGATCGGTCATGGCCTTAGTTTTCCTTTATTTCATTTTTGGGATTTTAAAATACGACATGGGTGTTGTGCCTCTCTTTTAATCTCTTAATGTAACTTCTTTTCTCATCTCACTCCCTCGTATGTAAAATGATTTTCTTTTATGTAATGTAATGTTATGAAGAAAGAGAAGAGTACAATATCAAAGGAGGACAACCTTGAAGATCTTGCTTGGAGAAGCTTAGATCGTTATTAGGTTATCTTAGGTTCTCTCATTGGCTTGGGAGAACAATTATGCTATGGGCCATAACTGTTTCATTTTGTATGCATGTTGATGCATGTGAATGTATGTTAATGCATGTGAAAGACGATTTATATGATAAATAAGCTGGTGAGATCAAAATAATCGCAAATTCCCTCAACTTAAATATTAAGTTTATGCTTTCCAAGCTTTAACACTCACCAAGACTAGTATCGAATAATGTAGGTTTCGCCTACGCGAGGTGCATGTTCTATATTAGTAAGGTGCGATGGATAATTGTAATGTCCAATTGCTAAAACAATGGGTCAAACTTAACTAAACAAATTATAATAAGATTATATACGTTTAGAGGCAAGAGTTGGAAATGATCCATATGATGGATTAGAATAAGGAGTTATTCACCCAACTAAAATATTTGAGAGTTGTATTAGATACAATTGGAAGGAGTTCCTACCTAAATAACCTAGTTTTGTGTAATCTGCCTTCGCAGACTTAAAACAAAGTGAAATGTGGATCTCGACCCACTAGAAAATCTTCCAACGGAATTTTCCGAATCAAATGGTGAGGGTCATTTGTTTTGAGTAAAATAGTGGGAGCATATTTAATTAAAGGCCTAATTAAATATGTTATTTTAGTGATACTTATATTTTGATATTTTTCATGTAGATTACCATGACAACAAACACCTCTAACAACATTTTGCGATCAATCTTTGATAAGGAAAATTGTCTAGGATAAATTTTCTGGATTGACATCGAAATCTGAGGATTGTCCTTAAGCATGATAGAAAGCTGTATGTCTTGGAGAAACCTGTTCTTGAAGAGGAACCTCCTAGTTCTGCACCTAAGGCAGAAAGAGATGCTTATAAGAAGCATGTTGATGATGCCAATGAAACTGCTTGCCTCTTGCTAGCTACCATGAACTCAGAGTTGCAAAAGCAACATGAGAACATGGTAGCGTTCGATATGATCAGACACCTGAAGATGCTCTATCAAGAGCAGGAAAGGAATGAAAGGTTTGAAGTTTCAAAAGCCCTTTTTCAAGGCAAGTTAGCTGAGGGAGCCCCTGTAGGTCCCCATGTGCTCAAGATGATTGGGTACATGGAAAACCTTGAGAGGTTGGGTTTTCCCCTCGGAAAGGAACTTGCGACGAATTTGATCTAAAAATCGTTTCCAGATAGCTTCAGTCAATTTTTCCTTAATTTTAACATGAATGATATGGACAAAACTCTTCGTGAACTGCTAGGCATGTTAAGAGCTATTGAGTAGAATCTGAAGTCAAAAGGGAAGTCCATTCTGATGATCGGAAATGGAAAGAGACAGAACAAAAGGCCCAACAAGCAGGGTGGTAAATGGAAAGGCAGGAAAGTTACCAAAACCAAACCCACCGCTCATGCTTTGAAGCCTAGTGGAGGCATGGCAAAGGAAGGAACTTGCTTCCATTGCGTTAAGACCAGACACTGGAAGAGAAACTGCCCAAAGTACTTGGAAGATAATAAGAATGAAGTAGAGAATTCAACTTTGGGTATTTTTGTTATTGAAATTAATGTATCTACTTCTGCATCATTGGTATTACTCACATTTGTACCAATGTGTAGGGGCTAAAAAGGAGTAGAGATTTGGAAAAAGGTGAAGTTTACCTACGAGTTGGCAATGGAGCAAAGGTTGTTACTTTAGCCGTGGGAACTTATGTATTGACTTTACCTAGTGGTTTAATAATTTAGTTAGAGAATTGTTATTATGTACCTAAAATTAGCAGGAATATTATTTATGTTTCTTGTTTGGACAAGTTTGGTTTTTCATTCATAATAAAGAACAATTGTTGCTCCATTTATTTGAATGATATATTCTATGCTACAGCACAAATGAACAATGGACTATATGTCCTTGATCTTGAAATGCCTATTTATAACATTAATACTAAAAGTATGAAACATAATGAGTTAAATTCAACTTACCTTTGGCATTGTCGATTAGGCCCCATAAATGCGAAACGCTTTTACAAACTCCATGAAGATAGACTTTTTGACTCTTTTGATTATGAATCATATGAGACATATAGATCTTGTTTAATTGGAAAGATGACAAAGTCTCCATTCATAGGAAAAGGTGAAAGAGCTAATGATCTTTTGGCCATCATACATATTGATTATGTGGACCACTGAACATACCAGCCAGAGGAGGTTTTAAGTACTTCATCATATTTACTGATGATTTAAGTAGATATGGTTATGTGTATTTAATGAAACACAAATGAGAGTCCTTTGAAAAGTTCAAGGAATTCAAGAATGAAGTACAAAACCAACTAGGTAAGAATATTAAAACTCTTCGATCAGATCGAGGTGGTGAATATTTAAGCCTAGAGTTTGATGACCATCTGAAACAGTGTGGGATTCTATTCCAACTTACTCCTCCTGGAACACCCCAATGGAATGGTGTATCTGAGAGAAGAAATCGAACCTTGTTAGACATGGTCCGGTCCATGATGAGTCACGTTGATCTTCCAAACTCCTTTTGGGGACCTGCACTATTGACAACAACTTACACACTTAACTGTGTTCCATCCAAAAAGGTTAAGAAGACACCATATGAGATATGGAGTGGTAAGAAACCACAAATGTGTTATATGAAGATTTTGGGTTGTGAAGTTTATGTGAAACGATAAATTTCAACTAAGCTTGAGCCCAAATCTGACAAATGCTTATTTGTGGGGTATCCTAAAGAAACAAGAGGGTATTACTTCTACAATCCTTCTCAGGGCAAAGTGTTTGTCGCTCGAACTGGAGTCTTCCTAGAAACGAATTTTATTTCCAAAGGAATTAGTGGGAGGAAAGTAGAGCTTGAAGAAATTCAAGAATCACAAAGCATTGATACACCTATGGAGGAATTAGAGTAGGAAACATAAGTAGTTGTGGAAGAGCAACCTGCTTAAGTAGAACAAGACCAATGTAGGTCAAGCAGGATACGTCACCTACCTGAGAGATATGGATATCGCATAACTGATCAAGGTGATGTATTACTCATGGATATAGATGAGCATGTGACCTACCAAGAGGCATAAATGGTCCTGAGTCTGAGAAGTGGCTAGAAGCCATGAAATCTGAAATGGATTCCATGTACACAAACCAGGTTTGGACCTTGGTAGAGCCTCCTGTATGAGTTAACCCTATAGGGTGAAAGTGGGTCTTCAAAAGGAAGACTGACATGGATGGTAAGGTACATACCTATAAGGCAGGACTGGTTGCAAAAGGATATAAACAAATTCATGGGGCTGACTATGATGAAACCTTTTCACCAGTTGCAATGCTTAAATATGTTCGGATTTTACTTGCTATTGCTGCATATCATGATTCTGAAATATGGTAGATGGATGTCAAAACTGCTTTCCTTAATGGGAATCTACTTGAGGATGTGTACATGACACAACCTAAAGGATTTGACATACCGGAAGAAGCCCAAAAGATATGCAAGTTACAAAGATCAATCTATGGATTGAAGCAAGCTTCAAGAAGCTGGAATCTTTGTTTTGATGAAACAGTAAAACAATATGGATTCATCAAGAATGAAGATGAGCCTTGTGTATACAAGAAGGTTAGTGGGAGCATGATCGTCTTCCTGGTATTATATGTAGATGACATGTTACTCATTGGAAACGATGTCCCTACCCTGCAACAAGTAAAGACTTGGTTGGGGAAATGCTTTTCTATGAAGGACCTAGGTGAAGCAGCCTATATATTAGGAATCAGAATCTATAGAGATAGATCACAAAAACTGCTTGGTCTAAGTCAGAGTACATATATAGACAAAGTGCTGAGACGCTTTAATATGCATGATTCCAAGAAAGGATTCATACCTATGCAACATGGCATGTGTCTATTAAAAACACAATCCCCTTCAAATAAGGAAGAAAGGGATCGCATGAATAAGATTCCATATGCATCTGCAATAGGATCTATCATGTATCCCATGTTATGTACTCGACCAGATGTCTCGTATGCTTTAAGTGCAACGAGTAGGTACCAATCTGATCCCGATGATGCTCATTGGGTAGCTGTCAAGAATATCCTTAAGTATTTGAGAAGGACTAAGGACTCATTCTTGATATATGGAGGTCAGGAAGAGCTTGTTGTAATTGGATACACCGATGCTAGCTTCCAGACAGATAAGGATGACTTTAGATCACAATCTGGTTATGTGTTCTGCTTAAACGGTGGCGTTGTAAGCTGGAAAAGTTCAAAGCAAGATACAGTTGTTGATTCTACAAACAAAGCCGAGTATATTGCTGCCTCAAGTGCAGCAAAGGAAGTTGTTTGGATCACAAAGTTCATTAGTGAACTTTGTATAGTTCCTAGAATTGTGGATCCCATTGATCTCTATTGTGATAACAATGGTGCCATCGGACAAGCTAAGGAGCCTAGATCTCACCAACGATCTAAACATATACTTAGGCGTTATCACCTCATTCGAGAGATAATAGATAAACGAGATGTGAAAATATGTAGAGTACCCACAATTGACAATATTGCTGACCCACTGACAAAGCTTCTTGCGCAGCAGAAGCATGATAGCCATACTAGATCTATGGGTATTAGGGGTATGCATGATTGGCTTTAGTGCTAGTGGGAGATTGTTGGTGTAAGCCCTTAGAGGCCAATACTTTTGGTACTTGTATTGAATTATTTATTAATAATAAAAGGCTTTTTCTTTATTATGTTTGTTTAATAAAGTCCCTAGAATAACTAGTCCATTTAATGTATCAAGTGTGACTTAATCATGAGATCCCATTAAACATAAGGACACTATTATTAAAGTATCCGTAGTCGAGCTTTGTTTTGAAGTGAGATAATATTAAAGCATTAAGACTATTATGTATATAGAATGATGATCACATCTCATGGATCATGGATAAGGAGTTATCAAGTCTTAAACATAGGTATGAATATTAGGAGTGATATTTATACTGGATTGAGAATACTATATAGAATATTATGAAAAATGTCATAAGTTATTCTCATGGTGATAGTGGTGTATACCACCCTTCGACCTGAAACCACTATGGACCCTAGATGTAGAGTCGAGTGCTTTATTGCTGATCAAACATTGTCCGTAATTGGATGACCATAAAGACAGTTGATGGGTACTCCACGAAGCATGTTAAGGGACATGAGTGACCTAGATGTAATTTTCCCATCATGCATAACGGGATAAATATCTAAGGGCCTAATATTGAACTGGACAAGGATGACACGATCTATGCCTTGTGTTCAATATAGACATAAGGGGAAAAGGGTAATTGTACGCACAAGTATTATCACAAAAAAGGGATTTGTCGGATCACATAACATTTCCGTGCCTTGGGTAGCAGTAATGTGTTGCTAGATACCACTCACTATTTATTATGTTAAATACGTGATTTAATATAATTGCCAATGTCGCGAAAACCTACAGGGCCACACACAAAAGGACAAATTGATGAGAGATAGAGTAAATAAGGAACACCATAAGGTACATTGCATTTAAGTGAATTATGGGTCATCGTAAGGTACGATGCACTTAAGTAGAATACGAGATGTGGTAAGGTACCACACGCTTAAGTGAGTTTTTGGTATACCATAAGATATGGGCCACATATACTTAACTGGACTTTTTAGCTTGCAGCCCATTCAAGTGGTTCTATAAATAGAACCCGTGTGAAGAAGCATTTCATTAGATGAAATTTCATTTCTCTCTCTCTCTCTCTCTCTCTCTCTCTCTCTCTCACACACACACACACACACACACACACACACACGCACACATACACACACACACACACACTCAAAGCCTTCATTCGTAGCAGCTAGCACTGAGACTGAAGGAATTCGTTTGTATGGACTAAGGAGAGGCGTTGTCACCATTCAACGTTCGTGATCACTCCTTAGATCTGCATCAAAGGTTTCAATCACCATAAGATGTAACAATTTCTATCACTGATCATGCCCGTTTGTAAGGATCACTAAAGGATAAATTTTTAATTTCCGATTTGTTTTGGATCACCATTCTCCTTCAAGAGCAACCACAGAGATTGTATGTGTATTATTATTAATAAGAAAGTGTTGTGACAAATGATGTCAAAATCAGTAAATCTGTGAGAAAAAGAGAGTTCTTTGATAATCAAGAAAATGATTCAATTCACAAAGAGAAAGAAGAAGAAGAAGAAGAAGAAGAAGAAGAAGAGAGAGTTAGTTGTAACAATTTTTCTATTCACTTTCTTAATCAGGGTTTACAGATTACAAGTAAATAACAACCCTACATCCTCTACTACTCTAACAAACTAGAGTATAACCTATATATAGACGGCTGGTATATGTATTTCATGTATGATGATAACTCTCATACATGAAATACATAACTTTCACATAACAAAGTAAATAACTAACTTAATTCATTGGATGCTAGATCAGACTTTGACTATAACATACACCTCTTCGACTACTGCATGCTAGATCATACTTCGACTACAACATGGCACGTACAAATTGAACCAAGAGGTTTACCCTATCGAGACTAGAGTTCGATTCAAAATACCAAAAAAATCCACCTTAGAACAAACTTTACAACATCAAGGGAACAAGCTAGTTATCATCATGCAACTTTACCAGCTCCATACAGTGAAAGAACTTGCTACTAGGCAGTCACTTAGTGATCATATCAGCAACATTACATTTAGTCGAAACTTTCTGTAATTTCACTTCTCCTTTCTCTATTTTCTCCCTAACAAAATGCAGCCTAACATCAATGTGCTTGGTTCTGTCATGATAGGATGAATTGTTAGATATATTTATGGAACTTTGACTATCACATTTAACAATGATAACTTGGCCTTGAAGTTTCAGTTCCTTAGCAAACCCTTCAAGCCACAATGCTTATTTTACAACTTTAGTAAGGGAAATGTATTCAGCTTCAGAAAGAGCTTGTCTAGTATCCATACAACATGCATAGTCGGAGTGGACAAATCCTTCAATTTTGACTTTTCCATCACTCGTGGCTCCACCATAAACCAAACCCCTACTCAGATATCCTTTTATGTATATGAGAATCCACTTCAAAGCTTTTTGTGTGCCTTCCTAGGCTTGTCCATATATCTTCTTACAAGGCTCACTTTGTATGCTATGTCTAGACTCGTACGTATCATATCATACACAAAGAATCTACTATACTAGCATATGAGATGTTATTCATATAGGCTCTTTTAACTTCCGTACTTAGACTTTGAGTTATACTCAGCTTGAATTAAGGATTTATTGGTCTTACAATAGGCTTTGAATTCGACATACCAAGTTTATCGAGAATCTTCCTTAGGTATGTCTCTTAAGATATGCATAATCTTGACTGCTTTCTATCTCTTCGGATATCAATCCTAAGAACCTTGGTGATAGCTCCCCAATCCTTCATTTCAAACTCCTTATCAAGTTCGTCATTCACCTTTATTACATCCTCTACATTGTTGCTTGCTATGAGGATGTCATCCACATAAAGTAACAAAATTACAAGTGAACTCCCAAGTCGAAATCTTGAGTATACATAGTGGTCAAACTGGCTCCTAGTGAAACCTATGTGTGCCATGAACTTATCAAATCTCTTGTTCCATTGTTGAGGAGATTGTTTCATGCTATATAATAACCTATTTAGTTTGCAAACATAATCCTCCTTTCCTTTTTTTTCATACCATTTAAGTTTCCTCATCAGGATTGTTTCATCTAGATCATCATACAAGAAAATGCTCTTCACATCCATATGTTTAAGTTCTAGGTCAGACTTTGCCACCATGGTTAACAATATTATATTGGATATATGGTTTACAATCGATGAGAACACGTCAATGAAGTTGACTCATTCTTTTTTAGTGAACCCCTAAGCAACTAACCTTACCTTAAATCTCTTCGACATTACTCTTTTAGTTCCTTCCTTAACCTTGAAAATCCACTTACAATTGAGTATTCTGACCCATGCATGTTTTTCGATCATCTCCCAAGTGATGTTATCATGAAGATATTTCATATCATCGTCCATGGCTCTCAGCCATTCAATCTTATTTTGACTTCTCATAGCTTCCTTGTAGTATTTGGGTTCTTCATCAAGAACCCCGCTTGCAGAGATTAAGGAAAAAGCTGCGAGATCTGCATAACCAAGTCTCTGAGGTGGCCTGATGACTCTCCTTGCCTAGTCCTTTGCCAATAGGTAGTCATTATCAGTCTTCTCATTTTCATCAGCACCTTGTGCTTCTTCTTCGACTACATCTGGATTATGCAATTTATCATCAATACGATCCACCTAAATAGGAAACTCTTCCTATTCCAGCTCGTCTTCATTGATCTTTGCTTTTCGACCAGCATCATCAGTTTTCTTGAAATCCATTTCTACTTCATTGAAAACCATATTATGGCTTATGATACACCTTATGTGATATGGTTCTAGGCACCACAACCTATAGGCTTTAGCTCCCTCAGGATACCCATGGAACATGCATCTCAGAGCTCTAGGTTTGACTTTGTCTTGCCTAATATGAGCATAGGCTACACATCCAAATACTATAAGTTTATCGAGATTTAGTGGATTACCCGACCAAACTTCTTCAACTGCCTTCATCCCTAAAGCAGTCGTGGGGCGCCTATTTATCAGGTATGTTATTGTCACAACAACGTCAGCCCTAAACACCTTCTTCAATCCAACACTAACAAACAGCTATCTAACCCTTTCCATGATAGATCAATTGAATCTCTCATCCAGACCATTTTACCGAGGAATACTTACTACACTCTTGTGCCTTACAATACCATACATAACACAATAGTTATCGAAAACTTCATTGTATAACTGTCGAAAACTTCAACCTCTTGCTTTCCTGCCAGACTGCTTTTTAACTAGAGTCATCCAACTTTTGATATTCTCAAAAGTTTCACCCTTAGTCTTATGAGTGAATATCCATAAGTTTCTGGAATAATCATCACCTATGGATAGAAAATACCCTACACCTGAGTGTGAATGATTTCTTACACACCCTCAAAGATCAACATGGATGTAATCAAGGAATCCATGTGTTCTTGTTTTCCTTTATTGAACTTCACTCTACAAGCTTTATCAAACACACCAGGTTCATAGAGCTATAGCTTTTCGACCTTATCACCACCTAGTAGATCTTGTTTCCCCAATTCGACCAGGTTCCTTTCACTTACATAGCCCAATCTTATATGCCATAGTGCTATCTTCGACACAGTGGATGCAATGTCTGCTGAACCACTTATAACCTCAGTCTCAAAGGTATACAAGCCTTGCTTGTTTCTGTCTTTCAAGAAATCCTTTGACCCCTTTATAACTCTCAAGATATCTTCCTATCCTCTGAAAATATATCCTTTATTTTTGAATCAGCAAGAGAAATCAAATTTCTCTTAAGATCAGGTACATATTGGTCTTGAGACTTCACACACAAGAGGGGGATGAGTTGTGTGGTTTGGAAAATGTGGTTTTGAAAAACTTTTGAAATAAAATCAGAGTTAAAATACATTTTGAAAAACTTAGCAGTGGAAAATAAATTGCGAAAATAAAAGGAGTTAAGGGAAAAGAGGAACACCATAAATTATAGAGGTTCAGTAAAAAATAAAAGGACTTACTCCTCTCCCCAAGAATTGATCTTGGGAGTTTCCATTAAACATTAAGAGCTTTTAGTAGGAAACGATGGATGTGGGTGTTTGTGTATTTTATTCCTAGTAAGCTTGAGAGTGAAGGGGCCAATCTTCCTTCCCAAATAGTGGATTGAAACAGTTAGTCTTCTCTCCACAAACACTAACCTTGGAGCGCTTAGTCTTCAAGTTCCATAATCTTGGAGCTTAAGACCTTGGATTTAACCGGCTAACCAAAAACCTGTGAGATTTTAACATCGAATTGATCTCGAACCTGTGAAGCTTTTAAGTATCGGGTTGAGCTTCAATTGATCTTGATTTTACACCGGGCTTACCAAGAACCTAGGAGATTTTAACATAGGCTATTATCCTACCTTAACTAGGACTAAAATACTCAATCCCAAACAAAAGTTTTTTACAGATGTAGCTTTAACCCAATCAATTCCCTAATTGGACAGTATTCAACCAAGTTATACACAAAAGGTTCATTTGGTAAATTTTACAATTCTACTCATTCCAGAATTACAAAATGATCTCACTCACAAAATGAATTTTCTCACAAAAGCACTTAGGCTAAAAGCATAGTGAGAGAAAGTTAAAGAAATGTTGAGAGAGAGAGAGAGAGAGGGAGATGAAAGTGTCAAAATACAACTCTGGATGCTTTGAAACGAAAAAAATGAAATCTCTATTTATAGGTCTGAGGTTGACTCAAAAAGAAATTTGAAATAAATGTATTTTACTATTATCTAATCGATTAGCACTTATTCCTAATCGATTAGAAGTTGAAAATAATTGTTTGTAAGTTCTCAAGAAGGAGCTTTAAGATATCTATCTGTTGCATAGAATCAAGGTGTCTTCAAGATAGTTTGGACCTTAAGTTTACACATTTCTAATTGATTGGATAAATTTTCTAATCGATTAAAAAAAGTAAAACATACTCCTCTAGAGTACAACCTATATATAGACTCATAGTATATGTATGTCATGTATGATGATAACGTTCATAATTGACAAACATAACTATTACATAACAAAATATATGACTAACTTAAGTCATTATATGCTAGATTAGACTTCGACTACAACATGCCACGTCCCAGTTGAACCAAAAAACTACTTCTGTCGAAAGTAGAGTTCGATTCAAAATACCACAAAGAAACCTACAAGTTATGTCATATGATTCAATGTTAACAAAAATTATAGGAAATAGCTCGACATTAACTCATATGAATGTATTAACTAGAAACAACTATGCATTAATAAGAAATTAATGAAAGTAATTAATAATCTACATTAACAATACTATTTTAATTATAAAGAAATTTCAACAGCGTCTCACACCTATTGGGAAGAGAAATGGAAGAAAAATAGGTAGACTTCTAACCAACATGAGCAGGGCCGGCCCTGTGCAAGTGCAGCATGTGTTGCAGCACAGGGCCCCAAATATTAAAGGGCCCCAACTTTTGAAATTTTTAATTTTTTTCCATAAATATTAATAAAAATAAAAAAAATATTATTTAAAAAACTCAATAATTGAAAGAAATGTTATGATAAAAACTCAATATATACAAAAATCAATATTGATCAAAACTCAAAATAATTATAATTAAATTTATTTTTAATTAATACATAATTGTAATTTTATATATTTTTTTAATTATTATAATTGTATTTTAAAAAAAATGGGCCCATTTTTTTTAATTAGAACGAGGCCTCCGATATGAATGGGTCGGCCCTGAACATGAGCTATCATACAACAATATTCAATACTTCAATATAACTATTCAGGAAAGTTATAAGGTCGGATATCAATGGTTTGTTCCAATATTGAATTGAATTAATAAAATATTAAAGATCGGTGGAATACTTGTGCTTATTGTTTGTTGTATATTGACAACCTATTTTTGATAAGTTTAATAGTAGAATTGATTGCAGGCAGAATGACACATAAGGGTACTGTGTGTGACTAGGGATGAAAATAGGCTAAAAGTGTTAAAATCTCACATGATCTTTATACAAAAAAGACTAAACAAATACTTTTAAAAGTCTATTAAAAATACTTATGAAACTTAATAAACTGACCTCTCTCTCTCTCTATATATATATATATATATATATATATATTTAAAAATAAGTCAAAATAATATATAAAAGACTCTAATGTATTTAAAAATAAGTAAAGTAGACATTTTTAAAATTCTTAAAATGAAACATGCTTTAAGCCCATATTCAACTTTTAAAAAGCTTTGGGCAGACAAAAAAAAATCTATAAGAAGCTACGGTCAAACTCAAACATTAAAAATTTATTGTAACTTAAGATTTAGACTTTCTAAGGCATGACATAGCCTATTCCCACGTGTTTCTTATATATAGATCTAAAGATTGCATCATTTTGCAGCACATTTTAGTTAAGAATGTCAAATATATATGTTTCATGTTGGACATAATGAATATGTTGGCCAATTTATCTGAAGTGATTGTAGTTTTCCATGTATGTACACGTGATTATGGGTACTAGGTTTATTAATTAAAAGTTATCTTTACTTTTGCATAAAAAAGACAAACCGATAAATATATGCATATTTCAGAAATAATATGCTATGACAAATAATCTCATGTAAACATAGAAAAGAAAATTAGCACCATAAAACTTAGAATGCCTCCATTTATTATTAACACACATGTAGGTCACTATTTGACTATGTCATACAACCTTCTCCTACACTTTTATTTATTTGTAAGGCCTTCTTTCATTTAGATTTTTTTAATTTTTTTCTTTTTTTCTTTTTATAAGATCTAGCCCCCTTTAATATATATATATATATATATATATATATATATATATATATATATATATATATATATATATATATATATATATATATATATATATATATATTTGGGATCAACTAACTTTAAGAGTAAATTTTTTTAATTCATTCCAAATTATAACATTTGAATTGAATTTAATCTAATAATTAAATTAACTATTTTATTTAATTAACTATTAAATTAGATTGAATTCAAAAGATATAATTTAGAATAAATTAATAAAAAATATTTTTGGAGTAAATTTATATATATATATATATATATATATATATATATATATATATATATAATATATATATATATATATATATATATATATATATATATATATATATATATATATATATATTCTAAATACTATTTGGAGAAATCTCCCTGAAGCATGTCAGGAGAGACCACAATCGTCCTATATGATTATGAAGGTTTAGTAGTTGTTATTCTTCATGGGTCAAACTTCCTTTTATATTTCATCATTTATCCATGATCATTAAAGGTGTGCCTCTTCACATCCCTCATAAAAATGACTAGGTTTTACGTCTGTCGCCTACTGTAATTGCTAGGTAACGCATTTTCCGTTAATTTATGTAAACCCCATGTAATTATGGAGGCATTTTGTAACTGTTCCTCGTGATCGTCCATATGGCTTCCTAGCAATCAAGCCATGTCCGACTTGTTCTTCCTTTTGAGTTATGATGTGGCGTACTCCGACGTGTTGGCCTTGTATCTAAGTGAACCCTAACTGAATTCCGACTTGTGTGTGATTATGATTATCCGACCTACTTGCCTTTTCATACTTGGCTTCCTACGAGCTCGGCTTTAGGGGATTTCGGGATGTACATAAGCCACCGATCACGAGGTCCTATTTGATTGAAGTGTTCAGATAAGATAATCTTGGAATTCTCTTTTCTTTAGACCGACATCCTACTTGGCGAGTCACTGAAGTGTCAATCATCTCAATGATGACAAATCTTTCTCTCTCCTCATCATATGATGGTTTTTATAGGAACTCCCAATTGTCATCATTGTCTTTCTTCTTTATGAATTTTTTACAAACTTTGCTCTTTCACTTTGGCTATTTACCCAAGTTAGTGATCTTTTTCCCAAGTGTTGCGAACAAATTTTTCTTCATCCATCACTCGATTCTCCTACTATCTTAAGCCCTGGGTATCATTTTTCTTTCTCCTTTTCACTTTTTTTGTTCTTTTATCATGTCTTCAATACGAGGCTATAGTTACTCGGGAGAATGTTCGATTTCTCTTACTGTTAGTGATAGAAACGATTTCACTTTTTTGCTCTTTTATTATGTCTTTGAAATCGTTTTTGACGTAGTGGATATAAAGCGTACCTTAGGATTATTTTTCTCATTTTTTGAGTTGAAGGGAGCGAAAAAAGGAGGTTGGGTATCCCTCAGTGGTATTCGGGGAAGTGCTTTCTTCAAGCTTATATCACAAACTATAAGGGTTTTAAGGATAAGTTCCTTCGAGTGAAAAATGGAAAAAAATGTCCCCAAGTTATGCATACACTGAAGTTACGTGAATTATACCTGAGCACATCACACACTCAAAAATACAACAGAGTCGCCATCAAATTTTATTTATTCCTGAAGGAAAGGGAAAACATCGATAAAACCCGTGGGGAGGAGAAATGGGTAAGGAAGTCGGTTATTCAAGGGGAAGGTATTAGCACCCGTCACATCCATAGTACTCCATGGGAAACATTTTGAATGTTCTTTGCAAGAATATGTGTTACTATCTGAAGATTACTCGCGAAAAGGGAAATGGGGGTTAATAATTAAAGTGAAAAAAGGTAAATAGATAAATGCGCTCGCCAAGGATTTGGGTCCTCGTGCCTACGTATCCTCATTCGTGCTATGAGGAAATCAAAGCTTTGTAGTTCGTGGAACTAAGACGAATGAGTTAGCTGTTTTTAATGAACAATATTAACGTTTGTGTTCTACTGTCAACTTGCTTGTATGCTCGAGCATGGGAGTCTTAAGCATCTGTCTATTTATGGTAGAATGGGTGAACTCAGATCGCACTCTAGCAGTTAAACATTGCTTGCTCGCACATGGAGACTTAAGAGTCGTTCACGGTAGAATAGAAGTAACACGTCCTTTCTGAAAATGTTTTAAATTGAAAATGAAGCCCAAAGGCAAAGATGAGTTTGATGAGGTGAGTTTGCTTTTATTCTGAAAGAGAGTCATAATTTGAGTCGTGCTAAAGTCTATGAATGGAGATGAATACAGTGAGCAACTGGGTCATTTTTCCCGCACCTAAAGATATTCAGAATGAGGATAGGAATTCTCCACTCTCATACCTTCTCCATTGCTTAAGGCTCGTAGCGTACAATCCTAATCGTATTGTTAATTGTTTTTTAGTTTATTCACAAAATGATTTTAGTTTTGCTGAGAGAGAACAAAAGGGAAAGAAAAGAAACCTTAGAAGGTTGAAAGTCTAATCTTCAATATGATCCCTCCTGTCTGTGTAGAGAGACTTATCAATTATTTGATTTAAATTGCACTAAAGTCTATGAATAGAGATGAATACAGTGAGCAATTGGGTCATTCGTCCCGTACCCAAAGATATTCAGAAAGAGGATATGAATTATCCACTCTCACCTCTTCTCTATTACTTAAGGCTCATGACATGCCACTTGCATCATAGCTGATGAGTGTTGAAGTTAAATTTCCTTGCAGCTTTTTGTGATGAAAAGTTATCTTTGAAGAAAGAAGAGACTTGGCAATTACTTGAATTAAATTGTGCTAAAGTCTATGAATAAAGGTGAATACGATAAGAAACTGGGTCATTCATCCCATACCCAAAGATATTCAGAATGAGGATATGAGTTCTCCACTCCCATCCCATCTCTATTGCTTAAGGCTCGTGGCACACAACTTGGCTCATGATTGGCAAGTGTTGAATACACCTTTGTTGTACTTGAATAGTAGTTCAGTCTGTCTTGTACTGATTTGAAGTCTTGAACTTGTGTTTGAATCTTGATCTTTGAGTCTTGAATTATTGAAGTCTTGAGATCCAATATCCATTACAACTCTAGAACATAAGGACTTATCCTATCAAGTGATCAAGGATCTTTCGATCACTTGAATAGACTGGGGAAATTGGGCATATTCAAAGGATTTAGTTGATCAAAGCGTACTTTGATCAACTTCATCAAATGGGAAATAACAATTGGAAATGAATAGAATCATGTACACAGTCATCTAAGGATTAATTAACAATTAGAATATTTCTACAATGCCTAAAATTAGGGAAGCATGCAAAATCAAGCTATTTCTAAACCTAGGGGGAAAATAGTCATCGTTCACAAATTGAATTAATTCCTAATCATGTAAATTCTAATTAAACTCCATTAATGAAATCCAATTAGTTCTAATTTCCTAGAAGTATCTAATTAGCTCTAATTCTAAAAACTAGTTAAAACTAATGAATTTCTAATACCTAATCAAAATATTTCTAATTAATTTCTAATTAACCTAAAAACTAATTAAATTCTAAAATTATCTAAACTAAATCCTAATTAACTAAACGAAGTCCTAATTAACTAAAGACCACCAAAAAACAAGGTAATGGACTCAAACAAACAGAGATTGGGCCTTAGAATTGAGAAGGAATAAGGCCCACTCGCAAGGGGGTGCATTCGGCCAAGGGAGTGTGTGACCAAACCAGACTCACTTTGGGCTTTGTGGAGGCCTAAGGCCCAATGTCCAATGGATATGAAAGAAACAGAGGCTCGTTCACTCTCCATCTCCTTCACGCTCAGCATCTCACCAATAGAAGAAAAACCAGTCGCGACGGCATGGAACCTAGTCGCGTCGGATTTCGTCACCGGCGGCAGCACTTCCACACGGCGAAGCATTCACACCGTCCTCCGCTTCCTAACCTAACCGAAATCGAAAACAAAACTTGACCTAACAAATTGAAGCTACCGCAATTCGATTCTTACCGGCAATGGCGAAGACGGATCCGAAATTCAGGTATTCAACGCTCAATCCGATTCTTTAATCCTTCTTGCTTCTTCTGTTATGATTCGTTTCAGTTGCTTTTTTACGATGCTTTCGGTTATGGATGTGATTCGATTTGATTTGTTCGATTTGCATAATTGTAGATGGTGATGGTGTGGAATTGTTATGAGTTGAAGCTTTTATTTACATAATTTCACAATGAAAGGATGAAGATGGCGGTGAGAAGTTTTTTATGCAGGTGGCGGTGGTGCGACCATGTAAGGAGTTTGACTGTGATTTAGTAGGAGGATGGAGATGTTAATGTGAGAATCTTCACTGTGCAGGTGATGTGGTTCGTGATCCAGAAAGAGGAAGAAGGTGAAGTGAGAGTGATGATGAATTGTGAATAAAATCCCTTGGACTGTGAAGGACGATTCGAATTTATAGAGTTAGAAACATAACTGAAATTGGCATCTCGGGTAGCTCTGTTAGGGCAGTTCACTCTCTTAAATTTCCCAAGGGAAAAACGGTTAGAAGCATGACTCTGTTAGATTCTGTTAAGTTCAGTTAGATTGAAGTTTTATTTGCAGAGTTGTTGGAATTATAGTGTGATGATGAGAGTTATGGTTATGGAAAAGAGGAGAGGAGAAAAACCTCTTCATTGCTCATCATAAATTTATAGCATTCTGTTGTAATGGATGTGAGATGAACTTGGATGCTTGGAAGCCCGCGTTTTCGATTCATTTGCATTCTGCATTTGGATTTTCGTCGTTCATGTTGTGTTTCTTTTACATTTTGTCATGCTTGCAAATTCGTTTAGTCGTTTCCGCGTTTGCTCCTTGTGCTGACGTGGATTCCCTTGTGCATGACTTGGACTTTGGATATTTGGAATTTGATGCTGGATGTTGGATTTGGATGGGTAATTGAATTATGGAATCATGGATATTAGAATGAATTATGGACATTTGGAATAATGGGTTGTATATATTGGGCTTAAGGAATGTTATTCACCAATGCTGAATTTTTATTATGAAAATAATGATGGTGAATGGGCCAATTTTCAAATGAACAAACCTGGCCCAATTTGATATGAAATGAAATGAACTTCTAACATTAAATTGGAACTTCTAAAATCAATTTGACAAAAAGAATAAATGATTTCTAAAATTAATTTGACAAAAAATGATGAAATGATTTCTAAAATTAATTTGACAAAAAATGATGAAATGATTTCTAAAATTAATTTGACAAAAAATGATGAAATGGTTTCTAAAATTAATCTAAATTTCAAAAATCAATTTGAATTAAAATCAATTTGAATTAAAATCAATTTGAACTTCAAAAATCAATTTGAACTTCTAGAAATACTTTGAAGTTAAAACCAACTTGAAACTCAAATCAATTTAGAACTAAAGTCAATTTGAAACTAAAATCAATTTGGAAAAAGATTATGACACAATGATGAATCCAATAACAATGTGCAGTGGACTAACAAATCCAAATGATAATAAGTCTGTAAGTCAAGCAAACCAGATGACTTCTATTGGGAAAAAACTCCTTATGCTTATGAAATATGTCATGTTCTAATATGGATGGAACAAAATGTAATGCAAGCCCAAGAGCGACTTATGAATGAACCAATTGATGATATGAACTATCACAACATTTATCGTAATGAATGAATGACCTTGACTGAAAATGGACCATGGATAAAAGAAGTGGACGAAAGTATAGATGTACTAATGAATTAATGCATCAAGAAACATGGAATCAAGAATCAATGAATGATTTTGAATAAACATGGATCTATGAGTTAAGTGAGGCATAAAATCAAATGGAAACCTGTACAACGAGATATGTGACAAACCCAAAGATTAAGACATGATCATGCTTGATCAGATGCCTCAAGGACATAGGTGATTAATCAAGCAAGTAAAATGGTATACCAAATTCAAAAACCAAGAAATTAGGGATTCCAAGTCAAAGCAAACCACATGTTGAGCCTCCCCAATTAGGGTTTCAAGCCAACCACAAGATCAAGGTACAAGTTATTCAAATCAAGGTCACAAACCAAAAGGTCCTCAAATGACCCGAACCAAGAAATTAGGGTTTCACCCCCACATGATTAGGAAAACCATAATCTTCAAGCCAAAACACTGATTTTAATTAGCCACAAACCTTGAATCTATGATGCTTGTTAGCAAGTGTTAATCATGAATGAAGGATGCACATGAATGAGACGTGAATGAGTATCCAAGTCATAGATCAGTTGAAAAGCAAAAAGGGAGGGAATATTTTGGGGTATGACATACACTAGACGAGAACTATCGTTTCCTAATTTATTGGTCGCATAATCCATTGCCGATTTTTGACTTCGACTATGACAAGTTGAACACTCTAGAAATCCGAGCTTTGGCCGTTTTGGATGACTTTTGGGTAGTGAAAGTTAAGGATTTACTACAGATGGTTGAAGACCCTGAACAAATTTCTAATTTCTTGGGTAATGTTCATTTGTGATTTTTTTACTGATTTTTAATAACCCTATTGACAATCATACTTCTTGATTTTTTCTGCTTTGGTCTTTTTATTTCTGCTAACATGATTAACCTCAAGCTTTTCGAATAAAAGAGATTGATGGCTTGAGCCAGAGCAAGGTGTGGTGATCAGTCTGCTTCTAAAAGTGATATGAAGGGTATTCAAACTCGGACCCTCAAAACGAAGAAAACAGAGGCTATCAAAGAAACTCCCACTGTATCCGAGCCCTAAGCTACTTCTATTCCTCCCTTTAGGGATTCTAAGCCGGACTATCCAAAGAAAATGAAGACCTTGATGAGTGATAATGTCAGTCAAGCCGGCCTGGAAATCACCACCTTTATGCAAGATTCAATTAGTAGTCATCAAACTAACCCAATCTCTGAATTCAAGTTCTGGTCCAATAGTTTTGACAGTTTGCGATATCTTTATGATCATCTGAATGCAATTGAGGATGTTGATAAGGTTAAGTCAATAGGCGTTCAACAATTGACACAAAACCTCGAGGCTTACTTGATGAGGTGTACATTCGTGACTCAGGGTATTTTTGAAGTAGGTGATGCATATAAAGAGAAAGAGACTCGTCTTACTAAAGACATAAACCAGTCGAAGGATGATTTGAAGGCTCGAACCCTTCAGGTAGATGAGCTGACCAAGTAGCTCGCATAGATGAAATTATAGAAGGAGACGTCGGAATCCCAGTTGTCAAAAATAACTAAAAATAAGGAAATCGTTGAATCCAAGTACTCATAGCTGGAAGCGACAAATGTCGGCTTGGTCTGAGTGTCAGAACATGCTCAGGCTCTTAATGAGACTTTAATAAAGTCTTTGCAAGATGCTTAGGTGGATTTTCTCTCTGGCGGGGATGATTATTTTGAGAGAGCTCAAGCTCAAGCTTTACGCATCACGCCCGACCTGGATGTGTTAAGAATGGATTTTTCCAAGATGATGATGGACAGGCAACTGGTAGAAATGGAGGAAGCTTCCCCTGAAACAAAGGGTTTGAAGGATGTGGCTGTGAACCATTCGACTCCTGAGGCTCAAAAGGATGAGCCTCGTGATGTTTAAATTTGTTTATGTTTTTGTTGTTGGCCATCACTAGTGATGTACTCCTTGTATCTCTTGAACAATATTTTATTTTTTCCTGCCACACGATTAAGCCTTTTGAGGGCTATTCTATGACAATGCCATTTCGTTATCCTTCTACGAATTTTATTCGTTTTTTAATATCTTGACTTCTTTAGACATCTATGTCTTATGATTAAATGATTTAATCATACCTTATCCTTCGTGCTTTGCTCTAGTTTTTTATAGCTCAATAAAGGACTTTATGCCTTACTTCTCTTGTCCGGTGACTTATTGTAGTTTTTTTGACCATGTTCCTCTATTTTATGCGATTGATTACTTAAGTCAAATATTTCATGTCCCGACCAGAGGTTCTTCTTATTTAACTGGCTTAATAGGTCAACAATTTTGTTAAGCATAAACCGACCAGAGATTTTTTGTTTACATAGCTAATTTCCTTAGGTTAAAGGTTTTATTAACATAACCCGACCAGAGGTTTATTGTTTATATAGCCGAGTTCATTTGGTCATAGGTTTTATTAACATAACCCGACTAGAGGTTTATTATTTACATAACCAATTTCATTACCCGACCAAAGGTTTATTGATTACATACCCGAGTTCATTAGGTCAGAGGTTTTATTAACATAACCCGACTAGAGGTTTATTGTTTACATAGCCAATTTCACTACTCGGCTAGAGGTTTATTGTTTACATAGCCGATTTCATTAGGTCAGGGGTTTTATTAACATAACTCGGCCAAAGGTTTATTTTTTACATAACCGAGTTCATTAGGTCAGAAGTTTTACTAACATAACCCTACCAGAGGTTTATTGTTTACATAGCCTATTTCATTACCCAGCCAGGGGTGTATTGTTTACATAGCCGATTTCATTAAGCCACAAGTGATCTTGGTGACAATCTCGGCTACTATGACAAGTTTAGTCTTTTCTGCAAAGTGACACACAAAAATATGAATTGAAGGCTCCTCATTAAAAACCCTTGGCCTTGCAATGGAAAAGAGTGTTACCTTCAACTTTTATTTAAATAATAATATTACATAATGTTTAACTGTAATAAAACCTAAGGTTGGAAACATTCTAAGTCATCAGCATCTCTACTCCTTCCAAGTTCTTGAGTTTGTAAGCTCCATTATTCAATCTCTTCTTAATCTGGTAAGGTCATTCCTAGTTTGGAGAAAGTTTTCCCTTATTCCATGTGTATGTAATTCTTTTTAGAACCAAGTCCCCTTCTTGAAAATTTCTTGGCCCAACTCTGGTGTTGAACCTTCTGGCCATCCTCTATTTTGCAGCACATTCTCGCACATGATCCATCCCTCTGATTTCTTCTATAAAGTCATCCGAGTTATCAAGCCCCTCATTATTGAGATCCTTGTTAAAGTTTAATCGCCTCCAGGTCAGAGAATTGATCTCCACTAGTATCATCGCATCAACCCTATAAACCATTCTAAAAGGTGTTTACTTAGTAGTCGAATGGGGATTGGTGTGATATGACCATATGATTTCGTGCAAGTACTCTACCGAAAGCCCCTTGGCTTCATCCAACTTCTTCTTCATTCTTGATAAGATGATCCTATTTGCTTCTTCTAATTGGTCGTTGGCTTGGGGATGCTCGACCAACATAAACATGTTATGAATACTAAGGTACCTACAAAATTCTATAATTGTAGAACTTGCAAACTGCATACCGTTACCGAATACAATGATTATGGGTAAACCAAATCGACATATAATATTTCTTCAGTATTAATATCTTACTCTTTCTGCTGTGATTCGAGATACGATTTATGCTTCCACCCACTTGGAAAAATAGTTGACTGCTACAAATTATGAATTTTAATTTTCCGACCGCTATAGGAAAAGGTCAGAGGATTTCTGCCCCCATTGATAGAAAGGCCAGAGAGATATGACTGAATGTAACAACTCTGCTGGAGAATGTACGAAAGAAGCATATATCTGACACTTTTCACAATGATTCACAAATCGTGTGTAATCTTGTAGCATACTCGGGCAGTAGTACCCGACTTAGAGTATCTTTTCAGACAAAGATTTTCCTCCAATATGGCTTCCGCATACCACTTCATGAACTTCCTTCATTATGAGTCCAACTTCTTCTTCATTGACACATCTTAACATTGAAGAGGATCTACCCATCTTGTACAATTGATCGACAACCATGAGGTATCGAGAAGACACTCTCTTGATACTTCGTGATTTAGTCTCTTCCTATGATAACTTATCATGTGTTAAGTATTGAATTATAGGTGTCATCCAATCCTGAGAATTTTCCAATACCATCACTTCCTCCCACGTTTGGTACTTCTAAAGTGTCTTGAATTACCATTCTGTTCAGCCTCGGGCCCTTGGTGCTAGCTAACCGGGATACATATAGGCCCTAGTGTTTTCCTCTCGTGGAATATGTATCACCTCAAACTTTGTAAAACCTTTGGCTAGTTGTTGGACTCGTTACAGATATTTAAGCAACAATGCATCTTTCGTCTAAAAGTCTCTCTTGATTTGACTATATATCAATTGAGAGTCGGTTTTGACCATTAAATAAGATACTCCAACTTCTTTGGCTAGATTTAAACCAGCCAATACTGCCTCATATTCTTATTGGTTGTAGCTGGCTTGAAAGCTGAAAAAAATAAATTGTTCTAATACTAAATCTCCTAGTTCTTCCAATACTATCCCTGCTCTATTTCCCTTCAGGTTAGATGATCCATCCACTGATAAGACTCACTTCTGTGACACTTCCTCTGGGATGGGTGCACTTATTTCCATTAGGAAATATGTCAATACTCGTGACTTGATGATTATTTTAGGTGAGTACGTGATATCGGATTCTGATAACTCCACAACTCATGCCACCATTCTTCCTACTAGATCTGGCTTTTTCAGGATTCTTTTTATTGGATAATTCGTCTTGACTATTACCGGGTTACCCTAGAAGTATTGCATGAGTTTCCTGGAAGTTACTACCACTGTCAAAGTTAATCGTTCAATCTTCTGATAACGAATCTCTACACTTTTGAAAACCTTGCTAACAAAGTAGACCGGCCTTTCTTCCCCGTCATCATTTTGTACCAACACCGAGCTAATTACTTTCTCGGATACTGCCAAATACAAGACAAGAGTTGAATTCTCCTTAGGTCTTACCAAAATCAGTGGGGAAGACAAGAATTGGTTCAATTCCATAAATGCCTTTTTGCATTCTTCGGTCTACATGAATTCGGATGGCTTATGTATAGCTGAAAAGAAATGTGTTGATTTATCACATGTATAAGATAAAAATCGGGATAAGGCATCTAGCCTCCCTATTAGTTGTTGGAATTCTTTTACTGATGTCAGTCTTCTCATTTCAATGATGGCCTACCACTTGTATCGGTTCATATCCATCGTACTGCATGGGAACCGTTTTGTATATTATTGCTTGAATGAGTGTTGTTTTCTTCATGTACCTGCAAAATAGAAAATGGGTTAGAAAAATAATGCTCGAGGAGGACTGGGTCCCTTATGCCTATGTGTTACCATAGTGCAATGAGAAATTCAGAGCCTCACAGTTTATGGAACTAGAGAGATAACGAGGGGAAAGAAAGAAAAGTCTCTACCAAGGATTCACATGCTCATGCCCACATATCCTCATAGTGCAATGAGGAAGTCAGAGCTTCGTAGTTCGGAGGACAAAGATTGAGAAAATAAAATGATCAGGGATGGTGTTTAAACTAGAAAGGAAGACTTACCAAGGCATGGGGACTGGCATGGTAAGGAAAAATGATGTCAAACCCAAGAGAGGAGGGGTATAACCATAAAGGTTTTAACCCAAATTGTTGTGTTAAAATTGGGAAAACGGAGGGTTAACCATAAAGGTGTCTCCCAAAAGAGGTATATAACCATGAAGACGTCAACCTGGATTATGGTGTCAAAACCAAGAAAAGACTTACCAAAGTATGAGGTCTGACATGGTAAGGAAAGAAAGCAGGAACTTTATAAAGCACTGGGACTGACACGACAAGGATCTTATTAAAGCACGGGGACTGATATGGTAAATGAATGATGTTTAAACCAGGAAAGAGGTATGCAACTACTGAGGGTGTCAACCTGAATTTTGGTGTCAAAACTAAGCGAAAAAAAGGGGTTAACCATAGAGGTGTTACCCAAAAGAAAGAAATTGCAATGGCGTTTAAACCAAAAGGATTTGAAGAGAGGAGCCACATGGGTAGTTGCAGACTTGTCAGTGAATTGATTTGAATTTCACTAAAGTCTATGAATAAAGATGGATACTCTAGGAAACTTAGTCATTCGTCTCGTATCCAAAATATTAAGAATATGGATAAGAATGCTCCCTCTCACCTCTTCTCTATTGATTAAGGCTCATGTCATGCAATCTTTGTCAATGTCTGACAAGTTGCTAAAGCAGGTTCACAAGGATGAACTGCGGGGATGGGGAAGATGGTTGATGTATGACTGATGCTTGAGGTCTTATACTTGTTGAGAGGCTGAAGCTCCAAAGTGACAGAGATAAGTCCCATCAAGTGACCTAGAGACTTATGTCCACTTGACAAAGACAGAGGGTATGTGTGCAAAGTTATAGGATCTAGTTGATCCAACAGAAGTTGATCAAACTAAACCAAATGGAATGAGAAGAATAGAACACACAGTGCATGATCATGATACAAACTAACCTAGGGTTTCATTGTTAGGTATCCCAAGAGAAAGCCATATGGATGCAAAGTGTATTGAGTTTATGTCTCATTGTTAAGTAGCCCAAGAGAAATCCATGTGTGTGCCAATATGTGCTAACCTAAACAAATGAATATGATAAACAAAGTCATAACGAAAATGAATAAACAAAAAGTCACAAAGCCAAAAGCTTAAAATTTCAACATTGGACCAAGTCAAAGTCAAAGTGTCCATAAGGTCTATGAGTTCATGATAACTCCAATTCAAGCAAAGGGTATAAGTCATAAGTTTAACATCCAAAGTCCAAAGATGAAGGTATCATTACTCAAGGTTAAGCATAGGTCCTTAAGGAATTAGTCAGTTCATTTTATCATGTTTTGATTCATTGAGATGATGTCAAGATGATCAAATACAACATAAGAAGCAACAGATTAATAAGACAAGATAATCAATACAAAATGAATAATGTGTGAAATAAGATGATGAATGAGACATAAAAGTAAATGACTGAAATTAAATGACAAAAATTAAATGACAATAAAATAAAGTCAAGGATTAATAGTGAGAGTTAGTGGTTAATTGATTTTGTTGGGACAATTTAGCGTTATGTTAAACAATCATAAGTAAGCTTATGTAGAAGTCATACCTATCTGATGTCGATCAATAACAATTTACGTGTAAAAAATGTGAGATAATTAACACAGGTTAATCTCCTAAAACATGTAACACAATGGTCAAAACAAAAGAAGAAGGTAGATAAATAATGCCAAAGAGATACATGGATCAAGTGTTTGACTTAGGATATACTATCATACAAGTCAAGGGACCCAACCATATGGCTCAATGAGAGACAACCTATCATTGATCCAAAATGTCAAAAATGATTCAATGATCATTTATCAACATGTTTGAAATAAAGAAGATTGAATCAACCTCAAGTCCATATATGTATGACTTGAAATGTAGAAGCAATGATGAACCAAGTCAACAACTCAAATCAAAAGCATCAAGTGTATCAAAACTCAAATAAAAATATGAATAAAAATGATTTAAAAGGGAAATTAAAGAGAAAATCCCAAACTATGGTCAAATGATTCAAAAATGGTTGCAAAAATTACACAAAGTCCCAAATATTATGTATGAATAGATCTCAAAGGTTGGATGCAAAAATGTTTTAAAATGATTAAAAAATAAATTTGAAAATGAAATTAAAAATAAAATGAAATAAAAAAAATTCAAAGTGATTTAAAAAATTAGGAGAAAAATGTATGTGATGCAAAATATTTTTAAAGACTTTGGGTAAAAAAATTAATCAAAATGAATTAAAGTGAGTGAGAAATTAAATTGAAAAGGAAATGAAATAAAATAAAATAAAAGAAAAAGAAATAAAAAAGGAAAAGAGGTGCCAATAACTACCAAGTTCAACAAAAAGCGATGGCATGATCTGATTGGATGGAATTTGAACTTGGCACCAAAATGCGCGCAGGTTCACATCATCTTCAACCTTCAGCTCAATTTCTGCAAACCATGAACTCGTGTTTTTAACAACTCCCAAGCATGAAATTAGCTTCACAACACTTCTTCGTTCATATCTCCCTACATCAGAGCCATTGATTGACTCTGAGCAGGGAGAATTTGCACAAGAACACGAAGAATCCTAGTTCTTAAAAGTAAAATTAAATGATGGATACACAAGATAAATTCTAGGTAAGTGGGGGCTTTTGATTAGTAGAGTGAGGTAAAGAGTATGGTAACTTGTTTGCTCAAGAATTTTACTCGTAACTACCTTTCTAGTTGGAGCTTCGAAGGTCGACAATGGTGGATTTGTAAATCTAGTTCTAAGGAGCTTAAAGCCAAGGAAATGCTTCAGTTAGCTTCAGAAGGTTTCGATGAAGGATTCTGGGTGGAGATTCTAAGTTAAAAGAGCTTGAGTCGAAGAAATGGTTAATTGATTTTTTGAGGTATCGAGTTCAAATGGTTGCAGAGTTTCTTTGGCTTTCAAAGCTTGAAAGTGAGGGCAAAAACCTCCTATATTTATAGGAAATGTGTTTGTGAGCTCACACATGTGAAGTGGATCTGAATTCATGTGAATAAGATAGGAAAATCATGATTTGCAATCCGTGTGAGGACAAGGGTGAAAAGTGTGACTTGGGCATGAAACCTGGCTGTTTTACACTCCATTCTACGCATTTTGTCAAGACAAATAAGTTTTCACATTATTGTACCGCAAAATTTACCCTCTTCCTTTAAACCCTAATTGGCTTATGTCTCTTTATCATACATACTCATGCATATCATTGGTTATATGGTTATGGGATCAAGTTATCTTGTCCTTTTGGTTTATGTCAAGCAAAAAGAAGAAGGACATGTATTCAAGTCATTGGTGAGGAGATGTCATCTATCTCATGGATCACTCAATCCACAAGGGTTCCATGTGCCTTAAGAAGTTTCAACATGCTCATTATATCCTCATATGATTGAGATTGGCAAGGGATTTGAAGATTATCATCATTCTCCTATCATTTGGCTATCAACTAGGGTTTTGGTCAAAGTCAGTTTGTGACTGACTTTTTGAGCAAAAATGGTTTCCATGGTACTATATATGTCTCAAAGCATTCATGTTTGAAATATTGGTCATTGGATTTAATCAGAAGAAGTTAAATTGATCAAGAGGGAAGAGGAATTGACTATGTAGAACAAAAGTCAATTATGCAACCAATAAGTCAACTCTTGACTTTTTAAGGTCAAACTTGGGTCTCATAAGTCAAATATGGCCAATTTTTGAGATTTATCCAAGTGGAATCACAAGAATCACGAAAATCAAGAGATTTATCAAAATTGCCTAATTTGGGAATTATGGTTTTTAGGAAGTTACTATTTTTGGCAAGTTTGGTGTTAATGATCAACTATTTTCATGACGAATTTTCCCTATGATCAAGGATCCAAATCAAGTTGTCCTTAACATGAAAGTTGTTCGCCTTTTATCAAGCTTCAAGGAGATACCAAGTTTGTGGCATTTGGAGCATCATGGTTCAATTTGTGATCATTTGAAGAAGGGTGTTTCAAATTCATCAAATGTTCAACATTTAGAATTTTTTTTAAGTGTTTCAAGTCAGAATTTTCAAGCAAGTTCATGGCAATTTTAAGGAGTTTTAGAGGCTTCGTTTATATTTGCTTTCAACATGAAAAGTGTTCCTTAGTCTTCCTTCTTTCCATTGGTACCAAGTTTTCGAGTTTTGATTGAGCACACATCAAGTTATAGTCGTGCCAAGTTGACTGCATGGCCATGTATCAAGCTTAAATTTAAAACATGCATTAACCAAATTTTGCAAACTTTTGTCCAAATCACCCAACATGTCTCATTGCAACCACATGCACCACCCTTTTTCTTTCCCTAAATGGCCCAAACAAAGCAATTTCCATGCACACTCATGTGCCCATGCATTTGGCAAAAAGAGAGGAATGTTTCAAGTGTGCAGCATGCTGATTCTATTATGTCTTACGTTCCAGCTTACACTGATGTTTTCTATCCCACTTCTCATGGACAAAATGCATAAAGCATGCAGTCATACCACCTCATTTTCATTTTGCACACAAACTCCCAAACACGCCCCTCAACAGATTCTTAAACTTGGCCAGCACTACACCTCATTCCTTGAACTTTATATAAGGCCTTCATGCCCAAATTTCATACATACACACACACACACACACACACACACACACACACACGCGCGCGCGCGCGCGCGCCATTGAAGCATAAAAGTCGAATATGCATATTTGAAGCTTACAAGCATTTTTCTTCATTTGAAGCTCTCCTTTCTTCATTTCTCTTGCTCCTGAGTCTCATTTGAAGACCACAAAGCATTGTTGGTGGGGCTTTTAAAGCTTAAACAAGCACAAGAGGCAGTTGACCTTCTCCATTAGGTAAGCTTCTCCTCACTTCATCTCCCTCATTTTGGATCTAAACATGCCATGAATAACTTGCATACATTGCTTATGTTTGGTATAAAATGATATTTCAGCTTGATTGTTTGGATGTTGGATGTTTGAGTTGTTGGAACCTTTTGAAAACAGTTTGTTGTGCTTGACTTTTGTGCTATTTTTCTCCATGATTAATCCATCTTTTTAAGATTTTCTTGACATGGTTGTGTTCTATTCCATGAGATCTTCATTTTTACTTTTGATTTCATTTAATTTCATGGATTGTGGATGAAGTTATATGGATGTGAAGTTGTTGTATGAGATTGGATGGAGTTAGGGTTTAATTCGTGTTTTAGTTTTGGACCGAGGTTGAAGATGATGCGTGGCATGTTTTGATTGGTTGGCTTATGTTTTTGTCTTTTCTGACTTAAGTCACCGTGTCCAATTGATGCATGTTCACATGATTTATTTGTTTCATTTAAATGTCACGCCCTTTACAACCTGAATAATTGGAATTGGGTCATTGGGCCTTGAACTTTTGCTTTTCTCACCCCTAGTCTTTTAGCCCATGCGCATGTTTAAACTATTGTCCAGTTATTTCCTATTTTACTCATGCACCTCGTTTATTCCTTTAACTTTATTTTATTTTTCTATTCTGATTTTATTTTAATATTCCTAATGCTCCAAAAATTTTCCAAAAATTGATAATTATATTTTAGCATGTTATTTAATTTTCTATATTTTTTATTTTATTTTTCTATTTGTTTTGATATTTTATTTTAATTTTATTATAAAATGTGTTTAGTTTGACCTAGTTTTTGAATTAGGGTTTGGTTCTTGATGCTCCCTTTTGATTTTTTAATCTCAATTTTTGTACACATTTGGGCACATGTATGTAGGGCATTTGGGTATTTATTTTTTGATTTAATCATTCATTTTGGTCCATGTTTGAACTCATTTTTAATGTTTGACTTGTATGTGTAATTCTGGCGTAGTCAGAATTCAGATGTTCTACTCCAAGTCATGACATCTGATCCAACATTGTAACTAATACAGCAAGACAGTTATTCAAATTAAACCCTGTACTAATATGCTCACGTTCACAGATGTCACGACATCTGCTTCTATATCACCATAGAATGGAGGAACACCTAGTTCTGTGCATCTGGTAGAAAGACTCAGCAGAGATCACCCATAGCACTAACTTCTGTTATTTTCCTACACAGTAATCAGCAAGATGTCTCAATAGTGATTTGAACATCATCTGTTACATTATTCCAGTCTGCTGGCCTTGTACTTGTATTTCCTAAAATAACGGTTGAACAAGTTAATCTAATTTCCACTTAGTAGGGTGCTAACAAATAGGCTATTTGTTAGGTTCATTTAATGTAGTTCAGTTGTTAGTTTCCTGGATTTTAGCTCAGCTGTTGGATTCCTGAAGAATAGCCTGAGAAAATTACTGAAACAGAAAAACTAATCACCCTACAATTCAGCACATGCTGTCAGGAATGAATGTCACAACATTCCGTTTGACAGTCAGAACATATACCTCATGCTGATTCAGTCTTGTTCCTGAATACAGTCTGTGCTAAATTTGTTGTACTGTAAAATGCTAACCAGTCTCTACTTCAGTATCAGCATACATGACTAACTGTCAAGGCATCCAGTTTGACAGTTTCACAATGATCCTTTGGCCAGGTCTGTTATCCTCTTGGAGACCAGACTGAAATAAATACTGAACTGAAGCAGAAAAACCAACTTGCCTATTATTCAGTATGTGTTGTTAATGATGAATGTCAAAACATTCTGATTGACATTCAAACAGAAGGCTATGTACCAGGTCTGATATTATCTTTATAAGCAGACTGAAATACAAGCTAAGTTAAGGCAGACAGGATTATAACATGCAGAAGGAAATCAAACACAGGAAATTGTTAACCCAGTTCGGTGCAACATCACCTACTCTGGGGGCATACCAAGCCAGAGAAAAAGATCCACTATCAGCAGTATTAATTCAGAGTTAAACTCCCCCGTTTAGAACTCTTCACTTAATCCCTACCCAATGCAATCTATACCTAGGAACTCCTAGATAGAAACCTCCAGTTTCCATTCCTATCACTACAAAAACAATGTAATGTCAAACAACTTGAACTTGCTTCACAACTTCGTTCAAGACCATAACAACTCTTGCCTACAGGCTTTGAGTTACAAATACTCTCAGCTTTGAACACTGAGAAACACATGGTAACCTTCCCACAGGTTGGGAGGTTTAACTCACACACACCCCTAATTTTTCATTCTAGGAGGCTTACAAAAACTAGGTTACAATATGCTATTTATAACCTAATCACCCAACTGGATTTGGGCCTTCAGAAATCGCAACAAACTTCTTCTTTGCTGTTCCAAAGTCAGCAGAAAATTTCTGCTACAAATAAGGTCTTCAATCTTTTAGTTCCTAAAATCTCTCCATATATATCTCCATATTTAGAGCCTCTATATTCTGATTGAGTCTTTAAGACCTCCACAGGGAAGTTAGGATATTCACCAAATATCCTCACTAATCCCAGAATATATACTGAATTAATTAATTCAGTTTTCTACACATGTACGATGTCATAGGCATGATGTCGTGACATCGTACATGACATGTTGGTCCAGATGTTGAACTTCTTCAACCCAACATATTAAAACAACAGAGATGATTACATTATTTGTTTTACAAAATTAATGCCAATCCTAAGGTATTAACAATCTCCCCCTTTGGCAAATTTTAGCTAAAACAAATAAGCCTCTATCATTATCTCCACCACCACAAACACCAAAGTTGGTGTACATGAGGAAGTATAGGTACAAGATGCAGCTGCATCACAACCCTTCCCCTCAACAGGAGGGCTTCCTGAAGAATATGTAATGCTGAGTACATAGACAATGTAACTCAGATCACAAGACACAACTGTCTTCTTAACTCAGATCACACGACACAAGAGGTATACACAGTTAGTGACTTTAGTGCCTGAAGCCAACTTCTGTTTGCTACCATATTTTGCTTGCTTCTGGTACATTCTCAGGACAATATTTCTCTCCCCCTTTTTAGCTAAACATTTGTAAATGAACCCTTCACAAAACCAGATCCAGGCGTAGTTTGCCCAAACCTTAACATACCCCATGGTTTAGAGGGAATGGAATGTTTCTCTTGTGAGAAGAGGAGTGCTGTTACATCCTTTAAATAGTCCAGCCCGTGCTTAGGAATTAATGGTAGGAATAAATGCTTGGTCAAGATTCATTAATATTTGCTGAGAAACAGTCAGAGAATCACCAACAAAATCTCAGACTATCTTTGAATACCTTTTATAGCTCTTGACTGTTTCTTTTCCAAAACAACAGTTCCAGTGCATGGAGACTATTCCATATATGCAGTCAGACACGTTGCACGCGATGTCTTAACATTCAACGCGGCTTTTGCCTGCATTCTTCATGTATTCTTCCTATCAACATTTCCTAAGACCACTTTCATACCTCCAGTAGAAACTTGACATCTGGCACCACTAAAGCCAAAATCACAAACACCAGTAGATGGTTACTCCCCCTGTACCACACAATTGTAACACTCAGGCTTATTCTAATTTATCATAATTAGACACACCACATTCATATTTCCTCACGACTTTAAGATTCAGAAGGAAATAACAGTATTATCCAAGGCAATGTCATGACATCCAGTCAGACATTCTTCTGCTCACTTAGCCTTGACATACACCACATCATCCTAATAACTAACAAGGTGCCATACCCAGTTATCTGAGAGCACATAGACCACAAGCTTGATGATTATTTGCAACGCAACGACAGAACTCCCCCTGTCATGAACAACCAACTCTCCTCCTGAAACATGGAGATCACATATGAACATATCCAACACCCCAAAGTTGGACCTTTACAAACTTCCTGATTCAAGGAGAACCCAGACCACTTGATGAATGGAAAACATAAGACGCATCTTCATGTCTTCAAGAGCACACCCTCTGTTCAACCCTCTTGGCTGAACACATCCACACTCTGTGTCAATCTCTCTTCTAACCAGAACAGAAAACCACTTCACAAAATGTTCTAACATAAGTTAGGGCATCCTTCACAACATAACAAAGAGCACCATCTGATAATCTTCAGATATCACAGAGTCACCAGCTTGATCCAAAAGAACCCAGACACAAATTGGGACATATACATTCTCATCCCATTACAAGAGATAATCTTCCATAGATAGCTTAGAACTCCTACCACAAGCTCCAAGAGATGAATAGAAAACACCTCCTTTTGTCTTCAACTTACTACTTTTCTGCTCAAAAGTAATTTGTCTCAGACTTTCCTCAAGAATAATCAGCTGCCATATGTTGATTATCTTGATTCTTCGAACTCACTTCTGAGATAGACCAAATGCCACTGGTTGATGACCTCCTTCATGAATCCTTATATGAAAAAGTCAAATGCCACTTTTTGACCTCTCCAAGTTTATCAGACTTCTCCCAAAGATATTCTGACCTTCCAAGTGAGACTTGAACTTCACGCTACATGTTAAACAAAACTTAGATTCTCTAAGACATGAACATGTAACATCTTCTCCATCCAGTAACTCCAAAGAACTGCAATGAGAACGATCTTTTTGAAGTACCCACTCTACAACTCTGTAGACCCTTCTATCTTAAGTTAATGTGCCACTTCACCAACTAAGATTCTGATGTTGAACCAAATGTCACAACATTGTGTTTTAACATCTAGCTGGTGAATTCAGCTCCTTCTTCTGCCACTTGAAAGAACTTCCTCCCTACACAGAACAAGAGTTCAACGCTCTTATAGACTTGATTGTGGAACCAAGTTTGAGTAAACAACCTCCATCCTGCAGGTTTGCAGTTAAGTCATCCAAGCTCACACCTTGATGAATCCCTGCTTCTTTTCCAAAGACATCAGACACTCTGATGCATGAGTCTTCAGAAGGACCAGTTAGAGACTAACCCTTCAGCTATACCAAGGATTCCACTTCCTAGAGTAAGGCTGTTTCTATGATGTCAAGAATGATGCCACTTGTTCTTAACTCCACAGTGTGCATTAGCCAATGCACTTCCTTACCTAGATCAGAAATAAACTGATCCAAGTAACCACCATCAAGACTATGATGTCTTCTTCTTCTTGTACACACCAAAGCTGAACATGTTTCTTGCCAGGAAACCTTTTCAGAGATCATATGCTTTTGATGCCACCAAAGAGATAGATCATAAACCAACGTACTATCCTTCCTGTGATTCTGCACAGGGTCTTGAAGAAGAGATGTTCCAACATCTTTAAGAACATCAGTTATCTGGAGCTCCAAGGATAATTAATTAAATACTTGTACTTGGCACAAGTAGACATTGATCTTAAATCCTTTCCCAATTATCCTTTCAGATACTTCCACCATAAGAATACTTTGAAAATACTCTTCTTGTGTCAACATCTTCTGCTTGCAAGCACCTCAATAGTTTTGAGAATCTTTCCAGATTAGATTCACCCTTAGGAATGAGAGAGATGAATCCTTCCTTGCAAATGTGTCACACAACAACCAGAACCCATGTGACACAAGTCAACAGCCAACCAGACCCTAGGCTGACCAAACGTGAGGAGGTTAATCAAAACTCCCCCTCAAATTAACAATCATGGAAACTCCACACCAATATCTATGCATTATACACAAATGTCTCAACATGACATACACCATCCCTACCAGTGGCAACTAACTCTATGAGTTATACCTATACATACTCCAATCACACCAATCAGACTCCAGCTGACCATAAGTACTAGTGAAAAAAAAACACCAGTCAATAGTAGATATGCATTGCCAGAGCATACTACCTCAACCAACCTCTGAATCTTCATATTCTCACTCCTTGAAAGAACTGCCACTTCTGAGCGTGGTGTTTGAATAACAAGATTCATGGTCCCAATCCTCTTAAATGAAATAGCAATCAGGTTACCCCATTATTGACTTCTAACATCCAGGGGACTTGTCTTCCAACACAACATAGTACTTCAGGGAACAACTATCCAACCCTGATCAATCTACAGGAATAGGACAAACAGTAGGAAATTGCACAATATCACATCTCAACCAACTCCACTTCTAGAGATCAGACTTCTAAAAGTGACCTTCTTGAGCACACACACAGTTGACCCTACCCTTGTCAACTTAGCACACACAGATGTCTCCTCTTCCAGGTCAGGAGTAGGTTCCAAACCAAAGTATCCCTTTGTTTGACACCTAAAAACATCTGCTCTTCAACCAGTAGCTGCAAACTTGTTGAACAACATGTTCTAACATCACATAGAACATTAGTTCCACCTTCTTGGAACAAACCCTCCTTGAAAGTCTTCAAGGTCTTCATATACACTACCCAAGAGAGTAAAAGAATCAGTGATCAGGTGATTCTTACCATGAAGAATGGACTTGAGGAGACTCAAGTATCTTTGACATCTTCAGTAGATTATGATGAAATCTTGAAAACAGCAGCCTTTCATCCACATGAGGGGAAACTACATCAGAGTTTGAGTTTTGCCAGGTATTATGCAGCGGAAATCATAATACAACTCAACCTATGAACACACACTTCACCAGATCAGCCTCCAAGAACATACCAAGTTTGAATATGATTCAATACTAGCACAGTTGTCCCACACAAAGGCCAATTGCCAACCTCCAGAGACAGGTACACACAGTTCCTATCATTAATAGTCCATCCACCTACTTCAAGGGACCATTCAGGTCAATCACAGAACCTTCCACAGGTTCCAACATCAGTACTAACATAACTCCTTGCAAGATACCAGAAAGTATCACCCATGGATCTCATCCAGAAACAGAATAGGATGCCTGCTCTGATACCATTTGTAATTCTGGCGTAGTCAGAATTCAGATGTTCTACTCCAAGTCATGACATCTGATCCAACATTGTAACTAATACAGCAAGACAGTTATACAAATTAAACCCTGTACTAATATGCTCACGTTCACAGATGTCACAACATCTGCTTCTATATCAACATAGAATGGAGGAACACCTAGTTCTGTGCATCTGGTAGAAAGACTCAACAGAGATCACCCATAGCACTAACTTCTGTTATTTTCCTACACAGTAATCAGCAAGATGTCTCAATAGTGATTTGAACATCATCTGTTACATTATTCCAGTCTGCTGGCCTTGTACTTGTATTTCCTAAAATAAAGGTTGAACAAGTTAATCTAATTTCCACTTAGTAGGGTGCTAACAAATAGGCTATTTGTTAGGTTCATTTAATGTAGTTCAGTTGTTAGTTTCCTGGATTTTAGCTCAGCTGTTGGATTCCTGAAGAATAGCCTGAGAAAATTACTGAAACAGAAAAACTAATCACCCTACAATTCAGCACATGCTGTTAGGAATGAATGTCAAAACATTTCGTTTGACAGTCAGAACATATACCTCATGCTGATTCAATCATGTTCCTGAAAACAGTCTGTGCTAAATTTATTGTACTGTAAAAGACTAACCAGTCTCTACTTCAGTATCAACATACATGACTAACTATCAAGGCATCCAGTTTGACAGTTTCACAATGATCCTTTGGCCAGGTCTGTTATCCTCTTGGAGACCAGACTGAAATAAATACTGAACTGAAGCAGAAAAACCAACTTGCCTATTATTCAGTATGTGCTGTTAATGATGAATGTCAAAACATTCTGATTGACATTCAAACAGAAGGCTATGTACCAGGTCTGATATTATCTTGATAAGCAGACTGAAATACAAGCTAAGTTAAGGCAGACAGGATTATAACATGCAGAAGGAAATCAAACACAGGAAATTGTTAACCCAGTTCGGTGCAACATCGCCTACTCTGGGGGCATACCAAGCCAGAAAGAAGATCCACTATCAGCAGTATTAATTCAGAGTTAAACTCCCCCGTTTAGAACTCTTCACTTAATCCCTACCCAATGCAATCTATACCTAGGAACTCCTAGATAGAAACCTCCAGTTTCCATTCCTATCACTACAAAAATAATGTAATGTCAAACAACTTGAACTTGCTTCACAGCTTCGTTCAAGACCATAACAACTCTTGCCTACAGGCTTTGAGTTATAAATACTCTCAGCTTTGAACACTGAGAAACACATGGTAACCTTCCCACAGGTTGGGAGGTTTACCTCACACACACCCCTAATTTTTCATTCTAGGAGGCTTACAAAAACTAGGTTACAATATGCTATTTATAACCTAATCACCCAACTGGATTTGGGCCTTCAGAAATTGCAGCAAACTTCTTCTTTGCTGTTCCAAAGTCAGCAGAAAATTTCTGCTACAAATAAGGTCTTCAATCTTTTAGTTCCTAAAATCTCTCCATATATATCTCCATATTTAGAGCCTCTATATTCTGATTGAGTCTTTAAGACCTCCACAAGGAAGTTAGGATATTCACCAAATATCCTCACTAATCCCAAAATATATACTGAATTAATTAATTCAGTTTTCTACACATGTACGATGTCACAGGCATGATGTCGTGACATCGTACATGACATGTTGGTCCAGATGTTGAACTTCTTCAACCCAACATATTAAAACAACAGAGATGATTACATTATTTGTTTTACAAAATTAATGTCAATCCTAAGGTATTAACAGTATGATCAATGATGGATTGTAATGCTTGATGATTAACACCATTTTGAACTTGTTCTTGAGCCAACCTTTTGGGCTTTTTTAGGCACACATGCGCTTAGGGTTTGATTGTTTATTTGAAGTATTTTAATGTCAAATTGATGCATGTCTGTTGTGTTTTATGAGCCTTGCTTGCTTGCTTATTTGTTGATATACTTGTGGACAATTGTTGATCGTTTGAGTGGCTTCTTGACCACACTCTTAGACACATGTTAGGACATTCTTAACTGGTTGACTTCATGTTTCTTTGTTGATTTTTTCACTTATTTTTTGAGCTTCCTAAACATTTCTCTTGTATGATATAATGTATGCCTAATTGATTGGCTTTTGCTTGATTTGTTTGCTTGTTTAGAGAATGCACTTATGCAACCATTTAGGGTTTATTTTTCTCTCTTGTTCTTGATTGAGATACCATGAGGTAGATCCCCTTTACTATTTTTATAGGTCATTCCATGCCTTTTTTTTGTGATTACAATTGAATTTTACTCATGATGTTTGTTTTCTTATCTTGTGATCTTCCCTTGAGCACACCTTGTGCTATTGCTTCCTAATGCTTGCTTTGTTGATTTATGTGATTAATGTAGCATGATATTTGCTTCTGACTTGTGGGTTTTTGATCGGGAAAATACCAAGTATACTATTTTTCCAATGTAGTAATAATATGGATATTTTCCAAAGATCGATCTCGAGGACTGCGCAGCAATACAAGTTTAAGTTGTGACTCAATTGAACAAAACAAATAGTTGGGGTTTTGTAAAAAGTCACTGTATAAGGGAATGAGAAAATAAATAGAATAAATCTTTTTCACATTTTATAAAAATATGCCAAGGATGGTGTATAAAAATCTCCTGTAATGACCTTGAATGTATATCTCCTTAAACAATTCAAAATGTTCAATTACCGGATCTTAAAATTGTTTCCTCCTAAGACCTCTGAGGGAAACCTTTAATCATTCATTCTAATCTCTAAGTCCTTAGGAGATTATAATGAAACCAAGCAATATAAATTAACAAGATAAAATCGGTAACTGTAACACCCTTCTAAGATACCCCAAATATCTCATTAAAATAACAATATATCAATCAGAGTAAATATGCAATTAAGGGTGTCACACAATCACTTCACACCATTTTCCAAAATATCCTGTCATGCTCATTTATTTAATCAAAATAAAACATTTGCATAATACGCAGCGGATACAAACTAACAACATTCAAACCATGTAATACATTACATGTAAAGTTGTTCAACAACCAAATGAAAACATAGTAAAACATCCCATCCCGATGTTACATCTACCAGAGCATGACCCACTAAGGAACTAAACTAGACTCCAAGGACTAGCTTCTACTCAATCACTGCTCGTTACCTGAAAACATAGTTGTAAGGGTGAGTTCCTCAATCAATATAATGAGCATTATAAAATATCATATCATGTTAAGTAATTTAACACATTAATCACCCTAATCACATCACACATTCGGTAACGGCACATCAATTCAAATATCATACTCAATACCAATACAATTCATGCTCATACTCAATATCAACACAAACACACGTATAATATTGGAATACATCCATTCATATTATACGTCATACACATATTATGCAATGAGACTCCATGCATGCGGTACCGACTATTTGTGAACATATAGTTCACCTCACCGTCCAAATCCAGGCACGGCTACCAAGCCCACTAGTCCCACTCATTTGAGACTTAGTGACTCACTCACTAATTCCTCACCATGGGAATTAGCTACCACCCCAAGGGCCATGCTATGCACGCTAATTCACCTAGCATGCAAACATCAACAACAGTCCAAAATGACTAACTCACTAATTCCTCACCATGGGAATTAGCTACCACCCTAAAGGCCACAATATGCATGCTAATCACCTAGCAATGCTAAATCATCAACCACAATTCAAGAATAGACATATGCTTACACTCTAAGCCATAAAACAGTCTATTCACAAATGCACACATAACTGATACATTCACAAGATCATACATATCATCACACATCATCAGTATTTTATCACATAAGCATATCAGATCATGCCAAAGAACAACCACAGTATTAGCACACTCTACTAATACCTATACTACTCAAAACAACGGGAAATGATCCCTAATATATCGTACATCAGCTAGATCACATTACCCAGCTGAACAACCAAAAACTGCACAACAACAACACAGAAAAATCACAATCCTGCCCATACGCGTATTGCCTAGCCCCATACGCGTATGGCCTATCTCCTGACCAAATCCCATACGCGTAACACCATCTCATACGCGTATGCTACGCGTACCACTTCCCCATACGCGTACCAACAGAAACCAAACCACGTTCAAAACATCATCTTCCTCATCCATACGCGTATTGCCTAGTGCCATACGCGTACCAGACCATCTCATACGCGTATTGCCTAGTGCCATACGCGTATGACCAGAAACCAGACTTCCAGATCTGCTATGGCTTTCTGCTACGAGATCTATCCAATTCAACCTTCCACAGTCCAATTTTACACAGTAATCGTTCATATCATCTAACACGAATCATAACCTATTCGATCTCACAATTCCTAACACTATTGCATCTAATTCCTACGAATTTCCTTCATTTATAATCCAAATTTCGTTCATCCAATATTTCACAAATTTCATCATACATCATTCAAATCAGGGACAAATCAATAGTCTATCACTACCCATTACATGTTATCCCATAATACCCATTAAACGATGATAAACCCCCCTTACCTGAGTTAATCCGGCGAATCTTGCAGCTTCAAGCTCTTCCTCTCTCCAACCCTTGTTCTCTGGTTCTCTTTGCCCTTTTTCCACTTTTCTGTCTCTTTTCCTTTTCACGTGAAAAATAATCCTTTTTACCAAATGGAACCTTCTTACTGATTTCTACTTTTATTCCAATAATTATTAATAATAAAAAAATCCAATAATAATTCCAATAAAAATATTCCAATTATTTAATTAAATTAATAAATATATTATTAACTTAAATTAAATAATTATCTTATTTTATCGGAGTGTTACAACTCTCCCCCACTAAAAGAGTTTTCGTCCTCGAAAACATACCTCAAGCGAATAACTCAGGATACGACTCCTTCATCTGGCTCTCAAGTTCCCAAGTTACATTGCCACCTGCTGGTCCTCCCCAAGCTACCTTCACCAAGGCAATCTCTTTACCCCGCAACTGCTTCAACTCTCGATCCTCGATCCTCATAGGTGATGTTTCAACAGTCAGGTTATCTCTCACCTGTACATCATCTATTTGGACTACATGCGACGGATCATGAATGTACCTCCTCAACTGAGACACATGAAAAACCTCATGCAAATTCGCAAGTGACGGCGGTAAAGCGATACGATAGGCTACCTCCCCTATCCTCTCCAAAATCTGATAAGGACCAATAAATCGAGGTGTCAACTTCTTCGACTTCAAAGCTCGACCAACCCCAGTTATCGGAGTGACACGAAGAAACACATGATCTCCCTCTTGAAACTCAAGTGACTTCCTCCTCTTGTCGTGATAACTCTTCTGACGACTCTGAGCAATTCTCATATTCTCCTGAATCATCTTAATCTTTTCCGTAGTTTGTTGAACAATCTCCGGTCCAATCACAGCACTCTCACCGGACTCATACCAACATAAAGGTGTCCGACATCTCCTACCATACAAAGCTTCACACGGTGCCATACCAATGCTCGAATGGAAACTATTGTTGTAGGTAAACTCAATCAAAGGTAAATAACAATCCCAAGCACCTCCCTTTTCCAAAACACAAGCCCTCAAAAGGTCCTCCAGTGACTGAATCGTCCTCTCAGTCTGACCATCAGTCTGCGGATGATATGCAGAACTCAATCTCAGCTTAGTTCCCAAAGCCCTCTGCAAACCTTCCCAGAACTTCGATGTAAATCTAGGATCTCTGTCCGAAACAATACTCGACGGAATACCATGCAAACTTACAATCTTCTCAATATACAATTCAGCTAATCTCTCTAACGGATAATCCATTCTGATCGGAATGAAATGAGCCGATTTCGTCAATCTGTCAACAATCACCCAAATAGCTTCGAAATTCTTAATCGTCCTCGGTAAACCAGAAACAAAATCCATACTGATACTATCCCATTTCCACTCTGGAATAGCCAACGGTTGCATTAGCCCAGACGACTTCTGATGCTCAATCTTTGACTTCTGACAAGTCAAACAAGAATAAACAAAACTCGCAATTTCTCTTTTCATTCCCGGCCACCAAAATAACTTTTTCAAATCATGATACATCTTCGTAGCTCCAGGATGAATACTCAGGCCACTACGATGTCCTTCCTCAAGAATACTCTTCTTAAGCTCGGTAACATCCGGAATGCACACCCGATTACCAAATTTCAAAACACCATTCTCATCAACTCTGAATTCACCACCTTGACCTTGATTCACTAGAGTCAACTTATCAACCAAAAGCACATCGGATTTCTGACTCTCTCTAATCTCATCCAGAATACCACTTGTTAACTTCAACATTCCCAATTTAACACTATTGTGGGTACTCTCACACACCAAACTCAAGTCTCTAAACTGCTCAATTAAATCCAATTCCTTAACCATTAACATAGACATATGTAATGATTTCCGACTCAATGCATCAGCCACTACGTTTGCTTTACCCGGATGGTAATTCAAACCAAAGTCATAATCCTTCAGAAACTCTAACCATCTCCTCTGTCTCATATTCAGCTCTTTCTGATCAAACAAATACTTTAAACTTTTATGATCACTGAAAACCTCAAATCTTGACCCGTACAAATAATGCCTCCATAACTTCAGAACAAATACCACAGCTGCCAACTCTAAATCGTGTGTCGGATAGTTCCTCTCATGAACCCTCAGGTGTCTCGAAGCATAAGCTATAACCTGCTTGTTCTGCATCAACACACCACCCAAACCCAACAATGAAGCATCACAGTAAACCTCAAATGATTCCGACGAACTCGGTAATATCAGAATAGGAGCAGTAGTTAACCTTCTCTTTAACTCTTGGAAACCTTCTTCACATTTTGAGTCCCAAACAAACGCTTGCCCCTTTCTAGTAAACATCGTCAACGGTAACGCCAACTTAGAAAATCCCTCAATGAACTTCCTATAATAACCAGCCAAACCAAGAAAACTCCTTATCTCCGAAACTGACTTCGGAGCTTCCCACTTAGATACCGCTTCTATCTTAGAAGGATCAACAGCAACACCACCTCTTGAAATCACATGACCAAGAAAACTAACCTCTTCTAACCAGAATTCACACATGGATAGTTTAGCAAATAACTTCTTTTCTCGTAGAACTCCTAACACCACTCTCAAATGCTCAGCATGCTCATCTTCAGATTTCGAATACACCAAAATGTCATCAATAAACACCACAACAAACTTATCTAGGTACGGATGGAAAATCCTATTCATATACTCCATAAATACTCCAGGCGCATTAGTCACACCAAAAGGCATTACAGAATACTCATAATATCCATACCTTGTTCTGAAAGCAGTCTTCTGAATATCCTCAGTCTTCACACGTATCTGATGATACCCTGATCTCAAATCTATTTTGCTGAACACACTCGCACCAACCAACTGATCCATCAAATCATCAATCCTCGGCAAAGGATACCGATTCTTGATCATCACTTTATTCAGTTGCCTGTAGTCTACACACAACCTCATAGTACCTTCTTTCTTCTTAACCAATAACACTGGTGCACCCCACGGCGACACACTCGGACGAATAAATTTCTTATCCAACAGATCTTCCAACTGACTCTTCAATTCAGTTAACTCAACAGCAGACATACGGTACGAAGCCATCGACACCGGCCTAGTACCAGGTACCAAATCAATCGAGAACTCAACTTCACGCTCTGGCGGTAATTCATTCACTTCTTCCGGAAACACATCAGGAAAATCACACACCACGGCTAGATCACAAATCACCAGTTTATCTTTAGCCTCCAAAGTCGCTAACAGCATAAACAACTCTGCTCCATCTACTACTGCCTCATTCACCTGCCTTGCAGATAGAAACAAACTCTTTCCTTCCTCACTCTCAGGAAAGATCACGGTCTTGTCAAAACAGTTGATATAAACTCGGTTAAACACCAACCAGTTCATACCCAGGATAACATCAATCTGCACTAGTGGAAGACACACTAGGTCCATCCCAAAGTCTCTACCAAAAATATTCAAAGGACAATTTAAACAAACTGAAGTAGTAGTCACTGAACCCTTCGCAGGAGTATCAATCACCATACTTCCAAGCATCTCAGATATCTCTAACTTAAGTTTCACAGCACAATCCAAAGATATAAAAGAATGAGTCGCACCTGTGTCAATAATAGCTACAAGAGGAAAGCTATTAATATAACACGTACCTCGGATCAAACGATCATCCGCAGAAGTCTCAGAACCCGATAAAGCAAAGACCTTGCCTCCCGACTGGTTCTCTCTCTTCGGCTTAGGACACTGTGGACTGATATGACCCACCTCCCCACAGTTGAAACAAGTCACAGTCTTCAACCGACAATCTGCAGCCAAGTGACCACCTTTTCCACACTTGAAACACTTCTTCTCATTACTGGTACACTCATGGATACGATGTCCAGCCTGACCACATCTGAAACACTTAGCAGGGGCACTGGAGTCTCCCCCACTAGGTCTCTTCATCCCACTCTGTCTTTGGAAACCTTTGCCAATTGCATACGGTTTCCCACGATCATTCTGATTCTTGCCTTTCCTATCAACCCTTTGCTGATAGCTCTCTGCTCTAGCCTTGGAATCCTGTTCAAAAATCCTACAACAGTCAACCAAGTCAGAAAACACTCTGATCCGTTGATACCCAATAGCCTGCTTGATCTCGGGACGTAACCCGTTCTCAAACTTCACACATTTTGAAAATTCCCCAGTAGCCTCGTTATAGGGAGTGTAATACTTAGATAGCTCTGTGAACTTAGCAGCATACTCAGTAACAGACCGATTGCCCTGTTTCAATTCCAAGAACTCTATCTCTTTCTTTCCTCTGACATCCTCTGGAAAGTACTTCCTCAGGAATCTCTCTCTGAACACCGCCCACGTGATCTCAACATTCCCAGCAGATTCCAACTCAGTGCGGGTAGCAACCCACCAATCATCTGCTTCTTCTGACAGCATATGCGTACCGAACCTGACCTTCTGGTTATCGGCACACTCAGTCACTCGGAAGATCCTCTCGATCTCCTTCAACCACTTCTGAGCACCATCTGGATCGTATGCTCCCTTGAACATTGGAGGATTGTTCTTCTGGAACTCACTCAGTTGACGAGCAGCTCCCATTCCCACAACATTCGGATTTCCCCCAAGTACTCCAGCCAGCATACCCAGAGCCTCAGCAATCACAGCATCGTCTCTACCTCTTCCAGCCATCTCTATTCTGAAAACCCAACAAGCTAAAACAATAAGTACTGATAGGGTTGCACAACACCTATCCCGTACAGGGGAACAAAATAATTACGACTCGACTCGACCGACGATGCTCTGATACCACTAATGTAACACCCTTCTAAGATACCCCAAATATCTCATTAAAATAACAATATATCAATCAGAGTAAATATGCAATTAAGGGTGTCACACAATCACTTCACACCATTTTCCAAAATATCCTGTCATGCTCATTTATTTAATCAAAATAAAACATTTGCATAATACACAGCGGATACAAACTAACAACATTCAAACCATGTAATACATTACATGTAAAGTTGTTCAACAACCAAATGAAAACATAGTAAAACATCCCATCCCGATGTTACATCTACCAGAGCATGACCCACTAAGGAACTAAACTGGACTCCAAGGACTAGCTTCTACTCAATCACTGCTCGTTACCTGAAAACATAGTTGTAAGGGTGAGTTCCTCAATCAATATAATGAGCATTATAAAATATCATGTCATGTTAAGTAATTTAACACATTAATCACACTAATCACATCACACATTCGGTAACGGCACATCAATTCAAATATCATACTCAATACCAATACAATTCATGCTCATACTCAATATCAACACAAACACACGTATAATATTGGAATACATCCATTCATATTATACGTCATACACATATTATGCAATGAGACTCCATGCATGCGGTACCGACTATTTGTGAACATATAGTTCACCTCACCGTCCAAATCCAGGCACGGCTACCAAGCCCACTAGTCCCACTCATTTGAGACTTAGTGACTCACTCATTAATTCCTCACCATGGGAATTAGCTACCACCCCAAGGGCCATGCTATGCATGCTAATTCACCTAGCATGCAAACATCAACAACAGTCCAAAATGACTAACTCACTAATTCCTCACCATGGGAATTAGCTACCACCCTAAAGGCCACAATATGCATGCTAATCACCTAGTAATGCTAAATCATCAACCACAATTCAAGAATAGACATATGCTCACACTCTAAGCCATAAAACAGTCTATTCACAAATGCACACATAACTGATACATTCACAAGATCATACATATCATCACACATCATCAGTATTTTATCACATAAGCATATCAGATCATGCCAAAGAACAACCACAGTATTAGCACACTCTACTAATACCTATACTACTCAAAACAACGGGAAATGATCCCTAATATATCGTACATCAGCTAGATCACATTACCCAGCTGAACAACCAAAAACTGCACAACAACAACACAGAAAAATCACAATCCTGCCCATACGCGTATTGCCTAGCCCCATACGCGTATGGCCCATCTCCTGACCAAATCCCATACGCGTAACACCATCTCATACGCGTATGCTACGCGTACCACTTCCCCATACGCGTACCAACAGAAACCAAACCACGTTCAAAACATCATCTTCCTCATCCATACGCGTATTGCCTAGTGCCATACGCGTACCAGACCATCTCATACGCGTATTGCCTAGTGCCATACGCGTATGACCAGAAACCAGACTTCCAGATCTGCTATGGCTTTCTCTGCTACGAGATCTATCCAATTCAACCTTCCACAGTCCAATTTTACACAGTAATCGTTCATATCATCTAACACGAATCATAACCTATTCGATCTCACAATTCCTAACACTATTGCATCTAATTCCTACGAATTTCCTTCATTTATAATCCAAATTTCGTTCATCCAATATTTCACAAATTTCATCATACATCATTCAAATCAGGGACAAATCAATAGTCTATCACTACCCATTACATGTTATCCCATAATACCCATTAAACGATGATAAACCCCCCTTACCTGAGTTAATCCGGCGAATCTTGCAGCTTCAAGCTCTTCCTCTCTCCAACCCTTGTTCTCTGGTTCTCTTTGCCCTTTTTCCACTTTTCTGTCTCTTTTCCTTTTCACGTGAAAAATAATCCTTTTTACCAAATGGAACCTTCTTACTGATTTCTACTTTTATTCCAATAATTATTAATAATAAAAAAATCCAATAATAATTCCAATAAAAATATTCCAATTATTTAATTAAATTAATAAATATATTATTAACTTAAATTAAATAATTATCTTATTTTATCGGAGTGTTACAGTAACCATAGGGTATCCCTAGCCCTAGGTGATATCTACTATAGTTTCACTGTACAAAAACCCTAACAATTGTAATCCCGCTAATTGTTAACCATATAACAATCCTTATTTTTCTGATAAAGAAAGCATTACAAACATTGCACAATGAACTTGACAAACAACATCATATATTAAGGAAATTAACAATTCAGAGTCATTACACGATCAATTCAGGGACACCCCCTGGCATTGGGGGCTTTAGCTACTCATATTATTCAAATAAGATACAATATAAAATTTAGACATTACAAGATTAAGGGAATCCCGTTGGTCTTCAATCGCATCCGCTCTTGAAGGACCTCCGTTCTTCGTAGCTCTTGATCGCTTCAATCTTAATCGTACCAAATTTGTCTTCATGTAAAAGTCCCGTTCTCCGTATTCAAAAATCCCCTAAATAGTTCCTGATCACATATTTGATGTAGCAAAAGTCCAAAATGCCCTCCAGGATCAGCCGTGCCAAAATACAACAAAAACTGGAAAATGAGGTGTCCAAGCCAACACTGGCTGTGTCAGGCAACACGACCGGTCGTGTTGGCTATCTACCTGCAAGGGCTAACACGCCCCCTCCAGGGTGGCTGACACGGGCACCCATGTCATCTCCATGTTTTTGGCCCTGACCCCTCTTCTCATGACACGGGCCGTGTTAGGCAATACGGGTGGCCATGTCAGGGCTATTGTATCGTCAAATTTCTTCTTCCGACGGACCCGGAACGTCCGATTCTCTTGGTGAGTCCTTCGATATTCTTTCTTACACCTGAAACCAGTAAAACTACCACAAGGAGACATAAAATAGAGTATAATGACGCAAACCAAAGATAATTAACAAACTGAAATAAAAATGCAAACATCTAATTTACTAAACAGAACAACAAAACAGGTATAATAATGTGTTATAGATTTCATGAAATTGTGCCGAATGAGAGTCAGAAAATAAGTAGAATTGGAGACCAATCACGACCCCAAACTTATCTCATTGCTTGTCCTCAAGTGATGCTCGAGACATCAGGACAGTCACCCCTAAATTCCGCATCCATAATGCTACTGTGATCTTTCGTGATTCCCTATTCACTTTTTGTTCACTATTTTACTCTTTCTTGACTTCCGACTTCCACTACACTTTCATATTGACGTACCTTCTGACCGGTAGCTTTTCACACTCTCACCAACTCTCTCTGGGCCAAAGTGTTTTCACTCAAAAATAGAGCATGCAAAGTCAACTCTTAGGTTTGAATAATAGATACCTTCATAACAAAAACACATAACACACATTATTCGAGGGCTTTTTAGGTTGTAGTGGGGCTAAGGTGCAAGGTGGCTGAAACTTAACAAAACAAAAAGGGAAAAACTAGAGGTTCAGGCTCATAGTCCGTATTGCTACCCTCGTAACTGTGTTTAATCTTTTAATCAAGAGGTTTCTCTTTTGGGCACCATTCTTGTTAGGATTCATTGGCTCTTATTTTTCTCTTCATTTTTATGGCTCTTTTGAGCATACTTTTTGCCAACCTCAATACTTCTAGATAAGTGTTTCATGATACTTCTCATAATCTTTTTTTCTTTTTTCTTTTGAAGTTTTGTACTTTTCTATTTTTTTCTGCACTTATCTAATCTTCATCGGTGTCCCTAAAAATGATGAAACCCCAAACTTAGGATTTTCCACAGATCTGGGGTCAACAACACTTATCCAAGCAAGGTACGGTAGTGTTTGGGCTTACAGTTATTTATAGTGGTTAAACAACAAACAAAAGGAAATATGGCTCGAATTGGGTGAACGAAGTGTAATAATGGCAGGTTGACTGGAAAGGCTCAGGGTTAAAACAAAAAAATTGTCTCAGTGTGTACATGTGTGTTATAAAATTCCAACATCTCTTACGCAAACTCAGAGTGACAAAGACATACCTGAAAAGCTCTCATGAGGACAAGTGTTTGGCCTTTTTGTAGTTCTTACCATGTTTGGTATAACTTGCAGGCTTCCAAGATACCTCTCAGTGTGATGTAGCTTCGTCTTCGCTTCGGTTCAAGAGTATTCCTGTGTAGTCCAGTGACAGAGAATCGCGTCCAATTATTCAGATCAGCATCATCAACTTTAGGGGGTTTCCAGAAGAGCAAGTAGAGGAGTGTGTCTTTCATCCAATCGCTCCAAGCCTCATCATTCATCTGGCACGAATGTCCTCTATCTGTTACACACAAAATACCACACAACTAATTACTTAAACAAAAATAATAAAATGATGAAAATACTAAGAATAAATAATAAAACCCCCCACACTTGAACCAAACATTCTCTGCAATGTTTAATCCAAGATAGAGGGGGACTCACACATCCTCTTTATGGTGGAGGAAATTGCAACATCGGTCGTTGCATCATCGCATGCATCTCATCCATAAGAGTCCTTTGACGGGCTTTCTCTATGCCTTGGCGTGTTTTCTCCGCTCGGAGATCACCGATCTCCGTCTGCATCCACGATCATTGGTCCGGTGTCACACATGACGACCCGACACCTGTATGCGTGATGTCCTCTAGAGGAGCAACAAACTGCTCATGTTCCTGCACTTCTTCCTCTTGTTGGTCACCTGCAACAAATGGGTCATTATTGTGCTCGTCCATATCATCTTGGACGACACTCTCATATAGCCAATTAGTCGTCTTGGCAATGCTAATTCTTACAGGGTCAAGAAGAGCCACGATAAACTGACCAGAACTCATTAAAGCATAATAATCAGAAATTTGTGATATCATACCTTGCTGAACCAATGCGTTCATATCAAGTTTATGCTTACCTGGCACTGGCGTCTCATTTAGTGCAGCAGGGTGATAGCCGAAATGATGGGCAATCTGTGTGATTATGCCCCCGATGGAAATTCCCCCTTGGGCCGCTCTCCCCACTCGACCCAGGTAGTCCGCTGCAAATGTTGAAACGCTCACAACAACTCGGTTTTCCATGGAAAATAGAAAGAAAATATCCCTCTGGGTAGCCACACATGTACTATCACCTCTACCAAAAAGCGTGAAAGCCATTACCTTTTGAGCATACCTAAAACAAGGGTTCTGAATGCCAGATGCTTTCGCCCCTTTAGCAACATAATTTGATCTTCCTGTGATGGCCAATCAGAAAGTCTTAACATTAAAGCTATCAGGTACGGCTCCAGGTCCATACAAGGGTAGGCGGAGAATCTCACCTAGCTGCTCCATTGTCAACTCGTGGTCGACATTATATAACCTGAAATTCATCATCCCTTCATAGTACATCATTGTACCTGTCCATCCTTTTTTCAACTTGAACTCAATGGTGCTCAAAAATTCTAAAGTGATGCGCTCATATGTAGGCGCTTCACAATGCACAAATTCAAGCATGCCGAGGACATGAAACATCCTATATAATTCCTCCAACAAACCCAATTGAAATAAAGTGTCAGAGCATAGGTACCTCGTCGGTGTTATCTTACGCTTAACGTGAGATGAGTACCTTCGTTTGTGCTCTGGGTTGTCAAAAATTATGTCGTCTGAATTTGGATGACAAATGGTCCGTTTCCGAGGCCTCGATGATTCAGCTTCTGTTTGCTTCCCCTTAGAAATTCGCTTTGGCGGCATGATTGGTTCCTACAACAAAAATTTATGAACAAAAATAAAGTATGGAATAAGGAAAAACAATTACTATGGCCTTGTAGAGGACGAAGAGTAGAGCAACTTTCGTGAAGGGTGTCGGCAATTTGGACAAAATATGGCGGTAAAGTAGTGAACTTTTGTTGGTGAGGTTATGGAGAAACTTTGAAAAAGAATGGAGGAAGAAGAAAGGTTTGGTGAAAATGGGAGAGAGAAGGTGTAAAAAATTAGATTTAATGGATTAAATGGGATTAAAAATGGTTTTAAGTGGTGGAAAATCCGGGTGGGGGCCACACAATCAAAAAATTTGAAATTTGAAAAATATGACCGTGTTGCCTGACATGGGCCGTGTCCCGTGACACGGGCGGCCGTGTCAGGACACTGGTTTTGCTCTTCACTTACAATATAGCTAACACGGACCGTGTCAGCCTATTGTAAAATTCCATCCACCTTGATGCCTTGCCTGACACGGGTCGTGTCAGGTGACACAGACACCCGTGTCAGGGCCCTATTTTCCTCAAAAAACTGACTTTTTTTCTCTGTTTTCCCTTGCTCTTTTAGCCAACTGTCTTCTATGAGTTTGGCTCAAACCTTTTCTTCTATACTGTGTGATATACCTGCGAACCTACAAATAAAAATTTGAAACACACCAAACAACTAAAGTTATTAGAATTAAACCACGTGGGTTGCCTCCCACGAAGCGTTGTGTTTAACATCGCATGGCTCGACAATCATCTCTCTTTTCCTCTGAGACGAACATTTTCAATCAGACCACTTTCCTGCCCTTTGTAGTAATGTTTCAACCTTTGTCTGTTTACCTTAAATGTATCCCCATTACTAGTATTTTTAAGTTCTATTGCTCCATGGGGAAACACTCTATGAATCAAAAACGGACCCGACGGCCTGGATTTCAACTTTCCTAGAAAGAGTTTTAGCCTGGAATTGAACAAGAGCACCAGTTGTCCCTCGACAAACTCCTTTCTCAGTAGCTTCTGATTGTGCCATTTTTTTGTCTTCTCCTTTTAGAGTTTGACATTCTCATAGGCTTGATTCCTAAACTCTTCTAACTCGTGGAGCTGAAGAATTCGGGATTCACCAGCTTTGGCAAGATCATAATTTAAGAATTTGGATGCCCAAAATGGTTTGTGTTCCAACTCTAGTGGAAAGTGACAAGCTTTACCGTAAACTAACTGATAGGGAGACATACTTATGGGCGTTTTGAATGTCATTCTGTATGCCCATATTGCATCTTCTAACTTCACTGCCCACTCTTTACGAGATGCGCATACAATATTTTCCAGTATTCGCTTTATCTGCCTGTTGGACACTTCGACCTGGCCACTCGTTTGCGGGTGATACGAAGTGGCGATCTTATGTTTAACATTATATTTCTTCAGTAGATTCTCCATCAGTTTGTTTAAAAAATGAGTACCTTCATCACTGATAAGTGCTCTTGGCACTCCAAATCTCGAAAAAATATTACTCTTCAGCAAGGTCACAACCACTTTAGAATCTTTGGTGGGTAATGCCACCGCTTCCACCCACTTTAATACGTAGTCCACTGCTACCAAGATGTAATTATTTCCAAATGAAGGTGGAAACGGCCCCATGAAGTCTATTCCCCAAGCATCAAACAATTCAACTTCCAGCATAACATTTTGCGGCATTTGATTTCTCTTAGAAATATTTCCTGTTCTTTGACATCTGTCGCACTCCTTAACTATGTCTTGGGCATCTTTGAACAGTGTGGGCTAATATAGACCTGACAGGAGGACTTTAGTCGCTGTTCTGTCACCACTTTAGTCGCCGTGTTGGCTGTCTGGATGCAAGGGCTAACACGCCCCTTCCAGGGTAGCTGACACGGGCCGTGTCAGCTGACATGAGCACTCGTGTCAACTAACACGAGCACCCGTGTCAGCTCCCTGTATTTGGCCCTGACCCCTATTCTCCTGATAAGGGTCGTGTTAGGCAATACGGGTGGCCATGTCAGGGCTACTGTATCGTCAAATTTCCTCTTCCGACGGGCCCGAAATGTCTGATTCCCTTGGCGAGTCCTTCGGTATTCTTGCTTACACCTGAAACCAGTAAAACTTCCATAAGGAGACATAAAATGGAGTATAATGACGCAAACCAAAGATAATCAACAAACTGAAATAAAAATGCAAACATCTAATTTACTAAATAGAACAACAAAACAGGTAGAATAATGTGTTACCGACTTCGTGAAATTGTGCCGAATGAGTGTCAGAAAACAAGTAGAATTGGAGACCGATCAGTTTTGCTACTTAATTTCTATGTTCCTTTCTCTCTTTTGCTTAACATGATGTTTGTTTCCATTTAGAGGCATGTTTAGGTTTCACCATGTTCATCTTTTGCTCCTATCTTTGAGTGTGCTTTGATATGTTACCTTTGTGATAATTATAGGTATATTATGTGTGACTTCCATGTTTAATATATTTACTCCTCTTATCTAATTTCTTGGTGCCCATCCTTCTTTGTTAAGAATTATTGACTTCTCTTATTGACTTGAATGAATGTTTGTTTACTTGAATGCTTATGCCTTGAATTCAATTCTTGTTTGAACTTTTGATATGCCATAGAGACATGTTTAAGTTGATTATCTTGTTCATGTTTGTATCTTCTTTATTCACCATGTCCCTTCTCTTTTGTATTTTCTTATTAGCACCTAGAGTAGAGGACTAGTTCCCAATTAAGGTTGTTTATGACCTTACCTTTGTGCATGTTGTGATACTTCTTTTCCAAGCATGAGTGATTGATGATAATGAGTTTATTGTGACTTAGTTGCTGACTTGTATGTAATCTCATCTTCTTTACATTAATCCACTTTCTTAACCATGCTAAGTTAAGCACTCTACACTTGTAGCCTTGCATGCTAGCTTACTTAAATGCCTACTTTCTTTTGGGTTTTCTAATGTGAAAACCTCTTGTCCATGACCCTTAGGTCTTTGATTAACATGTTTAAATTCTTACTTTGATTATAAGTTGTTTCCCCATGAATTTTTGATAACATGCTTTTTTGGTTGGTTAACCTTTGTTTGTGTGTTTTGCTTCCTTACTTGTTCAAGTAGGCTAGTTCTTAGGTTAGGAGATGTTCATCTCTTCCATGCCTTAAATATTTTTAATTTTTGGTTTGATGTGGGATTGTTCAATTATCACCTTTCCTTCTACCTTGTTTCTTTCTTAGGTGTTCACATAATTGCATGATCTTTCATCTTTGATGCTTGCTTGTTTAAGTAGGTATTGCTTTAGGTATATTGTTTAAGTGTCTATGTGTGAGTAAGTGTTTACTTCTTATTTGATGTGTGATTGTTTAATTGATATATCTTCTCTTATTTTTCCTTGATGACATGAATTCTACTTGTTTATGTTCTCTTTGTGTTATTTATGGTCTTGGTTTGTTACTTACCTAGGTGTTTACCTAATTACATGTTCATGTGATGCTTGCTTGCTTTCATTGCGTTGTTTAAGTGTTTGATTGCATGCTCCCCATAGGATTATTTAGTTCTTTCTTGGTCAAGATTGAACTAAGTTGACCTTAGGTTTAGTATCCATATATGACAACATTAGGTAGAAGTTCCCTTGACCCTAACTTTAAGTCCACATTGCATGACAACAAGTAGGATTGAGACTCCCATTTTGTTGGTATTTTTATCTTTTTCATCCATTCTAAAACTAAAATCTTTTTCTTAATCAAATTCAAAAACACTTTAACACTATTGAAACTCTTTCACCATTAAGAGAGAAGTATACATATACCCCTGCCTTTTGAGGGACCATCTCATGTATTCTTTCAACAAAAACACTCAACAAATCAAAACTTCTTTTTCCATTTGGCTTTTCTTATTAAAATTTTCAACAAGGGTTGTTACCTATAAAAAACACCAACGCACCAAAGTTTTTGAGAATAACTACGATGCTCTGATTCTTTTTGATACGTAGGCATTAGGTTGCAAAATCTAAGCGAGCGCAATAATAAAAATCTTTTCTTTTTCCCTGTTAATGATTCATTTTCATGCATTCCCTTTACAACCTAGTTTTAGACCTGAACCACCGTTTGATTAGAATAACAAGAGTGGATACTGTAGGGTACTACAGACATGAGGGGTGCTAATACCTTCCCCTTGCGTAATCGACTCTCTTACCCATCTCTTGGTTGCAAGACCATTAGATTCATCCTTTTGTAGGTTCACTCAGTGTTTCCTTCGACTCTATTTTGTGTGCGTGTTTCTTCGCCTATGTTTTGTATGTGTATTTCTTCGAGATGCAACACATATGTATGGTGGTCCCAGATTGAAGAATGACCTGTAATTGCAAAATCTGGCTTCGTTCAAAATAGAGTTCATAACACCATGTTTGAGCTTAGGCCAAATGAGATTCCCTTGTGCGTTTCCTAATTTTCTTTGTTCAAAGTGTTCATTTCATGTCAATGAATTGAATGCAAAAAGAACCAACTCAAAAGGAGGCTTGAGGTGAAAATGGAAAGTGTTGAAAGTTGAGGTCGTGACATGTTTTCTAGGTCAGGCATTTGGTCGAACAGCCTTAGCACCTTTGGGCAACTTGGGGTCTCAAGTTCATGACACCATAAATTTTGACTCCCTCGTGAATTTTGAGCCAAAAATGGGCCAACTGATCTTTGACATAAGCTTAACACGATGCAAAAGGAATGGGATCAAAAGGGTATTTGAGATGAAAATGGCATGGCTTCCAAGTGGAGGTCATGACATGGTTTTGACCTTGTTTAGCCACTTATCTCTTTCCAAAATTGAGGTCCTTAGAGGTTGAATTGAAGTTTGAGCCTTGAGGCAAAGTTGTAGACGAATGTCTTAGGAAAACATTTCTTAAAGAAGCTCGTCATTTGGTTGAAAATGAAGAAGTTATGGGCTTTGGACCAAAAGTGAGCCATACTTGCAAATTAGGTCAACCAAACTTGTGCTAACTTGTACAAATTGAAGTTTCCATGCATCCCAGGCTAAAATGATGATGGAATAAGCATCCCTTGAAGCAAACTTGATTAAAACTTTAGTAAACTTGAGTATGGATTTAAGAATGAGAGAAAAGACATGGAAATAATCACATGAACCACCCTTGCATCAATGGACCAAAACTTGCACACTCCTTGCCCAAAATGACCATGGTTTTTTCTTGAGTTAGGCATGATCACCTATATAAACAAAGGAACAAATAAGTTGCATCTCTTATAATGCTTTATGTTATTTGATAAGTGAATCAAAGTGAAAAGACCTAAAGTTAATATTGAACCAAGAATGTGGCCATGTTGGTGGGCCAACGACCAAATGAAATGGTCATGATGATGATATGATGTTGTGTATGCAAATGAAATTGAGAAAAAGGTAGGAAAAGGGAGGGTAAGCTTTTGGTTGTGACATGCCCGAGCATGTTGTATGGTTTCTATGCGAAGAGATCCACGTTGTCTCTTAATATCTTGATTGTGAGTGCAACTTCCGTCAGATGTGTTTTATATGATGTCAAAACTAGGATACTTTAGCATAAATGTATATTGAACAGTATGCTCTTAATCTTTATGTGCATCTTAGCATTAGGAAGCATAAAAGCAATTGGAAACAATGTGGGAAAGGTCCCATGCATCAAACATGCATGAAAAATCAATTTGTGTGAAAAATAGCAGTACAAGTCGACATATAGAACTATAGGTCGACCTATGGAAAACATTTCTGGCTATAGGTCGACACATAGAACTACAGATCGACCTATTGAAAAATTTCTTGGCTATATATAGATACAGGAAGTCTATAGGTTGACACATATGCTACTGTATTAAAGCATATGTCCTTTGTTTCATGTGTCGAGTCTTCAAGTCGGCACATAGGGAGAACATAACTATCATTGGTCGACACATGACCTTGGACAGGTCGACCTATGCATCGAGCAGGTCGACATATAACCTGTATAGGTCGACCTATCCGATATTTTTCTTAATAATTTCATATTTTTCTATCCTCATTTGCATTTATTTTTGCCTAAATCACTCATGCATATAAATACTTCATACATGCATCATTCTCTAGTAAGGTTTCTAGAGTGAGTAAAACTTACATGAATCTAGGATTTCAAAGCATCTCATCATCTTCAATTCAATCTCTGCATACACATAATCAAACTAAACATAATCAGTTTTTGATTGGGTGCCATATATATTAGGATTGATAACGTCCAATTAGGTTTGTTGTACTGAGAATATTGGGTTGTAATCTTTGAGAGATTCAAATAAAAAAAATCAGTTTGGGGTTTTCCTTCAAGATCTTTAGAGTTTGAAGGTTTTTATCAAGATTGCACAATTCAGATCTGATCGAGTGAAAGCCTTGAGACTAGGTGTGTCGGCAAGGGAGTATCGTGAAATAGTGGATCGCATTGAAAAATATTGGGTTCAACAAGTGTTCGCTTGAGATTAACTCAGCCGAGTGAAAGCCTTGAGACTAGGAGGTCGTGCCAGGAAGTAGCAACAACAAGTGAATTGAAGCGGCATTGTTGGTGACTTGATCAGGCTTTGATTAAGGTTTTTAGAGGTGCTAGAGTCAATGATAAACCTAGGGTTTGTGGGATTTGAATTATCATCTCTTGTATTGATACTTTTGCAAAGTAAGACTTATCATATTAATATCTCAATTAGAATTCAAATTAAGGGAAGACGTACCCATAGCGAGGTCGATTGGGGAACTTCCTAAGCAAATTCGTGGGTACTCTCTTTGTCTCTCTCTCTCTCTCTCTGTCTCTCTCTCTCTCTCTCTCTCTCTCTCTCTCTCTCTCTCTCTCTCTATATATATATATATATATATATATATATATATATATATATATATATATATATATATATATATATATATATATATTTTATTTTTTGATTCACAAATTGTTAATTAGTTTGATCTCTTGATCAGGATTATTTGGATAATAACTTTTGAATTATTTGTTAAATTGTGTTGTTAAAGTAATCACTTACCATTTGGTAGTGATTGTTTTTTTTTTAAGAACTACAAACACTATACTAATATCCAAACTTTATTGATTGCACGCACAATGTTTGACGAATTGTGTCAACTAGTCTTTAGTGTATTGTTAACATGGGAGATAGATAGTTACTATAGTATAATATTCAATTTAGTGCTTGAAGCATTGATAAATCAACTTGTGAATTATTATCATACCATTGTTACTCATACGCATATCCGAGTTTTTCAATAGAAGGTTCCGTTAGACGATTTTGGATCCAGGAAATATTTTAAACATGATTTCGCGCCATAATTTTTTCTAAATCAAAGTTTTGAATATAATTTAATTTTGGGATCTATTCACCCCCTATAGATCTAGGCCTATTGTATAATAAGTGGTATCACGAGCTCGGTCGTTTCCAGTCTTAAGATTTACTTATTAGATAATGGATACTAAACCTAAAGGGACGCATAATAGAGCACCTATTTTCACCGGCGAAAAGTATGGATATTCGAAAGCTTGTATATGTATCCATATCAATTCCGTTGATATGGGTGTATGGACGTCATTACCAATGGTCCTAATCAAATCATAATAACCAATGGTGAAGGCATCATCGTACAAAAACCGGAAAATCAATGGAATGATAATGATAAGAAGTTGTGGTCTCATGATTGGGAAGCACAAAATACTCTCATATCCGCATTAGGTGTTGATGAGTATTATCGTGTCTCTTATTGTGAAACTGCCAAGGCTATTTGGGACGTATTAGAATTTTCCCATGAGGGAACTAATGAAGTCAAACAAGCTAGGATCAATACTTTGAACCAAGAGTTTGAACTCTTTCATATGAAGCATGGTGAAACCATTGCCGACATGAAAAAGAGATTCACATATCTTATTAATAGATTGAATGCTCTAGGTAATCCTATCTCCAATGTTATTTCTACTAACGAGGTTTTAAGATGTCTTAACAGGGAGTGGCAACCTAAGGTCACCGCTGTCAAAGAGGCAAATGATCTTAAAGCACCTGATCTTACTACTTTGTTTGGTAAATTGGAATAACATGAACAAGAACTCACTTGCTTGGAAAAACATGAAAAAGAATATGAAAAGATGATGAAGAAAGAGAAAGGTAAAGACAAGGTGGAAGAGAAGAAGTCAATTTTTCTAAAGACTTCTTGTTTCAAGTCCTCAAAGAACGAGCCTAGTGAGTATGAAGAAAGGGATGACAAGATATCCGATGATGATGATGTTGGGCTATTTGTCATAGATACCAAAGGTATATTTGGAAGAACAGGGTCAAGCACTCTGAAGGCAACTTAGCAAAATTTAGAAGAGAGTCCAAGTCTTCAAAATATGGTGAGAATAGGAAAGGTAAATTTAGAAGTTATGGTTATAATTATGGTGGAATTCGTCACTATAGACCGGTCCCATGATTAAGAAAGAAAAATAAAGAGGGCATCACAAGAAGCCTAGTAAATCTATAAGAGCTTATATAGCTTGCGAGAGTGCAAGTGACTCCTCAAGCGATGAAAGCTCCACTTCAAGTGTAGAATCGACCTGGATTTGTCTCATGGCTAATTGAATGAAGAAGAAACAAGTAAGTCCTTTTAAACTTGAGCTTACTAGTGATTTATCTTATTCTCAATTATAAGATGTTTTTGATAATCTTCATAGAGAAGCATTGAATGCTTTTAAGAAATTAGCTTCACATGAAAAGATATTTTTGTAATTAGAAGCTAAAGTATTAGAATCCGAAAGGAAGTTGAAAGCTATTAAGAGATCTATGATAGATATTCAAAGTGAAAAAAATATATGTGTAGAACCCTCTAGGTTTGGTTGTGAATTTTGTCATAATTGGCAAAAAGAGATAAATTCTCTTCAACTCAAATTAGACACAAATTTACAACCTAAAAGTGCATTTTATATTGATCCTCCTAAGTATGAAAGATCTTTAAATCATTCATACAAAAAGCATAAAAAAATTAAAAAGGACTCGAATAGTAAAAGCGTAACCCATCATAATATATATTGTCATTATTGTTGCAAAAATGGTCATACCATTGGAAAGTGAAAATTTAGGAAGATGTTAGTTCCTAAAGAAGTCTCTCAGTGGTTGCCTAAATGCAACCTTGATTTCACTCACTTCTAAGGACCCAATGAAAATTGGGTACCTATTTCCTTTGTTTAATTCTATAGGTTGAATGTCTTGAATCTACCGAAAAGATATGGTATCTTGATAGTGGATGTTCAAGGAATATGACGGGTGACATTGATTTTGTGCCAAAGAAAAAGGGATTTGTCACTTATGTAGATAACAAAAAATGAGCTATTCTTGGAAAATGTAGTGTAGGTAACTCCTCATCTACTACTATTTTTGATGTAATGCTTGTTGATGGTCTTAAACACAACCTTCTTAGCATTAGACAACTTTATGAAAAAGGTTTTAAGTCACTTTCAATAATACTTGTTGTATATTTGAGCATAATGAGAAGAAGGATTGTGTGTTTAAGGGCTTAAGAGTCAATACTACTTATATGCTAAATTTAGATGATATGTCCTTGGTTGGTACTAAGTGCCTTGCTACCATGAAATGAAAACTCTTGGTTATGGAATATGTGCTTAGTTTATATTAACTTTGGCTTACTAAATAAGGTAACCTCAAAGGATCTAGTCATTGGTCTTACCCCATGCGCTTGCTATTTTGACAATTTCATGATAGATGCGGGTCATCCCCCGTGCGCTTGCTAGTTTGACAATTTTTGTGTTAGAAAACTGGATCTCTTTTCCACCAACAAAGATAATTGCATCATATTTATAAGGCACCGCCTTGGAATCTTGGTAAGGAAAAGGAGCGGGAACACGAATGTTGATAAGTTGTATTTTCTTCATTAGAGCCTTAATCTTCTTCTTGTGATAGACAATTTCGATCGGCTCAATGATATAAACTTCATCTAAGGTTCTAGCCATTGCAAAATGTAAGGCCCCCTGATTCATCAACTCTTGGACACAACTCTTGAGTTCTTCACACCTATCTGGCTTGGTCTTGCATATGTTGCAATTATCATGAACACCCTCTAACACACCATGATTTTGAAAGTTTGTTGAGATAACTGACATTGGGGTCTTCAAATCATCTACCAAACTAACCACCTCCTATTCTTCTTCTTCCAAAACTGTAGTGATTGTAGGACCACCATGATTGGGCAACAAATCATTTATCACACTTGGCTTCTCCTTGGTGAATGATAGAATATCTTGATCAATAAGTTCTTGCACCTTATTTTTGAACACAAAATAGTCTTCAGTTAAATGCCAAATATAACTTGCACATAAAGCATATGATACATTAGGGTTATGTTTTGGATTGTAAGGAAACACTACCAGTGGAATCTCCTTGGGAATAAAGGCCCCTATATGCACCTAGTAGGTTAATAGTTACGTGTACGGCACATGAATCTTTGTATATTGTGTACGCCTTTGGTTCTTACCCTGATTATGGAGATTCTGGTTCTGATTTCTGTTGTTCTGAAATGATTTTTATGGAGCTTGTCCCTTAGGAGTCTGTTGTTGTGGAGCCTGGGGAGGCTGCTGAATTTATGATTGATATTAGAAAGGTTGTTGTTAGAATTGAGCGGCGGCCACATATGGATAAGGAAAGTATGGTGTAGGGGACATAAGATCTTGGTATTGATGAACACTTTCCATTACAACATTTTTTTCTCCTTCCTTATTCTTTGTGTAACCACTCTGAGGCTTTCGGGCTGCAAATTGTTGATTACTATTACCATTGACGATCTTACCTGACTTGAGACCACTTTCTATCCTTTCTCCAATCACCACTATATCAACAAAGTTGGAAGTCGAGATACCAATCATCTTTTCATAGTATAAACCTTGGAGATTTCCCATAAAGATATCCATAAACTAAGTATCAGACAAAGAAGGCCTGACTCTTGAAGCCATCTCGTGCCACCTTTGCGTGTACTTTTTGAACGTCTCATTAGACCTTTGTGACTGATTCTGCATATGCAATCTTGTAGGAGCCATATTGAGATTATATTTGTACTGATTCAAGAATGCCCTAGATAAATCTTTCCAAGTTCTTATCTTCTCGGGTTCCAAATTCATGTACCAATCCAATGATGCCCTAAACAAGCTGTGTTGGAAGCAATGTATTAGTAACTCATCATTGTCAATATACGAAGCCATCTTCCTTTAGTACATAGTGATTTGAATTTGAAGATAACTCAATCCCTTGTACTTGGGAAAGTCAGGTACCTTGAATTTTTGCGGAAGCACAACATTTGGCACTAAGCACAATTCTCTAGCATTCAAACCATAAGCAGAGAAACCTTCAATAGCATGGATCCTCTCCTCTAAAAGCTAATACTCTACAGGCCTGGGCTGATTGAAACCAGGGACCCTTTTAGTGGCAACCCTTGGAGGAGGTTGATCAACATTCTGAGCAGGCGGAGGTTGTGGCGTGAATTACGGATACATAGGTTGTGGCATGAATTGCGGATACATCTGATGAAATAAAGAAGGATTTAGAGTATGAGCAGTTGGAGTGCCCTCTTGATAAAATTTCCCCCAAGTTAGAGATTAGGAGCAAGAGGTTCCCCTAAATGAGCATACTGGAATGTAACATTGTCCGAAAATGGTGGAACCAAAGCAGCAAACACATAAGGATTTGGCTGAATTGGTTGAGTAGGAGTCTGGAAAGTGATAGGATGTCCCCTATACTCAGGCTCTTGGTCTTCAAAATTGTTAACATTCACAACAGGCGGATGAGTCTCTTCAATTTCAATCCCTTGAGTAGAGAAATGATTTGGCATCCCCTATGGGAAGGCAACAGAATTCACATTGGAAGAGGAAGCAGCGAAAGGCTGATGCAAAGTGAAAGGGTTTCCACTAGAAACCTGTGAAGCATAGTTATGAGACATTCCCCATGGGTAGGCAACAACAAACCTACTGGGACCAGTTGGAAATAGAGGTTGGCTAACAACAACAGGTTAAACAATAATGTCAATAGGATCCATCATAACAATAGTTGTATCAGCAGTAGTAGTTACAACAATAACATCGGTCGGATTGACAATAACAGAATTATCTCTCTGATCTTGGAGATGTTCCAGAATGGTACCCATCCGACTTTAGAGTTGAGCTAAGGCCTCCATGGTTGCAGCATTCTCTTGTTCATATTCAGACATGATTCTCTATTTATTGGCTCTGGTGTTATACCGATGTCGAGTCGTCATCTTTCTGAAGAGGATGAAGATAGGCGTTGTTGTACCCCAAAATTTGCCTCCCCACTTTTTGTCATATCTCCATCCAATCACTTGACTAGGGTTCAGTTACATACATTAATAACTCATGCATAAGCACCATTCATTCCTTCAAGTGATTACCATGGATTCCAAATGCTTGGCTTGTGGAGATAGGGTTTGTTTGTGCAATAACTTGAAAGGTGTGGCTTGGACTTGCACCAAGGCTCAGGGGCCTCCAAAACCCTAATCTCTTGATGATGGGGGTGATGGAGCTTTGGCTTTGCTTGTGAAGCATCTTTGTTGATTCAAAAACCTGCCTTAGGTAACCCCAATTAAGGAAGGTTTGGTCCAAAGGTATCTTATAACTTGACCATTCATCTTGATAGTCTTCAAACCCTAGTTTCACCCCATTCATCACCCATTGTGTGTTTGACACTCTTGTTGGCCATTGGTCCTAGCCCAAGTCTTTGGTCCTATAAGACTTCCATCCTTTGCTTATATCCCTTGGCATTTCATCTGGTTAAGTCCATCCAAGTCCTTTCTATCACATTTTTAATGCTTAGTGTTTGGCCTATGGATCTTTGGTTCATGCTTATCATTGTCTATGCAAGTCAAGGTGATTCATGTCATTGGTTTATTCAAGCCATTCACATTCATCCAAAGTCATATTCATGGTCCATTTCAATCATATTAATTCAAGATTCAATCATATTCATTCAAAATCATTTTAATCCATTCAAACCATCATAATCCACTATATTAATCATTACATGAAAAAATACAAAATTTGACAACTTTGACCAAGTGTTGACTTTGGTCAACAGTTGACTTTTTGGTCAACTTTGACCAAAGCCAACTGTTGAAAAGTATATCTTCGGCAAATATTTTTGTATCGTATCCACAGAGATTGGGTAATATTACCGCCGTTCTATAATTCAAATGTTATAAGTTTAGAAAGTAACAGGGTTGTTTTGTTTGGAGAAATATTTTGTGAGTGAAAATTAACAAAACTATGAAGTGGTTTTAGTCAAATATAGAAGTTTGGCAAGATTGGAGTTCACTATTTCAAATGTCTATGATTCCCTATGATAAATAAATAGATTCAAGATTATTGATGATGTTCAAATATCCTCTCAAAGTCATTTATGTCTAAATGATATCGTGATAATCACTATATTGATCCTTAGACGATCTCTCCACCTAACTATCAATATAGCAATCTTTAATGTTCAATATCAAAGAATAGTAATGAATAAATCTATCTCTACAACTTATTCACTACTTGAAAATCTGTTTTATGTCTAAACTCGAGTAATCTCTCTCGACAACTACTCAAATCTGGTTTTCAACTTAAAGCAAAAACAGTATTCAATACATCAACAATCTTTATCTCATATATAAATCAAAGTGAATACATAAACAGATGAGAATAGCTACTACCTCCAATCTTGACAAAAGGGAGTTTAGCTCCTCATCACCATTGTTACAAAGCAGAAAGTTTTAGCAGAAAAACTCTGTTTTTCTCCCTTACAAAAAGCTCTCTAGAACAATGTATGAATGATAATCAATAATGTTTCAATGCCCTAGGTTAATGTATTTTGTCTCTACCAAAAAAGGTTGACATTTCCCTAATTGGGTATTGTCATCTAAAGCAGAAAAGCAATTCCCAGGCAGACATCAAAATGGCAATTAACTTTTCCTGCACAGCAGCACTTTTGACCCTTGGTCAGCTTGCTGGATTCGCAGCCTTCGCGGCGCGAAGGAAGTTCGCGGTGCGAACTGTTGCTTCTCCAGCTTCCTTGTTTGGCAAGCTTCCTCCAAAGTGTATTGTTGCAATCCAAGGTCTTGCTTATCCACAATTCTACACAACTAACATAAAATGTGAAATAACTATTCAAAACAAAATAAATAAAACCTAATTGCATTTATACAAAATAGTGAAGATAAAAGTGTGTAATTAAATCAAAACTTGGTAAAAGGGACCAATAAAATGGTATAAAAAGTAGTACAAATTGGTCCCTAACACCAACCCACCCTTTATTTTGACCACCAAAGACCTAATCTAACCCACTTTGCCTTGATTCATCATTTAAAGGTCATGTTGATGTGCTTTTTCCTTGTTTCTTCATTTCCAAGTAACTTGGCCCATTTTCAAAATCATGCTTACCATGCCATAACTTGGTCATTTTTGCCTTGCCAATCATGACTCTACCTTGATAGACATGGTTTTGCATTCACAATAACCAAACACACTAATCACATGACCAAACATTGCACTTATGACTAATTTGACCAAATAACCCACATGAATGTTGGTTTGGAATTCACCTTGACACACCTCACACTAGCATGGTCCTGCAGCAGCAAAAAACCAAACTCCCTCAAAACAAAGTCAAAAGCAGCAAGAAGTATCATTAATGCATAATCCATAAGTGTGCGTCAATGACCAATCTACTATGAGCACAAGCAAGCAAAACCTAATGCAAACTTGCAATCAACATTACCTAGCTAGAAAGCCATCTTGCAATGCAAATATCTTTCCAAAAGCTTACCACAAACCAAACAACATGGTCCTGTACAACATTACATGATGCAATCCATGACCAAGGCATAGTAATCTACCATTACAACCTTGACATCATTTCTAACATCAAGCCAATGCACCTCAAGAAGTAACATGCTGCCAAACAGGACCTGCACACATATATCAAACTATCCTGCATTAATGAACCAAACCCGAGCCACAATTCACAACAGGAAGCAACAGGACATACATAACACCTTGCATTGGCCTGACCTCACCATGGCATCCTCACACAAAACCTGCTAAATCTCACTGTTTTGCCTTGAGCCAACCATTGAATTGGGATGCACCTGCAGCAACATAGATATGAGTAGGTTAAGTGCAACACACATTAAGCTATCAAGCGATGCACCTTGAACCTAACAGATACCTCAAACCTGTTTCCAATTCAAGTGATCTTGCAGCAGGAGCGAACATCCTACCAAAATCATGCCAAAACCTGTAAACTTACAACAATGTTCATAAAACCTCTCTAACATCTAGCAGCACCTGAACCAAACTACAAACAACCAATAACTTGCTATCAAAGCAGTGCAGTATCATAAACACCTGTAATCAATAAAACCTAGCTAAGCCATTGCATTAACACAACTTGCCATAATCCTGCAGGCCATGACCAACCACGCCCAACTTAGTGTAAACCATACATGTTGCCAATCCTGCAATTGCAGTTGAACAATAGCAGCATGGCATCCAGAAAGCAAACCAAATAGCAATGCATTGTAGCTCTAAAACAAGTTTACCCCATACAACCTCACATATGTAATAGCATATGTGCAACATCCATCCAATTTGCAGAATCCAACATGTCATCACCAAACACATTCACCTATCATCTATAATTTATCTCAGGTCTAGCGAAAAAGAAAGAAGAAAAATAAACAATACATACATATCATAACCTCAATAGGGGCACAATAGTTCAACTCACCATCTCCAGTTCAACAACTCTGCAGCATGAAGACAATAGTCCATTAATCAACATGCCCTATTTTGTTTCCATCTGAATGCCAAGACATAATTGTCAAGCATCATTGGTAACTTGCACCATCATTATCCATCCATTATGCAGCATACCAAGGGATTAGCCTAATTTGACAATGGAAACCACTCTACACACCGCAAAAACCTTGTATCCAATTTTACATTACCAACCCTACAGTAGAACACAACACAACACAAACCAGTCAACAAATTAAACAAGGCCAGGGCATATCAAAGCTAAGCATAAAAATGATAAAACAGCAAAGCATTGAACCTAATTGCAAAAGAGGCTAAGCATCATTACTCACAGCAAGACATAACAACAACACTAACCTTAAGCTAACTAGCAAGTTCAATTGGTGATTTGGAGTGAACCTGTTTAGCAGGTCATCACTCAATATTCAAACCCAATTCCACTTAAGTGCTAACCTATATTATCCAGTCATCAATCACCTAACATTAACTAAAATAACCAATTAATTGAGTTCATTAACAAACCCCTAACTAACTGAGTTTGAAATTGACTCAGTGAGTTCAGTCTAACCAATCCCAAACCTAATCTTAACAAACTCCAAGCCAAATCCTAAACCTATATCAATCTAAACCTAATGCCTATTTAATCATGTTCATCATCATCATTTGGCACCCTTGGCAATCATCACTATTAACTCCTTGCACTCATTTCTGAATTCTCTCCATCACCCTCACTACAAGAATCAACAATGAAGATTCTTCGCCAGCAACTTAGCAGTTAAGAGAAGTATCATACGCTACGAGCCTTAAGTGATAAAGAATAACGAGACGGAGTCTCTCCTATCATCGTCTAGAGCGATTTGCATATGGGGCGTATGCCCCAAATATTCAAAGAGTTCGCCCTTATTCATAGACTTTAGTACAATATGAATCGATTAAACTACCAAGTCTTCTTCATACAAAGACAACATCAACACAAGGATCAACAATGAAGATTCTTCGCCAGTAACTTGGCAGTTAAGAGAATTATCATGCGCTACGAGCCTTAAGTAATAGGGAATGATGAGACGGAGTCTCTCCTATCCTCGTCTAGAGAGACTTTGCGTATGGGGCGTATGCCCCAAATATTCAAAGCATTCGCCCTTATTCATAGACTTTAGTGTGATTCTTATCAATCGACTCTCAAGACTCTCAATTCACCTCTCCATTCTATTCATTTATATTCAATCGTTCAATCATTCTTTTGCCTCCAATCACCTTGTTTTCATCCCTAGTGGGCTGAACAATGAAAGCTCTGATTTCCTTATTGCACTATAAGGATACGTATGCAAGAGAATCCAGATTCTTCGCGAGCTATCTTATTTATTACTACCTTACCTATTTCTACCCTATTTATCAATCAATCATTCTCTATTCATTCAATCTATATCATCCTGTTAAGATCAATCATACTTCTCCTTGGACTCCTTGTCTATCCTTTTGGGACGTCTTAACGACAATCCACCTCATCAATCGAGAGTTATTTGGGACTATGCCCAAACACTTAATTCGGTCTTTCTTTTTTGCTTTACCCTATAGTGGCGGTCTCACTAGCCCGCTATAAGACCCCAATTTTGACCCTAAGATCCCTCATGCATTTCATCAAAAGCATTGGCATTGGGATCATACCTTGGCATCCTCCTTACCCCTTTTCATTGGGTTTTGGGAGAGATCACCAAGCACCTTGTGATTATATCATACTTGTAATTTAGCATTTTACTAACCAAAATACCAAAAATATGTCTTTGTATCTATCTAACTCTTTGTGTAGGTAAGGGACATGATATCCTTGATTCATTGAGCACATCTAGGGTTTGAGACCCTCATGAACAAAGAGAATAATCAAGAATTGGTACAATAATGGTTAGGAGCATCATATATAAGTCCCAATTTCTTCTACATGTTACATTGATCAAGTTTGCTTCAAGAGTTTGAGGGTGATTTGCCTTGGAAACCCTAGTTTGACTGGGTATCTTGAGTAACTTCTCCAACAAGCTATCTCACCAATTGATCAAATTTCTCAAGGGACACTTCAAATTTCATAATCTTATGCATATATGATCTACCATGAGCCAAGAAATTCAAGAGAATTGGAAATTAGCAAATTGGTTGATGGTGGTTGGCCAGATGAATTCATCTGATCAAAACTGGGTCTCCCTAGACCCTATCTCCTACAATTTTCACCATATAAAAATTATTCAAAGAGAAATATTACTCTAAATGACATTACAAACAAATTTCAGGTTGAGACCTAGAGCTATTTTTGCTTGGAAAATCATTTTCTATGTTGAAACATTATAGGTCATTTTGTCTAAACCCTAATTTGTAAGTCAACTTCCCAAGGCCATAACTTGCTCAATTTTTATGAGATGAAATATTTACAAGTTGCGCAATCAAATTAAATGTGTATACTTCAACTTTTATGTTTGGAGTGGGAGATAATTCAACTTGTTTGAGCATGTGATACGAGGTTACATTATAGGTCACTTTTGACCTATACCATTGATCAAATGATTTTTCCAAACTTCAAAAATGCATAACTCTATCATTTAAAATCCAAATGAAATGAAATTGGTGACCATTTTTAAGGTATTTGAGATATCTACAACTTTGATGAAGACACTTTTCACATTTTAAGCTCCCATAAAAAATTAAGCAAGGTGGAATATTGAGACATATGGCTTGACACTTAAAAAATTTTCAATATGTCAAATTTTTCCAAACTTCCACCTCAAATATCTCCAAGTTCCAAGCTCCAAATGAAAAAGTGTTCAACATCAAACTTGTTCCCTTTGATCTCACCTTTCCAAGGAGCTAAAATTCATGCATTTTGGATGAGAAATGCATAGGATGCGCATGGCTTAAACAGGTTGGTATCATGTGTCATGGATCCAACTTCAAGTATCAATGTTTAATTGCCTTGAATTCCAAGCTTGCTTCAACATATATGAACTTAAAATTTGGACTTATAGCAATCATTTGATGGGCCTATGTGCGCCCATGCAGCTGCTTACATCACTTTGCCAAAATTGGAAACTTGAATGGAGTGTGCAATTAACACTTGAATTCTCTATAAATTGAAGCTCAATTGCTCATAATCAACACACACTGCGCAAGCTTTGATTCCCCACAGAAAACCCTTCATACCAAGAGGATAAACCTTGGAAATTCTTTTGAATTTGAGCTTGAATCTCCACTGTTTTGGAATTCAATTCTCCAGGAGTCCTTTGATTCTAAGCATTCCTTTCCTCTTCTGTAAGAAATTGGAGTGAAGCAAAGCACGATTCAGATCAAGATCTAGAAGCTCAGACCTCCATTGAAGGTATTTTGCAGAAAATTTGATCTCTTCGATTCTCCTTGTTTCTTGCTCAATTCTCTTGATTATTGTGTTGGCTGAAATCCTACCAATGTAGGCAAGGTGTTTGAGTTGTTTTGATGCTGAATCGAAGCAACTTATATCATGAACCTCATTTTTCAATTCCACATATCTCTCAATATAGTTGGAATTGGAAGAAATGGAGGTGATAGTCGTGCTCAGTGATGTTTTCTATTTAAAATCATGTCCCTGTTTGAAATTTTGGTGATGGTTGATGATGACCAGTCCGGCGAAGCTCGCCGGAGAAGACAATCGGAGCTCTGGCTCCAGTGATGATGTGTTTAAGGTTTAGACCGTGTGATCCTTGCTTCACGTTATAATCTCAGCCATTCCTTTTTATTAACAAGTTTGCAACGCAGTTGACTAGCGCATTGATGGAACGCGCATTGTGGATCATCAGATCTGCCACCTCAATTAATGAGGGAGATCGGATGGTCCACGTATTTTTGTAATTTCTGATTTTTCATTTAATTCCATTATTTTCAATAATTCATAATAAATTTAATATTGATCCAAAATATATGGGGCTTTCACCAAAAATTCTCAAATATTTTTCTTTTTTATATTCTGAATTAAAATTATTTTTTGGATCATTATTAATATTTTTCATGAATTAATTGATTTTTCATTTGTTTTTAATTGTTTAAAAATATTTTTAAGTATCCAAAAATTATGAAATTTGTTTTCCAAGGTCCTTTGGCCTTGTTTGACCTATGATAAATCACATGGCCATTTATTTGGTTTTTTGATGTGATTTTAGGATTTGGACAAAACATATTTGAATTTAATGCATTATTTTAATATTTTTAATTGAATAAATGTCATTTTTATTGTGTTGACCATTTGGATTGACTTATTTGAGTTTCTCATCTATTGTTGGGCCTTGGTCAAGGTTGATTTGACTTTGTCAAATTAGTATTATTGGATTTAGGGGATTGATGGAATGTACATTCCATCTCCCAAAATGAATGAATAATATTAATTTGGTAAAAGTCCTCCTTTGACCAATTTGTGATTTCATTCATCCCCTTCCCTCTCCATCTAATTCCCCTTCTTCATCCATTCATTTTCAATTGACCAATGACATCTCAAAAATCCTAATGCTAGTTGATTGAAAGATTAACATGAGTATGGATGAGATTAGGCCACACCTTTGCATATTTTTTGTGTGTGGTATGTTTAACGAGCATAGTTCTTAAGACTAGGTCTCCAACATGCATTAACACCAAAAGTTTATTGTCCATCCTCAAATAGTTGTGAGTTCTACATAAGTCCAATTACGATTGCTTAACATAGCGCTAAATTTGTGACATAAAAGGCATAAGCATTCTAGTTAGTGAGATTGTAAGTCTCCCCTCTTCCATGGTATTGTGGAAACTTGGCCTTCTTTCCTTCCTTTGGAAGATGTTTTGGTTCAAGGATCCATGCTTGTGGAAAATGGGTTGAGTGTTCTCCAAAGAATGTCTTGAAATAAAAAAAAAGCAAACGAAACTAACCATTGACTTACTAACCATTAACTTTTACTTTCAAGCTTTTACTTTTAATGCAATTTAATTTTAGTATTCTATTATCATTTGTCATTATACATATCATTCTAATTGTTTATGTTTATGCAATTTTCACTTTGTCCACTTGGACCATATTGTGTGATATACTTTGTTGTCTTGTCTATTTGTTTGGTCTTTGACCATTAATGCACATAATAATAACAAAAACCCTAAAAGACTTTTTGAGTGGACTGTTGTTTGATCTCCCCAATTGGACTTAGAATTTAGGCAACATTCCTTTGCTGATGGACTTGGCCAATTCCAATTTATTGAAGAACCAAGTCTTCCAAGTTTGAATTCATCTGATACATCATTCTAGATCTCTCCAGATTCATCTGCAACATTGATCCTTGTTAAGCTGGAACCTGTAACTTGTGGAATTCATCTGCTACATAGGTTATTCTAAAGGAGATCATTAAAGTGGATAAGCTTGGATGATGCCATCTTTATTTGATGCCTTTGCTCTTCAAGATTGATATAATTTTGCATTTGTGTGTTGCTTGATTCTAAAAGGTCCATGGGAATTCTGGGTTTCTATTGATATACTTGTTTATTGGATTGCTCCCATTTGGTGAAACCTTTTCAACTTTAAACTTTTAAGTTTCTTGTATATAGGGTAGTCTCTTCATCTTCTCCCCATTTCTTTAATTTGAAAATCTCTCCCTCCATTTTCAAAAATCTTCTTTGTATGAACTACTTTTGTTCTAAACTTTAACCACTTTCAAAAAGGTAGAAACTTTGGTCTTATGCCATTGCATTTTTGAAACTTATTTCCTTAAATCAAACTTGTAAATAAATTTAACTATACTTGACTTAAACCTTCAAAATCCAAAAAGAACTAACTCATTCAAACCATTTTTGGCCTTTGTGTCTTTTAAGCTTAATTTTGTTAAAACCAACATACTCACTTTGAAATTTCTAGCACGAACTACGAGGTTTTGATCCCTCATTTATATGTTGGTACGTATGCACAAGACCGAAGGTCTTGTCAAACACAAAAATATAATTAACCAATTCTTTTCTCATCCCTCCATTCTATTTGTTTGTAAACATCACTTTGTACAAAATACATATGCACACAAAAAGGGATCCCTAGGAGTACCTAGGACACTTTGGGTGCTAACACCTTCCCTTTGTGTAACCAACCCCCTTACCTGTGATCTCTGATTTTTATTAGTTTTTATTTGAAAACTTCTTACTACTTGGATTTTGTTCGCATTTTTTCCCTTTTCCCTTGGAAACAAAAAAATTCCGGTGGCGACTCTTGTTAATTGATCTTTAGCTTATCAATATCTTAATGATCATGAATTTCCCGCTACCGAAATTAAGTGGCGACTCTGCTGGGGAGTAGTCTCCAGTGGGTTTAGCCTAGTTTTTGTGTGAATATATTTGTATATATGTGATGTTTATATATATATATATATATATATATATATATATATATATATATATATATATATATATATATATATATATATATATATATATATATATATATATATATATATATATATATATATATATATATATATATATATATATATATATATATATATATATATATATATATATATATATATATATATATATATATATATATATATATATATATATATATATATATATATATATATATGTGTGTGTGTGTGTGTGTGTGTGTGTGTGTGAGTGATATAATCTACTTGTTGTGCTTGCTGATCTCTAAGTGGTGAGATAAGTTCTAACCCGAACTTGAGTTCAATTAAGATAGGAGGATGGTATAGTCATGTTCGACTTGTGTGGAGTAGTCCTTAACAAGTTGGCTTGAGATCCATCTGCTCAATGGAGACTCCTTTGGATTTGGAAAAGTCACACAAGTATTTGTGGTTAGGCATGACTATTTCTAATTGGGTATGAGAAGCTAAGGACCTTAGAACACCTAACCCATCTTGGCCTATTTAGGACGTAGTGCGGAAACTATTCAAGTGTAGACTTGATAACAGTTGTTACGCGATACTACACTCAGACGAGTTTCTCTTGAGAATATTATGGGTCGATGAGTCAGTCATCTTAACCTGTAATATCCGATGGATGAAATTAAGACTCTGGGAACTTTTTAGAACATGATCTACATGTTTTATCCTTAGTTCACTCCTTTGGGATGATTCTTACCCAGACTCCATGCTCGTGACTTGCAACAAACCCTTGATTCTTGGTTGATCCAATCAAGTCTTGTCAATATCAATGGAACTTGGGTGTTGATAAGGTGAAAACCGTAATCCACCAAAATGGATGATTGATCTTGACAAATGACTTGATTCATCCCTTGACCTTTATTTTCCTTGTGTGTGATCCCTTACTTGTGATTGTTGCATCCATGCATTTCATATGCATCATAACATTCATCACACAAATTTTCAAGGAACTAAGGTATCATTTGCAAATATTTTCAGACCATGGATTATGGACGAAGGAACACTAAGAAGTACAGTTTTAGATGTCCCGACTTGAAAGAGTTAAGAAAGCTAGCATCTTTTGTATTAGATCCCTTGGACTTCAAACAACGTCATGGGAAGCTTCTGTCTATCTTGTCTGCTGATGTGGTGGAAGGATTGTTGAGTGTATTAGTGCAGTTTTATGATCCTCTCTACCATTGTTTCACTTTCCCAGATTTTTCAGCTTGTGCCTACCTTTGAGGAGTATTCTCATCTTTTGGGGATACCTGTTTCTAGTAGAGTACCCTTTAGTGGATTGGAGGAGATTCCCCGATCTAGTATTATTGTTGAAGCTCTTCACTTGAAGAAGTTTGTGATAGAGGCTCATTGGGTAAAGAAAGGAGGGTTATTTGGATTGCCATCTGATTTCCTCATCAAGGAAGCTACCACTTTTGCTCAAGTTGGTAGTGTGGATTCTTTTGAAGCTATCTTTGTGTTGCTCATCTATGGATTAGCCTTGTTCCCTAACATTGACGGTTTTGTTGATGTTAACGCCATTAGACTTTTCTTGATTGGGAATCATGTGCCTACTTTGTTGGGTGATATGTATTTCTCTTTGCATCTAAGGAATTCTAAGGGTGGTGGAACAATTGTCTGTTGCATTCCTCTTCTGTTTAAGTGGTTTATTTCGCACTTGCCTCAGACGCCTGCTTTTGTGGAGAACAAACAATATCAAAGGTGGTCTCAGAAACTTATGTCTCTCACTAATGATGATATAGTTTGGTATGATCCGTCCTTAAGCAGTTTGGAGATTATTGATAGTTGTGGTGAATTCTCTAATGTGCCTCATATTGGTACACAAGGAGGAATTAACTACAACCCTGCTTTGGCTCGTCGTCAACTTGGGTTCCCCTTGAGAGACAAACCTAATAACACTTTGTTATAAGGTCTTTTCTATCAAGAGGGTAAAGATCCCTAACAATTGAAGTAGAAGATTGTGCATGCTTGCCATAATGTGCATAGGAAAGGAAGATCCGAGCTTGGTCCGTGCAATTGTGTAGCTTTGGAAGCGTACACTCTTTGGGTGAAGAAAAGAGCTATGGAATTGAAGATGAATTATCCTTGTGAGAGACCTATGTCTATGGTTGTGGCTGAGCCATTAACTCTCCCTAACCAAGATGTAGAGGAGTTGGAAGACGCACTCATCAAGATGAAGCAAGAGAAAGATATGTGGGAAGAGCGTTTCCATGCTTTGAGCAAGAAGCATGAAGAGTTGCTATTGGAGTCTAAGGACAAAGACGCACTGATTGAGCTACTTGAAGACCGAGTGACGAAGAGACAGAGAGAGTCAGAGGTTTCATCTTCTAGCATGCCTCAGCCTTCCGTTGCTTGGAAGAAGATTATTGACCAGCTTTTCCTCGAGAAGACTCAGATAAAGGCTTCTTTTGAGACCGAGATTCGTCACATTCGAAGGAAGTATGCGCCTTCAGCAAGATCTTCTGACACTGTTGTTAGGGATCCTTAGGATGACTAGTCTCCTTTTCTATTGTATCTTTTATTTTGGTTTCTAAAATTGTACTCAGTGTAATCCTTCCAATTTATAAATAAAAAGAGATTTTTGGTCATATCAAAATTATTGCAATTGCCATTTTTATATTTGTAAATGATATAGTAAGTTCCTTGAAAATAAAAATAATAATCAAGCATTGCATTTCATGCATCATTTGCATAAGCAGGTTTTTGCCAGGTGTCTGATCAGTGTTCTTCTGTGCTTTAGCCAAGCTGACTCACCGGTACAACACTCGAGCCAATCGTTCAAAGATCATGGAACACCTTGAGCAAGAGAACCGAGACTTGAAAGAAGAGATTGCCCGACTGACTGCCATGATGGAGTCAGTTCTTGCTGCCCAAAGCCAAGCTTCTCCAACTCCTGCAACTCCTCCCGCGAGGACTATCATCTCTGAAGTGGTAACCTCTATTGTGCCTGCTGCCACCGCCCATTTCGCTCCAAATCTGCCTTCCGGATTCCTGTGGGGAATGTCGTCCAACTTTGTGCCCGAAGGCTTTGCGCCCACCTTTGCTTCCATGCCGACATCTAGCCCGGTCATGTCTGTGCCACCTCCAGTTGTGCACACTTTGCCGCGAGTAGAAGACACCATCTATCATTCCGAGCCATCTGAGGGCACGGACGTCTACGAGAAGATGGATGAGATAAAGGATCAATTCCTTGAGCTACGCAAGGAACTGAAAACGCTGAGGGGAAAAGATCTATTTGGGAAGAAAGCTGCTGAACTGTGCTTAGTGCCCAACCTGAAAATCCCAGTCAAATTCAAAGTGTCTGACTTTGAGAAGTATAAGGGAAACTCATGTCCACTCAGTCATCTTGTGATGTATGCCCGCAAGATGTCAACCCAGACAGATAATGATCAACTACTGATTCACTATTTCCAGGATAGCCTGACATGTGCTGCACTCCGGTGGTATATGGGGCTAGATAGTGCAAGCATCCGCACTTTCAATGATCTAGGTGAGGCTTTCGTGAAACAGTATAAATACAACATGGATATGGCGCCAGATAGGGACCAGCTGAGGTCCATGTCTCAGAAAGACAAGGAGACATTCAAAGAGTATGCCTAGTGTTGGAGGGAGTTGGCTGCCCAGATCACTCCTCCTTTAGAGGAGAAGGAGATGACGAATTTTTTTCTTAAAACCCTGAGTTCATTTTATTATGAACGTATGATCGCCAGTGCCCCCAGTGATTTTACCGAAATGGTAAATATGGGGATGAGACTTGAAGAATGGGTCCGTGAAGGACGATTGTCGAAAGAAGAGGCGTCAACTAGCAAGAAGTATGGGAGTAATTTTAGCAAGAGGAAGGAAAATGAAACAAATGCAGTAAGCAGTGGGAGGCAGAGAAGGCCTCAAGCAAGAAGGAATTTACCATCCCGTCAACGTCATCATCATCAAGTATCTTCTATTATTCCAGTATTTTCAAATCAACCAGCAACACCAATTCAACAATAACAACATCAGTATCAAAACCAACGTCAACAACAACAACCGCAACAAAGAACAAACACCTATAAAAACAACAATTCCAACAACAATCATCACCAGCAACAGAACTTTGAGAGGAAGAAGGTCTCTTATGACCCGATTCCTATGTCATATGCCGAGTTGTACCCATCTTTAGTCCTCAAGAATTTGATTCAACCGAGGAATCCACCACAGATCCCAGAACCACTTCCATGGTGGTGTAAACCCGAGCTTCGTTGTGCTTTTCACCAGGGTGCACCTGGGCACGATATTGAGAACTGTTATCCACTGAAATATGAGGTGCAAAAGCTTATGAAGAGTGGCATGGTGTCTTTTAAAGACCGCACGCCTAATGTGAAAGCTAACCCTTTTCCCGCTCATGGGAATATCTCAGTGAATATGGTGGATGGTTGTCTAGGTGAATATAAAGTTTTTGATGTGCGTTTCATTCGTGGATCCTTGGTGCAGATACACAAGGACATCTGTATGGGGAGTGAATGTGAACATGATCACGAAGGCTGTGATATTTGTAGTGTGAACCCAAAAGGGTGTGTTGTTGTGAAAAGGGACATCCAGCGTCTAATGGATGAAGGCATGATCCAGATTTGTCAATCCCGTCATGAAGATGACGATGTTAATGTCATTGTTCCCGATTTCAAGCAACCAGAGCGGTTGGTGATGCAGTATGATAGCAACAAGAACGTCATCAATATATCAGTTTCGTCGTTGGTAATACGGTTGGCGGGCCCAGTCCCGTATGCATCTGATAAGGTTGTACCGTATCAATACAATGCTACGATGATTGAGAAAGGCCAAGAGGTCCCGTTGCCTACGACCAATTCAGTAGTAAGCATTGCAAATGTTACGAAGGTGACCCGTAGTGGTCGAGTTTTGGGGCCAATTGTCCCAGAGAATAAGGAAGAATTGATTGTTAGTAAGAAGGCAGAGGTGCCTAGTATAGATCATGTTGGTTGTTCAAGAGATAAGTCTGGTGAATCCAGCAGTTTGAAAGCCAATAGTGATGATGATGAGGTACTCCAACTGATCAAGAGGAGTGAATTCGACGTGGTTGAGCAGTTGCTTCAGACCCCCTCTAAGATTTTCATGATGTCTCTGCTTTTAAATTCTGAAGTGAACAGAGAAGCACTTCAGATAGTTCTTGAATAGGCATACATGGAGCAAGATGTTACTGTAGCTCAGTTTGATCATATTGTAGCTAACATCACTTCATGCAACAATTTGAGCTTTTGCGATGAAGAACTCCCTGAGGAGGGAAGGAATTACAATTTGGCTTTGCATATTTCGATGAATTGCAAAGAAGATGCTCTATCAAACGTGCTAGTTGATACTGGGTCGTCACTCAATGTGATTCCAAAATCAACATTGTCAAAGTTATCGTACCAAGGAGCTCCCATGAGGTATAGTGGAGTAATTATCAAAGCCTTTGATGGCTCGCGCAAGACTGTCATTGGAGAAGTGGACCTTCCAATCGAGATAGGTGCGAGTGATTTTCAGATTACTTTCCAGGTAATGGATATTCACCCGGCCTACAGTTGTTTATTAGGAAGGCCATGGATTCATGAAGCATGGGTTGTTACTTCCACTCTGCACCAGAAGCTCAAGTTTATCAAGAATGGAAAGTTGGTAATTGTGGGAGGTGAGAAAGCATTGTTGGTCAGCCATCTGTCGTCTTTTTCATATGTGGAAGATGAGGATGAGGTTGGGAAGCCGCTCCAAGCTTTGTCTATTGCTGCTGAGAAGAGAGTTGGGGCACCTATGTCCTCTCTGAAAGATGCTCAGAAGATTGTTGAAGAAGGTCCTGTTGATCAGTGGGGGCGCGTGGTAGAGGTCTCCGAGAACAAGGGAAGAAATAGCTTGGGGTTCCATAAGGGCTCGTCAACCGTTAGATCAGAAGAGATGCAACTCAGCTTCCGTAGCGGAGGGTTCATTCATGGGAATGGATAACACTTAGCTATCGTGCTAGAGGATAATGAAGAGGAAGACTGCACCAACTTTGTGACGCATGGACAAACATGCAACAATTGGACTGCTGTTGATATTCCTGTTATTTTGCATCGATCTAAGTAATTACTTTTTATATTTTAAAATCCTTCTCCTATGCCTAAGGGAGAAGTGAACATTGTTGGGCATTTTAAATTGATCATCAATAAAATTAATTATATTCATCCACATCTTTGATGTTTTGTTTTTACTTTTTGCTTATTCTGAAAATGGTAATCACAAAAAACATAAATAAACAATATAATTTTCCATCTGCATAATATTTGGTCACAAATTCACTTCTCTAAATCAAAATATCAAATCATTATGCAGGTTGGTTCCTAACCCCATTGAATACAATGATCCTTCTCCTTCTCCAAATTTTGAATTCGCTGTGTTTGAGGCCGAGGAGGAAAGTGATATGGAAGTAAGTGATGAATTGGCTCGTCTTCTTGAGCAAGATGAGAAGATTATTCAACCGTTTAAAGAGCAGATTGAGCTAGTCAACTTTAGTTCCGAGGATGATGTGAAGGAAGTCAAGATTGGGTCTCGTTTGTGTCCAGATGCTAAGGAGGGGTTGATTGATCTTCTTCGAGAGTATTAAGATGTGTTTGCTTGGTCCTATCAAGACATGCTTGGATTGGATTCTGATATTGTGGAGCATAAATTGTTGTTGAAACCAGAATGCCCGCCAGTCAAGCAGAAGTTGGGAAGAACGCATCCTGATATGGCTGTGAAGATCAAAGAGGAAGTTCAGAAGCAGATTGATGCCGGTTTCCTTGTAACTGTTGAGTATCCACGATGGGTGGCCAACATTGTGCATGTGCCAAAGAAGGACGAAAAAGTCCGCATGCGTGTCGATTATAGAGATTTGAATAGAGTCGGTTCGAAAGATGATTTCCCTCTGCCACACATTGATATGTTGGTAGACAATACTGCTAAGTTCAAAGTCTTTTCATTTATAGATGGATTTTCCGGATACAATCAGATCAAGATGGCACCCGAAGATATGGAGAAGACCATATTCATTACACCCTGGGGAACATTATGTTATAGAGTGATGCCTTCCGGTCTAAAGAATGCTGGTGCGACTTACCAGAGAGCAATGACTACTCTCTTTCATGATATGATGCATAAAGAGATTGAAGTTTATGTCGATGACATGATTGCTAAATCGATTGATGAAGAGGAACATGTTGAGCATTTGTTGAAACTATTACAGCGATTGAGAAAGTATAAACTCCGCTTGAATCCCAATAAATGTACTTTTGGTGTTCGTTCTGGTAAGTTGTTGGGCTTTATTGTCAGCGAGAAAGGCATTGAAGTTGATCCTGCTAAGGTCAAAGCAATACAAGAGATGCCTACGCCCAAAACTGAGAAGCAAGTCAGAGGTTTTCTCGGCCGCTTGAATTATATTTCCAGATTCATTTCCCACATGACTGCCACGTGTGCGCCTATATTCAAGCGTCTTCGGAATGATCAGTCTTGTGATTGGACTGAAGACTGCCAGAAAGCTTTTTACAGTATCAAGGAATATCTGCTTGAGCCTCCGATTTTGTCTCCACCTGTTGAAGGAAGACCGTTGATCATGTATTTGACTGTACTAGAAGATAGTATGGATTGTGTTCTTGGTCAGCAAGATGAGATTGGGAAGAAAGAATTTGCAATTTATTACCTCAGTAAGAAGTTCACCGATTGTGAGACTCGGTATTCAATGCTTGAGAAAACTTGTTGCGCATTAGCTTGGGCTGCCAAGCGTCTGCGTCAGTATATGTTGAATCATACCACTTGGTTGATATCCAAAATGGATCCTATCAAGTATATATTTGAGAAGCCTGCTTTAACTAGGAGTATTGCCCGTTGGAAGATATTATTATCAGAGTATGATATTGAACATCGATCTCAAAAAGCGATCAAAGGTAGTATCTTGGCTGACCATTTGGCTCACCAACCTATTGAAGATTATCAGTCAGTACAGTATGACTTTCCCAATGAAGAGATTTTATACTTGAAAATGAAAGATTGTGATGAACCATTGCTTGAAGAAGGGCCGGAACCAGGTTCCCGTTGGGGCATGATATTTGATGGAGTTGTTAATCAATATGGAAATGGCGTTGAGGCAGTGATTACTACTCCTCAAGGCACGCATCTACCATTTACAGCTAGATTGACGTTCAAGTGTACAAACAACATGGCAGAATATGAAGCTTGCATTATGGGGCTTGAATAGGCCATGAATCTCAGAATCAAGTATTTGGATGTCTTCGGTGATTCAGCTTTGGTAGTGAATCAGATCAAAGGAGAATGGGAGACAAATCAACCCGGTTTAATACCATATAGAGATTATGCGAGGAGAATTTCAACTTTCTTTACAAAGGTTGAGTTTCATCATATTCCTCGAGATGAGAATCGGATGGCAGATGCTCTTGCAACGTTGGCATTAATGATTGTAGTGAAGTATTGGAATGAAGTTCCCAAATTATCTATGATGCGTCTTGATAGGCCAGCTCATGTGTTTGCTGTTGAAGAGATCAAGGATGAGAAACCATGGTATTACGACATCAAATGTTTCCTCCAAAGTCAGATTTACCCGCCTGAGGCATCTTGAAAGATAAGAAGACTTTGAGAAGATTAGCCGGTAATTTCTACTTGAATGGTGATGTACTGTACAAGAGAAACTTCGACATGGTTTTGCTCAGATGCGTGGATAGACACGAAGCAGACTTGTTGATGACCGAAGTGCATGAAGGTTCCTTTGGTACTAATTCTAATGGACATGCAGGCAAAGAAGATGTTACGAGCAAGTTACTATTGGCTGACAATGGAATCTGACTGTTGCAAGTTTGTGAAGAAGTGCCACAAGTGTCAAATTTATACCGATAAGATTCATGTTCCTCCGACACTATTGAATGTTATTTCTTCCCCATGGCCCTTCTCCATGTGGGGAATTGATATGATTGGGATTATTGAGCCCAAAGCTTCGAATGGATATCGTTTCATTTTGGTGGCAATTGACTACTTCACAAAATAGGTTATATGCCGATATGGTGTGCCAAGTAAGATCATTACTGATAATGGATCGAACTTGAATAACAATATGGTGGAAGGTCTTTGCAAAGACTTCAAGATTGCACATCATAGTTCTTCTCCCTATAGACCCAAGATGAATGGGGCTGTTGAAGCTGTGAATAAGAACATCAAGAAGATTATCCAGAAGATGGTTGTCACATACAAGGATTGGCATGGGATGCTCACATTTTCTTTGCATGGGTATCGTACATCCGTTCGCACTTCAACAGGGGAAACCCCTTTCTCTCTTGTTTATGGTATGGAAGCAGTGCTCCCCGTAGAGGTTGAGATTCCTTCATTGCGTGTGCTCATGGAAGCCAAGTTGACTGAAGTTGAATGGTGTCAGACCAGGTTCGACCAGTTGAATTTGATAGAAGAGAAGAGATTGACTGCCATGTGTCATGGTCAGCTATATCAACAGAGGATGAAGAAAGCTTTTGATAAGAAGGTCAAACCTCGTGTGTTCAGAGAAGGTAACCTTGTGCTCAAGAAGATTTTGATGTTCAAGCCAGATTCCAGAGGAAAATAGATTCCCAATTATGAAGGCCCATATGTTGTCAAGAGAGCCTTTTCGGGCGGTGCATTGATTCTTACAACTATGGATAGTGAAGAGTTCACTCGTCCTGTGAACGTAGATGTAGTCAAGAAATACTTCGCCTAAAAAAAGAAAAGAACGACTCGCTAAGTTGAAAACCCGAAAGGGCGGCTTAGGCAAAAATGAGCGTCTCGGTGGATTGAAAACCCGAAAGGGCGATCCAGGCAAAAATTAGAGACATAAAAACAGAAATTAATTTCCCGATAAGTTGAGTACCCCACCTTGGGGCAACTTATGCAAAAAGTTAGGGATTATGGCAAGTAACTGCATTTTGCTGATCTTCGGTGATTTTTGAAGACTTGTTTAAGCACAAGGGTTAACGTTGGTTCATTTTCAGCAGCGGTTAAAAACACAGTGGATATCAAGATTTGGTAGAAGGATTAAGGATCATTTGTATTCAATGTAACCCTTTTTCATGTAAATTACCATTTTCAACTTTGTAAAATCTATGGAGTCTTGTCATTTACAGACTATCATTCTACAAATAAAGTTGAGCTTTTATCCAATTGTTTCTACTCTTATTTACTTCAGCCAATAGTTTTAAATTTTATTATGATCATTTTGAAATAAAATTTTTAAATCAAAATCAAATTTTCTTAAAAAATATATAAGCAAAAACTTTTCCAAAGCAAGTAACAGTAATATCAACAACATTTCAGTAAATAGCAAGTCCCTAAGTGTGAAGCATCTGAGGTTCCCTAAGCAGTAACTCTTCGGGTATCTCTAGGCATCAGTGTTGATTCATGACCTCAGTAGAATGTTGTTGTCCTCAGCTAGTGGATTCAGTTCCCCAGTGGAGTGTTTGATACACCAGTGAAATTTCTTATTTGTTCCCCAGCTGAGTTGATTGACTCGAATCCCCAACGGCGTATCCTTGTCCTCAACAGAGTTTCGGCCCTCCCATCGGAGTTCGTATTTCTTCAGCAGGTAGATCGTCATCAGAAGATGTTTGATCTCTCCCCAGTAGATCGCTTTGGTATCTCCACCAATCGCCGTATCTTTGCTCCCAGTCAGAATTCCTTCATGGTTTCTGAGCAACTTTTTTTATTCTTCCCCGGTAGCGTTGTCTCTCATTTTATGATGTTGACCTAAAATTCCCTACAGTGGGATGTGTTTTCTCCTTAGCATATCTCCTCCTTCCCCAGCTAGGGTTCGAACTTTTGGGATGTTGATCTCTCTGTTCTCCAGCAGTTTGTCTCCATGACTTTTGTGGATTGACTGAGGATTGAACCCGTGGTTCAAATTTATTCACGATCGTTTTGTCAGCATAATCACCATATATACATATACATATACATTCATAATAATTTCATGATTTGCATATCCTACATATTTGATTTGTTTGAGATTCTCATTCTCTGTTATGGCGGTACTTTATCCCCATAACAAATCAGGTGTCTGTCCTCGTTCAAGTGTAGAGTGTCAGCCCCTAAGCAGGAAAGACTTTAACCTTTCTCTATTTTACCACTGAGTTTGTTTCCTCGTGGATGATTGTTATTTCAGTTTCCTCTCCAGCAAATTTTCCAGATGGAATTACTCCCCTTGAGTTATGTTCTCATTGGGTTGAGTCTTAGTTGACTGTGCTTTCTAGCTCTTACCTAGATAGATGTTTTGGTCCCCTAAGAGTCTATTACCCAGTAACTGGTAATATTCTTCTTAGTTTGTGGTTTGTTACTTTTTTCCCAATACCCGACAAAAATACCTCTTTTCTCCCCAGTGGAGTCCCCAGAAGTATATTCTTGATATGTTCATCTTAACCAGGTGACGAATATCTCTCTTTCCCCGCAGGAGTCTATCCTTGATATGTTCACTTTAACCAATGACGGGTATTCTCTTCTTTGGTATTCTACCCAGTAAAAAGGTAGTTGTAATCCCTATTTTGTTTCCCCAAAGAGTTAATCCTTGATATGTTCATCTTAATCGATGACGGGTTTTCTTCTCCTTTTGATCTTCTACCCAGTAACGGTAGTTGTAAATCATATTATTCCCCTTTAGCGGAGTCAATCCTTGATATGTTCACTTTAACCAGTGACGGATTTTCTCTTCTTTGGTATTCTAACCAGTAACTGATAGATGTAATTCCTATTTTTCTCCCCTTTCAGAGTCTATCCTTGATATGTTCATCTTAACCGGTGACGGATTTTCTCTTTGATTGGTCTTCTACCCAGTAACCGGTAGTTGTAAATCCTACTTTGTCCCCTTGCAGAGTTTAATCCTTGATATGTTCATCCTAACCGGTGACGGATTCCCTCTCTGACGGATTTCTATCTAGTTTTCAATAGATGTAATTCCCCTTTTGTTGTTCAGGTGGTATATCCTTGATATGTTCATCCTAACCGATGATGGGTATCCTCCTTGACATCCCCAGGCAAGTTTATCCTTGATATGTTCATCTTAACCAGTGATAGATTTTCTTCCCTGTTGAGTTTATCCTTAATATGTTCATCTTAACCGATGACGGATACTCTCACCCTTTGGTCTTCTGCCCAGTAACTGGTAGTTGTAAATCCTTTTTTCTGCAGTTTTCCCCAGCAAGGCTATTCTTACCCAGTAACCGGTAATGAATACTCCCTCCTGGCCTTTTCCTCAGCGAGTCATCCTTGATATGTTCATCCTAACCGGTGACGGATGGTCTCTCTGTCAGATCTTTGTTATCTCCTTACCCACTAACAGGTAGTAGATGATAGATTTATGCTCCTCCTGTGTTGAAATTTTATTTTTTTCTCCCAGTCGAGTGCGCATTTCCTTAGTGAAATCATTTGTTCCCCTGCATGAGTCGAATACTTCAGTTTTATCCTAACTAATTCGTATCCCCTGCAGGAGTGCTTGTTTCCCCGCTTGAGTCTTTCCATTTTATATGGGTCCCCTCAAGTTCCCCAGTAGTTTTAAGTCGTAACCTGGCCTACGCATAACTCCTTTTATCCCCCAGAGTCTTTGTCTCCCTAGTGACTTTTCCTTATGGAATGCATTATACTCCTGCGGATTTTCGATCTCTCTAACTTCTTTTCCTTTGTGGTAATATCTCCCCATAGAGCATTAACTTTTGAATTCATATCATATGCATCATGAGGTCTCTTAGGGACCAAAATTCGTTTCTCTATGCTGTTATTTAAGCCCACTCTACTGAGTCGAGCCGAAGATTTTAACCTTCACCTCCTCAGTTAGAATGTCCTTAAATAGGGGCAGCTGTAAGACCCCAATTTTGACCCTAAGATCCCTCATGCATTTCATCATAAGCATTGGCATTGGGATCATACCTTGGCATCCTCCTTACCCCTTTTCATTGGGTTTGTTTTGGGAGAGATCACCAAGCACCTTGTGATTATATCATACTTGTATTTTATCATTTTACTAACCAAAATACCAAAAATATGTCTTTGTATCTATCTAACTCTTTGTGTAGGTAAGAGACATGATATCCTTGATTCATTGAGCACATCTAGGGTTTGAGACCCTCATGAACAAAGAGCATAATCAAGAATTGGTGCAAGAATGGTTAGGAGCATCATATATGAGTTCCAATTGCTTTTACATTTTACATTGATCAAGTTTTCTTCAAGAGTTTGAGGGTGTTTTGCCTTGGAAACCCTAGTTTTACTAGGTATCTTGAGTAACTTCTCCAATAAGATATCTCACCAATTGATCAAATTTCTCAAGGGACACTTCAAATTTCATAATATTATGCATATATGATCTACCATGAGCCAATAAAGTCAAGAGAATTGGAAATTAGCAAGTTGGTTGATGGTGGTTGGCCAGATGAATTCATCTGATCAAAACTGGGTCTCCCTAGACCCTATCTCCTACAATTTTCACCATATGAAAATGATTCCAAGATCCAACTTACTCTAAATGACATTATAAACAACTTTCATGTTGAGACCTAGAGCTAGTTTTGCTTGGAAAATCATTTTCTATGTTGAAACATTATAGGTCATTTTGTCTAAACCCTAATTTGAAAGTCAACTTCCCAAGGCCATAACTTGCTCAATTTTTATGAGATGGAAGATTTCCAAGTTTCACAATAAAATTAAATGTGTCTACTTAAACTTTTATGTTTGTAGTGGGAGGTAATTCAATTTATTTACACATGTGATATGAGGCTACATTATAGGTCACTTTTGACCTATACCATTGATCAAGTGATTTTGCCAAACTTCAAAAATGCATAACTCTATCATTTCAAATCCAAATGACATGAAATTGGTGACCATTTTGAATATCTTTGAGAGAGCTATAACTTTGATGAAGACACTTTTCTCATTTTAAGCTCCCATAAAATATTAAGCAAGGTGGAATATTGAGACATATGGCTTGACACTTAGAAAATTTTCAATATGTCAAAATTTTCCAAACTTCCACCTCAAATATCTCCAAGTTCCAAGCTCCAAATGAAAAGTGTTCAACATCAAACTTGTTCCTCTTGATCTCACCTTTCCAAAGAGTTAAAATTCATGTATTTTGGATGAGAAATGCATAGGCTGCGCATGGCTTAAACAGGTTGGTATCATGTGTCATGGATCCAACTTCAAGTATCAATTTTTAATTGCCTTGCATTCCAAGCTTGCTTCAACATATCTGAACTTCAAATTTGGACTTATAGCAATCATTTGATGGGCTTATGCGCGCCCATGCAGCTGCTTACATCACTTTGCCAAAATTGGAAACTTGAATGGAGTGTGCAATTAACACTTGAATTCTCTAGAAATTGAAGCTCAATTGCTCATAATCAACACACACTGCGCAAGCTTTGATTCCCCGCAAAAAACCCTTCATAGAAAGAGGATAAACCTTAGAAATTCTTTTGAATTTGAGCTTGAATCTCCACTGTTTTGGAATTCAATTCTCCAAGAGTCCTTTGATTCTAAGCCATTCCTTTCCTCTTCTGCAAGCAATTGGAGTGAGGCAAAGCACAATTCAGATCAAGATCTAGCAAGCTCAGACCTCCATTGAAGGTATTTTGCAGAAAATTTGATCTCTTCGATTCTCCTTGTTTCTTGCTCAATTCTCTTGATTATTGTGTTGGCTGAAGTCCTACCAATGTAGGCAAGGTGTTTGAGTTGTTTTGATGTTGAATCGAAGCAACTCAGATCCTGAACCTCATTTTTCAATTCCACATATCTCTCAATATAGTTGGAATTGGAAGAAATGGAGGTGATATTCGTGCTCAGTGATGTTTTCTCTTTAAAATCATGTCCCTGTTTGAAATTTTGGTGATGGTTGATAATGACCAGTCCGGCGATGCTCGCCGGAGAAGACAACCGGAGCTCTGGCTCCAGTGATGATGTGTTTAAGGTCTATATCGTGTGATCCTTGCTCCACGTTATAATCTCAGTCATTCCTTTTGATTAACAAGTTTGCCACACAATTGACTAGTGCATTGGTGGAACGCGTGTTGTGGATCATCAGATTTGCCACCTCAATTAATGAGGGAGATCGGATGGTCCACGTATTTTTGTAATTTCTGATTTTTCATTTAATTCCATTATTTTCTATAATTCATAATAAATTTAATATTGATCCAAAAAATATGGGACTTTCACCAAAAATTCTCAAATATTTTTCTCTTTCATATTCTGAATTAAAATTATTTTTTGGATCATTATTAATATTTTTTATGAATTAATTGATTTTTCATTTGTTTTTAATTGTTTAAAAATATTTTTAAGTGTCCAAATATTATGATTTTTTTTATCCAAGGTCCTTTGACCTTGTTTGACCTATGATAAATCACACGGTCATTTATTTGGTGTTTTGATGTGATTTTAGGATTTGGACAAAACATATTTGAATTTAATGCATTATTTTAATATTTTTAATTGAATAAATGTCATTTTTATTGTGTTGACCATTTGGATTGACTTATTTGAGTTTCTCATCTGTTGTTGGGCCTTGGTCAAGGTTGATTTGACTTTTTCAAATTAATATTATTGGATTTAGGGGATTGATGGAATGTACATTCCATCTCCCAAAATGAATGAATAATATTAATTTGGTAAAAGTCCTCCTTTGACCAATTTGTGATTTCATTCATCCCCTTCCCTCTCCATCTAATTCCCCTTCTTCATCCATTCATTTTCAATTGACCAATGACATCTCAAAAATCCTAATGCTAGTTGATTGAAAGATTAACATGAGTATGAATGAGATTAGGTCACACCTTTGCATATTTTTTGTGTGTGGTATGTTTAATGAGCATAGTTCTTAATACTAGGTCTCTAACATGCATTAACACCAAAAGTTTATTGCCCGGCCTCAAATAGTTGTGACTTCTACATAAGTCCAATTACGATTGCTTAACATAACGCTAAATTTCAAACATAAAAGGCATAAGCATTCTAGTTAGTGGGATTGTAAGTCTCCCCTCTTCCATGGTATTGTGTGGAAACTTGGCCTTCTTTCCTTCCTTTGGAAGATGTTTTGGTTCAAAGATCCATGCTTGTGGCAAGTGGGTTGAGTGTTCTCCAAATAATGTATTGAAATCAAAAAAAGCAAACGAAACTAACCATTGACTTACTAACCATTAACTTTTACTTTCAAGCTTTTACTTTTAATGCAACTTACTTTTAGTATTCTATTATCATTTGTCATTATACATATTATTCTAATTATTTATGTTTATGCAATTTTCACTTTGTCCACTTGGACCATATTGTGTGATCTACTTTTTTGTCTTGTCTATTTTTTTGGTCTTTGACCATTAATGCACATAATAATAACAAAAACCCTAAAAGACTTTTTGAGTGGACTGTTGTTTGATCTCCCCAATTGGACTTAGAATTTAGGCAACATTCCTTTGCTAATGGACTTGGCCAATGCCAATTTATTGAACAAATCAAGTCTTGCAAGTTTGAATTCATCTGATACATCATTCTAGATCTCTCCAGGTTCATCTACAACATTGATCCTTCTTAAGTTCTTATGTTGAACCTGTAACTTATGGAATTCATCTGCTACATAGGCTATTCTACAGGAGATCATTGAAGTGGATAAGCTTGGATGAGGCCATCTTCATTTGATGCCTTTACTCTTCAAGTTTGATATAATTGTGCATTTGTGTGTTTCTTAATTTTAAAAAGTCCAAGGAAATTTTGGGTTTCTATTGATATACTTGTTTATTGGATTGCTCCCATTTGGTCAGATCTTTTCAACTTTAAACTTTTAAATTTCTTGTATACAGGGTAGTCTCTTCATCTTCTCCCCATTTCTTTAATTTCAAAATGTCTCCCTCCATTTTCAAAAATCTTCTTTGTGTGAACTACTTTTGTTCTAAACTTTGACCATTTTAAAGAAGGTAGAAACTTTGGCCTTATGCCATTGCATTTTTCAAACTTATTTCCTTAAATCAAACTTGTAAGTAAATTTAACTATACTTGACTTAAACCTTCAAAAGCCAAAAAGAACTAACTCATTCAAACCATTTTTGTCCTTTGTGGCTTTTAAGCTTAATTTTGTTAAAACCAACATACTCACTTTGAAATTTCTAGCATGAACTACAAGGTTTTGATCCCTCATTTATATGTTGGTACATAGGCACAAGGCGGGAGGTCTTGTCAAACACAAAAATATAATTAACCAATTCTTTTCTCATCCCTCCACTCTATTTGTTTGTAAATATCACTTTGTACAAAATACATATGCACACAAAAAGGGCTCCCTAGGAGTACCTAGGATACTTTGGGTGCTAACACCTCCCTTTTGTGTAACTAACCCCCTTACATGTGATCTCTGATTTTTATTAGTTTTTATTTGAAAACTTCTTACTATTTGGATTTTGTTCGCATTTTTTCCCTTTTCCCTTGGAAACAATAAAATTGCGGTGGCGACTCTTGTTAATTGATCTTTAGCTTATCAATAGTTTAATAATCATGAATTTCCCCCTACACCCACGTATTGGTAAATGCCTACTTTGCTCTTCGATTTAGAGTTTATCCCCTTCTTGGATCCAAGATACTATTCTTACTTAATCTCGAACTATTTGTTCCCCATCTAGTGATACACTATTCCTCATACTATACTATACTGCAATCAACCTCTGAAATTTGTGTTTGTCTTGTGAGTCTCTCATCGCTTAGACAAATATCTCTTTCTCCTTGTTTCATGGCAGTTAACCTCTGAAATTGAGTATGTCTTATGAGTCCCCTATCGCTTGGACAAATACCTTTTAATACCATTTTGTTGGTACAAATTATATTTTTTGTCACTGTATGTCTCTCTCTCTATTTCTCTTGGTTCCGAACTATGATTGCTCTGACTTTTTCATCGCACGATGAGAATATGTAGGCACGAGGATGTGAATCCTTGGCGAGCATACTTCTAATTATTCCTCCTTCGCCTTAGGGCACCACTCATCTCTTTCATTATCCATTATCTACCTTCGATCATAAATCATTCACCCAGTGACATACTGTCTTTTTGACATCGAAATACACTTTCTTTGGAATTTCGTATACACCCTTTTCGGACGTATAGCGAATAGTCCGCATTTCTACCTAGAGTTGTTTGGGTTACACCCTCAAACACTTAATTCCTTCTTTTTTGGCTAAACACCCTATAGTGGCGATCCTACTAGTCCACGTATCGATTAAATTTGTTTCCCTCTATGGTATGAATCTCATTTTCCTTATGGATTCCAATACACTTTCACCTTGCAATTTCAAACAATACTTTTCCAGTCACTTATCACCAAATATTCAATTCCTGTGACTTTGGTTACTCCATGTGATATACCAATTATCTTTGAGCCAAATACACTACCTCTTTGCGCTCCTTCTTGCATCACTTTGTGAACCAAGAGATGTTTGGGAATGCACCCAAATACCTACTTCTTCGTCTTTTCGGCTTTACCCTATAGTGGAGGTTCTAATAGACCACGTATTAATAATAGCTACCTTACTCTTGAGTTCATCTTTTCACCCTTGTTGGAATTTAAAACACTATTCTTTCATTCATACCATACTTTGATCATAATTCTTTTCACCTCCTGCCTCTAGTTCCTTGAACTACGAAGCTCTGAATTCCTCATTGCACTATGAGGATACATAGGCATGAGGGCCCCAATCCTCACTGAGCACTTTATCTATTTCCTTTACTCCCCCATTCTTTGCGAGTAATCTTTAGATATAACACCTATTTGAGCGAGAACAATCAAAGCGGTTGCCATGGAGTACCATGGATGTTAGTGGTGCTAATACCTTCCCCTTGCATAACCGACTTCCTTACCCAGTATATCTCTTTCCTCGGGTTTTATCGATTTTTTCCCTTTCCTTCTGGAATAAATAAAATTCGACGGCGACTCTGTTGTATGTCCAAGCGTGCGATATGTTCGGGTATATTTCCACTAGCTTCAGCTGGCGACTCTGCTGGGGATACTTCACTACTTGGAGTACTTCCTAGTCGCTAAAAGGAGTCGAGCCTAGTTTAGGTTGTTTTCTCGCTAGTTTATAGGTGTTTATCTTCATGCCTTACTCGCTTTACATTATTCCCTATTTACTTTATTACTATACTTTGGCATCCTGGATATTTGTATATGTTGTTGTTTGGGTCGGGTTGATGACACATGAGAGAGAAGCTCTATACCCGAGCTTGAGTACACACACAGGATAGTAATGTGACTAGAGTCGTGTTTGACCTCCGTGGAGTTATTCCGCGATTATGTTTGACACGAGACGTCACACCTAGAGTAGATCCTTTTGGGAGAATCATTGTTCGACGAGTCATTCGTCCAAGACAATGGTATCTCAAATTGGGTCGTTGACTCTAGGGACCTTTTAGGACCACCCTTTGAGGATAATACATACCTGTGAGGGGAATATGGGTTTTTCTTACAGGAAACCAAGACCCTTCATACCCGTGTTCTCGTTTATACGTCGAACCTTTAAACTTGCAACAAACAAATTATACAGCTTATCCATATCATGCCAAAATTTTGATTATATGATACCTTGCCATCATTGCCTCGCATAACATCATCACATAATTACATTAACCATTACATGTTACATTTGCATTTTTCAGGGACCTACTGTGCCAGTTGCTATTGTCAGTGCAGTCATGGAAAAGACAGACCAAAGAAAAACATATCAGTACATATTGAGAGACTCTAAGGTCGATGAATTGAGAAAGCTCAACGAATTTCTGACTGAAGATTACCGAGTAGCCTTCAAACAAGCCTATGGAAATCTGTTGGGAGTTTTGTCTACTAAGGATGACTCAGGGATGATGTTCACATTCACGCAATTCTATGATCCCACACTACATTGCTTCACGTTCCAGGAATTCCTTCTAGCCCCCACACTAGAGTAGCTTTCCCATCTACTATAGTTACCAGTTAAGGACCAAGCTCCCTACATGATTGAGGATAATTTCCCGGATTCCACAGATATAGCTCAAGCCTTGTGCATGAAGAAGAATTTAATCAAGTCCACCCTCCGAATCAAGGGTAACACACAAGGCCTACCGTCTAAGTTCTTATTCAAGAACACCATTGTGTTTGCCGATAGTGGAAGTTGGGAAGCCTTTTATGCTAGCTTCACACTACTCATCTATGGCTTGATACTATTTCCGAATGTTGAAGGCTTCGTTGACAAGACCGCCATCACCATATTCATCTCCCAGAACCCAGTTCCCACCTTGCTAGCTGATGTCTTCTTCTCCTTCCATTGGAGAAACATGAAGAAAGGGGGGACTATCAATTGATGTATTCCTTTACTTCAGAAGTGGATCATATCCCACCTACCGAAGAAAGGGGCGTTTGTTGATAATGTGGGCGACTTGAAATGGTCACAAAGATTGATGTCATTGGATGCCGAAGACATCATTTGGTATAGTCTCGATTACTTGAGGGTAGAGCTGATCTTCCAATGTGGGGAGTTCCCAAATGTTCCTCTCGTCAGCACAAAAGGGGGTTTGATCAACTATGACCCCGTTCTCTCATTACGTCAGTTGGTATATCTGCTCAAGGAGAAACCTGAAGATCGTCTATTGGAAGAACTATTGTTAGCTGAAGGGGATGAAAATCCAGAGTTGATGAAGAAAGTACGCAGAGCCTGGGGAAATATATAATGAGTTGGGAAGAAAGAACTAGCCAAGCAACTGTGTACCCTGACAGCTTCATATGCTGATTGGGTGAAGTCAAGGGCCAAAATGATCAAACTGTCGTACCCATGGGAACCTTCCATGTGTATCAAGACCATCAAACCACCCGTTGTCGTCGTTTCTGAAGTGGATCGCCTTAAGGAAACCATCAAGAAGTTGGAAAAGGAGAACGCCGGTCTCCGTTCCAGCCTGATAAAGGTCACCTCAGAAAAAAAAATACTATGAAAGCCAGTCTCAGTCAGAAGAGAGAAAGGTTCAACAAAGCAGATATCAATATTCAGATTGAGCAAAACAAAAAGAGGAAGATGGGAGATGCCTTGAAGGGATCTTTTGAGACCATTGCAAACAAGAAAAAGGAATTAGCTGAAGCCCAATACCGAGCTTGCAAATTGGAAATTGACTACCAAGGCCAGATCAAGACTCTGTAAGACCAATTGAAGAACTGTCAGAAAGAATTGAAGGACGAGCAAGCCCGTGCCAAGAATTTGGAAGTAACTCTCACACAACTCCAGAGTGACAAGAGTGACATCGACAAAATGTTTGAAGAGATACGAGCTTTGAACAGTCAGGCCCATCAGAACTTGGAAGAAAGGAACCAGCTGCGAGAGGAAGCTACCCAATAGGGGACTCAGAGTCGTCCCTTGCAAGTTCTCCTAGACCAGAAAGAGGAATTCGTACAGGATATTTTGAGCGGACCTAATCACCCCTTATTGCGCAACCTCATCAAGGATGCTCAGTATTGGACTGATAGACATGCCCGCCTAGCCGAATTTGCTAATTAGTCACTCGAAGACCTTCCTGAATTGCTGAAGAAAGCTTATGATAACATGTTCCCTCACAACACTCCGTGGGCCGTTTTCCATTTTGTATCAGTATGTAGGTTTGTCATGGAAAGGATCAAGTCTGGCCTCCATGCTAGTTCATCAAAATGATCTCGAGTTGTAATAATTTGTACTGTTTGACTTTCAAATGAATAAAAGAGATTTTATTGAAATACTTATGTTGTCTTATTCCTACTCATTGTATGACTATATATGCACACTAGCACACCGACACCCTAGAAATAATTGTTTCTTATTTGTTAAACATGCATTTATTACATTCATTCATTGCACATGGCTAACCAGAAAACAAAATGCTTACCATCACCATTTTTCCACAGCAAATGAGGACTCGTCATCGCTATTTCACCCGAGCAAACAAATCCAAGATCATGACTGACTTTGAATCTGACAACGCTGTTGTCCGTGAATCCCTCGCCCAAGTCTAGAGCAGAATGAACCTCTTTCAAGGTAACCTGGAGGCCATCTTGGAACTCCTCCAGACTCATAGGACTCCTGCCTCTGCTGAACCTGCTGATGACAACGTCACTCGTGCTGTTGGGATGACCAATCCTGCTACTGTTGTTGGTGCTACCGTCGAAACTTCAGTGGAGACTGTAGTACCAACTAATGGGAACTTCCAATTGGTCCCTGTTAATGTGAATAGGCTTGCTGCTGCCTACCCTTGGGGAATGCCCTAAAACTTTGCTGCTCATTTTGCCAATGGGGGTTCTTTCTTCCCTCATCCGACTCTCACTACCCATGATGCTGCTGGAAACACCATTTTCCCTTGAGGTGTACCCACTATTCAGACTCCTCCGGTTGATGCTGCCAACCCTGAGGACAATCAAGGTCAGGTTCCCAATGAAACTCCTGACGCTTAAGGTGAATATCGAGGCCCGCGCCTCCACTTTCAGATTCCTACTCAAGTTACTCAACCTTCGAGCACCAATCAGGATGCTCCATTCAGTTACTCTAGGGAAACTTCTGTGCCCATGTTGACCTATGCACCCACCAATCATGCACTCCAGTATGTGCAAACAGGGGCACCTCAAGTCCCCAATGCTCAGGCTGGAGGACAGTATCCTCACATGGTGCATGTTGCTCAAAAAGTACCCCTTGTTTCTCCTATCCACCACAAATGCTGTTCGCTTCATATAATGGGCATGTTCAGGAAATAGCTCTTGAACCCTCTCGACCAGCCAGTCAAGTCTCTCTTCCCGCTATTGATCCGGCCACACCTGCGGATTATCAACTGTTAGACGATAAAATAAGGGCTATTGAGGGTTTCTCAACCTTTGGAATCGACGCTCAAGATCTTTGCTTAGTTCTGAATGTGGTGCTTCCGCAAAAGTTCAAAGTGCCAGACCTCCCGGAATACAGAGGTCTAAGCTGCCCTCGTAGCAATATCA